>NC_139944.1:26863512-27406012 GCF_963454915.1 Gymnoscopelus microlampas | reverse complement strand
CCTGACTGCTGGTGCAATCGAAAATGACCTCAATCTCTTTGAAGAAGACGGTGATGGACTTGGGAAAGGCATACGAGAATCCAATGGAGATGAAGGCCCCAACCACTACCATCCAACCCCAGCCACCCTCAGGAGGTGTGTAGCCCACAGGTCCACCGACGGCAGGTGCCATTGCAGTTCACCAAAATACCTCCTTTTCTGCACCGTTGACACAGATATGGAGGCCTGTTTCACAAAGAGAGATCCAAGCAGTTATGGAAAAAAACAAATGATCATTAATCAGTAAATGCCATATTTTGAGTTGTTAATAATACACTTTATTTATAATTAACTCAAAATGACCTACGGTACCGGGTATCATGATCAACTGCAACTTTAAAATGAGTGATGGCTCAGAGTGTTTGAATAGATTAATTATACTTCCCCACACGTAGCCTGAACCAAAATGTGTTCAGTCCATTACACGTTACATCCTTTCTTCTATTACATATTCAGTGAAAATAATATGTGCAGTAAATAATGTATTTCATTGTACATCACGGAAGCAAATGCAGTATTGAAACTTGAGGTCAGCAGAATCTTTCGTATGCTGTTTTGGTCAGATAAGGCTTGTTCATTTACACAGAAGATGCATCTCTTGCGGAACAATCACTCAACTGAAACAGAACAGGTGAAAATGGGTCATAGGTCTCAGCTATAATAACTAATGTATTCAGAGGCATATTTTAGTGACTTAATAACCACGGTATGCTTAGCCCTCGGAAGTGTAAAGAATAAAATTAATGAGTCCACACAACAGCTGCTGCTCCAAAAAATGTATTGTGAAAAATCTCACTAGCTTTTTTGTTTTGCAAATGTCCTTGGGTATCTTTTTTGTATTAGAAAAATAAAATAAAAATCAGGTTAAATACTAAGGATACAATTTCTAGGAAAGTTTAAATCTGTCCCCTCCTTACAACCATTCATTGAATTTCCCACTGTCTCACTTTGGAGGTGATGAACAAGAGTTTCTCTGCAGAGTCCAAATGGCTTACTCCTTACTGTACTGTGTTTACACAGGGGAGAAAGTCCAGAAAGCACATTGATCAGGCCATGAATACCGGTTGCATTCACACTGCTCAATAGCTCAGGGCAATGTTCTCCGGAGTGGCTGATGATGAGTACTGCTTTAGCATTTTCTGCCAAGGACTGAATTTGGTTGATGAATTGGATCAGTGTAGTGGAAAAGTGTATTTGAGTAGCCAATTGATTGACAGAATCTTTAATGTTTAATTAATTAAAAAAAAAATTGAACAGGGGTCTAAGCTGGGTCTAGGCTGCTGCTAAGCTGCTGTAAATGTACCCTTACCTTCACCCCACAGCACTATACAAATATAACAGAAGCAAAACCTTAAATTTCTTTTATATATTCAACAAGTCCATAGGTGGATTATGAGACATTGGGCCCCCTTGGCACGGACATCTAAACCCCCCCCCCCCCAGAAGTCACAGCACACATACACAAAGTTGACAACAACCGCATATTCAGACTCTCAGTTGGTACCTCATGCCACTGTCCTATAACCCTCCTTCCCTTCTCTGATCAGAACATCCCCTCTCCACCTTTAGTCACTATCCTTGGTGTAAGGTTTGCTCTCAATTAACTGTCAAGAAGCAAATCAAAAACCTCAGTAAATACTCCTTGACCACAAGAAAATCATCAGGTTCTCTCCCATCATTACCCACTCAGATGCAAAGAAGTTGGTCCATGCCTTTATTCCCTCAAGGATTTATTTATTTATATGATAGGGTCCATTTGGTTCCATTTGTACACTCCAAGTTGAATTAACACTGAGGATTTAACTGAAATGATCACAGTTCTATTATGCCTTGAGCCATTGACGAGTGGGATATGTTCAAGATTGAATATTGAACATTTCTTATTGTTATCTAATACACAAGAGTAAAAATCTTAGGTTTTGGTTCCTCAACATTGTAGCCAAAGGTCATCAATGTGTCAGTGCACGAGGCAAGACTTTCCCATATCCATGGAATAATGTTATAATAATGTTTGAATAAAAAAATAAAAGAAAAAAAAATAATGTTATAATAAAATAAAGAAATACTGTTATTTTTAATGCTCTTATTTTGTTACATCTAATCTATATTTGTCATGTAACATGACTGTATTGGTGAGACCCAATTAGTGAAATACCAATCAAGGAATAGACTTGGACCATGCTGCATTGATGCCTGTATACAGACAGTGCAGTGGTTGACGTGTCAGTCTCTAGGGTTTCTTCTAGGGAGACTCCTGTTACTGAACCCTCTAAAGCAATGAGAACTATCAGAATAGAGCTATTTAACACTTATTTTAACAACAAAATATCACTTACCCTACCTTTAATGCAGAAATATTATCATTTGCCAGTCCACTCCTAATGGAACAAAGAAATAATTAAGAATAGCAAGTGGAGTAGTAAGTGGAAGGTGAAGAAAAATAGCAAAGTATGTGTTATGGGTATGTTCCTTATTTGCGAGTGGTTTACTTCCCCTTTGCTGAAACAAATTTGGTTCAAATGTGGTGGAATTACAGGATATGACACCTCACAGGGTGCCATATAGGGTGTGAGGAGTGTGATGTTCTTTAAAATCTGTTGTTTTGAGCTTGCCCCTCTAAAGTTCTATAGATAAAATGAAGGGATAAACACTCACTTCAAAGGTCTAATGCGGGATTCTTTCTTGTGACATCATCAAAGTGAATATTGAGGCAGTTTTTAAATGGTATTGCCATGAATGACTGAGCCCTTAATGCGACAATGGGTCAAACCGTGCAGAATCAGTTACTGTACAGGAAAGTATCGAAAAGTGTTTTTCCTTTAGCTCTGGACCATTAGCAAACCTGCTAACGCATTGGACCAGAGCTATACTTTTCCTTCACGTTGCAATCAAGGGGGTCAGAAACTTTTCAGATAATGTTCTTCAGTACTAGAAATACAATTAACTAACCTCCGGTTTACGGATGTTAGAGGGGAACAGGAATACTGAGTGTCCTCTCACAGCAGACTCTTGTCCCCGCTCTGGAAACTAGGGCTCTGCACTATTGCACTGAAGGTCAGTTCAAAGAAATATCCTGTCTCAAAAAAGTCAACATGTATTCAACAGACAGCCTCTCAAAGAGGACAGTAAGCTGAAGAAAAGGGAATGGGAATGTACTTTACTTGTGTCAGACACTGGTGTATTTTAAATAATTAATAAACAGGGCTCTAGTGAATTCATCACCACTAGAGATTAAGTGGTGGGTAAGGGGGGGGGGGGCATCACTTAAAATGTGTATCGTTTCTGCGTTATAGATTACAGGAATCCAGCTACAGGAATTACAGGAATCCAGGAATCCAGGAAAATTAAACACCACTATACACAGGAATGAATGCATGAACAATGCACCTCTCATTGTCTAAGTTACAAATACAGCAGCCAGTGTGCAGCATGACAATGTTACTTTGCATGATAACACACGCACGCGCAAGCACATGCTGCAGCAAAGCATGGGGATACATGTGTTCAGCAGGGGACATTGGTGAGTCATAACTGGGTCATGCATCTTTGCTTATAGGACACAAGGTTGAATCATCTACCACTGTCAATGCGGTGGCAGCTTCCACAAGGCTTTGGCATTTACACTGCCGTTACCTGCAGTAGGAGTATTTTAACAACCTGGAGAGACTAAACCAAACTTTAAATTATGTTTTACAGCATGTCTCTGCAGGAGGATAGCCTCTCTAAGAGGGTTGGTCTGTGTGTGTGTGTGTGTGTGTGTGTGTGTGTGTGTGTGTGTGTGTGTGTGTGTGTGTGTGTGTGTGTGTGTGTGTGTGTGTGTGTGTGTGTGTGTGTGTGTGTGTGTGTGTGTGTGTGTGCGCGCGCGTGTGTGTGTTGTCCAGAGCTAATGTCTCAAACTGCTGACCTGATCAGAGCCAAACATTGTACGCACACACAAGAAGTAGGAATGAATGAATGAATGAATGCATGAACAATGCACCTCTCATTGTCTAAGTTCCAAATACAGCAGCCAGTGTGCAGCATGACAATCTTACTTGATCACACGCACGCACACACGCACGCACACACGCACGCACGCACGCACGCACGCACACACGCACACGCACACACAAATAATTCTGAGATTTAACCTACTTCCTTGGTCTACTAGCAGCTTGCACAAAACAACAACAACAATTAGCCACAAACAGACAGACAGACAGCCTCTGAAGTTATGTTGAAGGCTTGAAGGACCATGAAAATGAGCTCTGGTTGACACGGCTGTGTTTCCTTCTCCCAGCAGCAGTGTCCTCATTCATTCTCACTGAAACCCAAACTTTGGTAAGCCCTAATGATTTTGTAGAATTCATTATAAATTACTATAAAAGTATTCACACAAATATAAAATATTCATACATGAGAGTAAATATTTAGTAAGTTTTTACTAGAGAGTAAAAAAAAAATTCAGGTACAGGCAGCTGAAAATGTGTAAAAAAAAGAATCTTACCTTTTGGGGAGCTCTTAGACAGTGGCTGGTGGGCTCTAAGATTGGCTGGCTCTCTGAAGCACGTCAACACGTGGAGGATGTCACTTGAAAGTCTTGAGTGACACTGAAAAGATAAGAGGAAAAACACATCTGCAAAATACGTCCAGATACTCCAGAGATGAACTGTGGGTGTACATCCACTGCAACAGTCCCAAACTTTGCCGTTGGCACATAAGCCTCTTTTCAAGTAAACTAAAGCGAGGATAAACAGTTTAGCTCAGTCAGTGGCTACATCAGTTGGTCCATGCAGACCATATACTGTAGTGCTAAATGGTGAGGTTCTTATTGGCTGTGCTAGGCTTAGTGCCGTGCCCTTAGAATGCATTCCCCACCCCTGTGTCATGTGTTGAGCTCACACATACTTATAGTACTTCAGTGAAACCTCAAAGGATATCAGCTACCGTCTGCACCCTAAGAGATAACATGGGTTACTGCTTTCCTGCATGAGTTGACATTATGAACAATATTCCATTGGGTATTGGGAGTTGCAGATATATAACATCCGGTTTACTTTGAGAGCAGGCATTGTTTACCTCGACCACCTGGAAGAGATTTTTGATCACTTGAGGTCAGGTCTAGTTGAAGCTTTCTCCCAGCTCCCTGAGGAACCATTAGCAGCTCTCTGTCTAGGCTTGAGAAAGGAAAATGCTTGTGCCCAGGAGGTTATCCAAACAGTGTGCTTTCAATCAACCTTATTATCAAAGGCAAAGTGCCTTCATGCTCTTGACACCCGTGACACACTTGTCTTTGTTTGGTTGTCTTATATCACTCCTTTTTATCACGGTGGTTCTCAATTGCTTAAATGCATTTCCTGAAACTTTGTTCTTGACCTGAAACTCAAGTGCAAACTCAAGTGCAAACTCCCCCAACAATTGAAGCACTATATTTCACGTGCAAAGGCTCCTAGATGACTAAAATGTTTAACTTTGTGTGTCAAAATGAAATAAATGACTAGAGCAATTCTTACCAAATTGTATTAACTTTTCCTTATCGATAAAAGTTTTCCTCAGTTGCTGAGACATTTCCTGATACATTGTTCTCATTTCGAAACTCTTGTGAAAAACCCAGAAACAATTTTAACATCTAGCTCATATTTCACTTGCAACATTTTGTAATATCTTCCAAAATTGTTATAGTACAACACACTAGAGCTTCAGTCATAGCTTGACCATGGTTAAGGTGGTCTACAGCGGAACATAAATCATTTGAAATGTGCCTTTGCCTTCCCCTGCCTCTTTCTTGTCTTTGCTCACCTCTCCCCCTGCCCATGCCCATTCTTAAATTTGAGCAAATTTGCTAATTCTGTCTAGAATATTTACCCGCCAGTATTGTCAATCCAACTACAAATGGTGTTGTTCTTGTGGAACAGCACCAATTCACTGTAAATGTGTGCTGTATTAGGTCAAGAAACAAGAGTGGTTTATTTGTCACTTAGGCAACTCATACAAGTACAAGGAGAGAAAAGTTAGTGGGACACGGTACAAGTACTACAGGTAGAACGGCAATATGATAAATGTCTTATACGACAGGTGCGAGGGAAATATTTAAGTGCCAATATTAATTTGTATTTGTACGTGAAACAATTCATTGTATTGTATTGGTCAGCTCCGCAGCAGGCGTCTAGTCATAACATAAAGCTGCTGTCATTTGTCCATAGTGACCAGTCAACAGCGGTTTCTGTACAATGACAACTCTTCACGCCTCCTTGTTGTGCTTGTTGTCAGAATACCCGTTGTAAATGTAAATGTTATTTTAAAGTTGCAACTATTCCTCAATTACTCAGTCAGTAAATGAGAAGCATATTTGAACCGGAAACACAAATTAAGGTGTTGTGCGTTTCCAGTTCAAATGCTGCTTTTAAAAGAAGATCCTTTTGTAGCTGTATGTTGTATAGAATTACATAGAGTAGAATCATGATGACTGAAGTAACATCTTGAGTAGCTGCTCAGGATTCGTACAGTTCATTTAATTTGCTTTTGTTATATTTTGTTCTTTTCTGTGTTTTTTTATGTATTTTTTACCATGTCCTCATTCAGGAATCTGACAGCCGCAGGGAATAAAATAATCTTTCTGAGCCTTGAGCCCCAGGTTGTGAGAGACCTCCAATGCTTTCCATTTTGCATCATCACAAAGAATCCGTTACTAGGATGATGTTTGTCCTTCATAATTCTTTTTGCCCTGTATAGTAGGGATAGAGCTCCCTTGTGGTTCGCTCAGCCGACCTCACCACCTTCCACAGCACACTGGGAAGAGCTCTTCCAATACTGTAGAGATGGCCCCTGACAGGATGCTCTGGGATGTATCAAGAGTACAAAGATTTCAGGACCATCTCCAACACCTTGCATTCCCTCAGTTGCCTGAATTGGTACAAGCCTTGAGTTCACACTTGTGCTATTTCTAATGCAATTATTTGTGCAATAGAATATGTAGATTTAAGTGAGAATGATCACATTGAACTGAAATGCATGCCATGTTGATTAGCAAGATACCCAATTAATTATTTTGCCAAATGTAGAAATTTGTGTTTATAGTTCTGAAAACGTTCACAATTGTCTTTTGTATGAAAGCAATCAGATATTAGATATTGTTTGTAGCTATTTTATTTATTATTATTTTAAAAAATCTCTTTATTTCTTATTTGTATGTATTTATTCATCTATACTACTCCACTCGGGGCATGGGTGGGTGAGGGTGGGTGGGTAGTTGTAATGTTTTTTTCATTTATTGCATTGTATTTATTGTTGTATTGTTGTTATTTCTTTTTTGTGTTGTTCTGTACAGTATGTATGTTTTGTATTTTAAAATGAACAAAAACAATCAACAACAGCGCTGTGAGGAACAGCACCAGCTTCATGGTGAGGGACACCATTGTCCCGGCTGTTGACAAGAAAATCAATTATAAATCAAAAATACCTTTTATTTTTGTTCCTGTCTATACTTGATTGGTATAGATAATACATTTTTAAAATATAAATAATTCTATAGTCTTTGTGGTAATAGTTTTTGTTAAGCCCCAGTCTATAATGTTGTTATGTTATAAACATACTTGGAATGCCTTATAATCTGTTAATAACACTGTATAAGTATAGTTATATGAACTGATAAATAGTCATAATGGTTTATAACTGTAATTCGTAACACAGTTTAAAGCATTTTATGATGACCTTTAAGGTCAAGTATCATCATTCATTATCGCTGGTCACTCCCAGGATCATATTGTGTTAATAATTATCATAGTTGAAATACATTATAATAATTGTATAATGCATTATGCACTGTTTTGCATTATAGTGTGATTTAAAGCTATAAGCGGTCACAGGGAGCTTTAATACAAATATTGCATTAAAATAGGCTACACACACACACACACACACACACACACACACACACACACACACACACACACACACACACACACACACACACACACACACACACACACACACACACACACACACACATATATATAGTTGTGGATTACAGTATATGACATACTTTTAAAATATAGATTGGCATTGGATACCATGTTTGAGGAAAACAATATGTATTCTGACAAGTTTTGCAAACAGTAGCCTATAATACCCCACCTTTAATGCAATGTGCCAGTACAGAGGGCAAGGAATGGTAATGCATTTGGGTACAGTATAAACCAAAATAATCTCTCTCTCTCTCTCTCTCTCTCTCTCTCTCTCTCTCTCTCTCTCTCTCTCTCACTCATGCACACACGCACGTACGCCCTGCATGACTCAAAGAGACACAGACATTCACACTTACAGACACACATGCATATTGTCGTTGCTGTCATTTTTCAAGAAATGGGAAAGAAATGTGTTCCAATAGATCCAGTGTAATTAATTTGTCAAAATACTTTAATGTATGAAAAAACACATGTATGAAAGACACATTTTCTGTCCGAGAGCAATGTACATTTTTCACAGGCATATACAATTCACATTTGGGTTCATTCTTTTATTATTCCTTTACAAATGCACATAACTGCCATGCCTGGCTTCTTGTTCTCTAGCTGTCTAACAAGGGATATTTTGTTTCTGTCAAGTGCAAAGTAGTTCACAGTAAAACAAATCACAACATGCTTTTTTCTTCCCTGCTCTCTTAATTGTCTTTTTATTTGTGAATGTAAGCAGAAATGTTATCTTTTCCAGTGGTGGACACCGGACAGTAACATAGTACATTTACTTAATACGGTAAGTAAATGTTTTGAGTATCTTTACTTATAAGTATTTGTGTTTTTGGATACTTTCTCTCCACTACGTTTCAAAGACAAATATTGTACTTCTTTTGACTCTACATTTGACTCTACATTTCTAGGAAGGGAATTAGGGAAGTAGTGATGAAGTAGTATGAATTAACAACTTAAGCCCTATTTCAAATATTGTGAAAATAACAGATTTATAAGCTCACAACTGTGAGTTTGTAGATCTGCTATTTTCATTATTATTTATTTATTTGTTTATACATTTCTGGAAAATGTCTACATTTCAGTACAGAAATGCATTGATATTAAAAAAGAGTACTTTTAAAAGCAAGTACTCCAGTACTTTAACTCCAGTACAAATTTGACCGAGCAACTTTCACTAGTTGAGTCATGCAGTATTTGACCAGGAGTATCTATTCTTTGAGTACTGGAGTTGAGTACTTTGTCCACCACTGAACCTTTCCCACACAAAGCAGCTGACCAAGAATAATCCACCTGCTTCCAGTTCCTTCATGGTAATCACTGCAGTCTTCCGTGAGCCAAACCTGTAACTTGAAGATCCCAAGGGTTGATGAAATCATCTACTCCCTCTTCCCACAACGCCTCAGCTAGTGCCTCAGTGTCTGTATAGCCTACGTGAGACATGTTGTGGTAAGTTTATTGTTTTAGTTGTTTGTACAGGAACCAGACAGTCTCCTGACAGTGACATTATGTTCAGCAATCAAGGCCATGTTTCCTCCATGTGATTATAGCAGTCAAGGAAGTGACAATTGTTGCATTGTTACATACATACATGTATGATAAGATCAATTACATACATGTAATTTAATCAATGTATGTATATCCTAATTAGAATGCCAGATGTTTGGGTCCAATGCCGATCCCGATTTTGAGATATTGAGATATCGCAAAAAGCACAAAATCTTGTAATCTTGAATCAAACAAATAAAAAAAGAACACAAAAAAACTCTTACTAGATAAAATAAAAAACAAATATTCTCAATGTCACTCCCCCTCTCTGCCCTTGGTTTGCTGCCACCTCACTATCCCTTCTAAATAAAGCTAAAATCCAAAAATAGCTAAAATAGCCAATTTACAAATCCACAAGATGTCACGATGCATTGTGAGCTTGTACATCTGCTATTTTTGCAATACAAAAATAATATTTTTTTTCTGAAAATCTCTGTCTGCTGTAATGACATGCCCAAGATAGGGACGCCAGGTTGAAAGAAAATTACAGACTGCAATCTTTAAAGAACTAGAACCTAGAACCTACAAAGAACTGTTTGAACGCAATCCGAGAGTTTCCACGGGGGCTTACTGAGGAAGAGATTATGGGCATGACTTCCGGTTGTCAGTCATTCAATTCATTTGAGTGATCCACCATGATGTCTATAATTCGTGCAAGGTGTCATGGGACACTGGAAACACATGAATAAAGCCAGGGAGAAAAGTGATCAGAAAGTTATACTGAAAACATGAGGAGGGGGAAAAATCTATAAACACAACAATATGCTTTCATCAGAGGGATTACATCTTATTAGCACAGCTAGCTACAGTATGTGAAAACACAGAGCCTGTTCATAAAGAACTACAGTGTAAGCTCTCAGTTAAAGATTGGCAATTAATATAACTAATTCTCAAGTAAAACTGCATTCTCAGCTAACCTAAACCTACAGCAATGTGTAATAATGATAATAATAAACTTTATTTGTATAGCACCTTTCATGACATGAAATTTGCAGCTCAAAGTGCTTTACAGAGCAAGAATACAATTACAGAAAAAGTACAACTAATTTAACAATAAAGCAAAAAAAGAAAAGCTAAAGCATAAAACAACATTAAAATAAAAGAAAAAAAGGCAGTGAATCAGGCAAAACAGTGAGGACATGAATAACAACACAGAGATTTAAAAATCAACTAGTGAAGAAATAGGTCTTGAGCTGTGCTAAGTAAGTGATGTAATGTTGGAGTAATGTTCTTGAAACATGCATTCAGACCTTATAATCTACAACCTGTTCAAATTTAAAACCATCTACCACTCTGTATAACAGCCTTTCAGAGAATTGGTCGTTCCTTAGAGACTCATATCTGTCCAGGAAATGCATGCTTGTGAAATGTCATGCTTGATTCACAGCAAAATAATGCCTGATTTATACTTACTAGAGGTTCAGGCCGCTATGCGCGCCCTCATATCTAGAGTTATAGAGTTCGGGCCGCTATGCGGCCCTCACACCTACGTCACACCGCCGATCCAGGTCTACAAGCTCACATTCAGTTTTAAATATTTCACAAATAAACCATTAAAAACATAAACATAATCATTATAAAAATACAAATAACACCCCCCCCCCAAAAAACAACAACAACAACAACAACATCAAAGTTCCATTTCCTTCACTAACTGAAGATTTCCCTTAAGAACTTCCACCTTTGAAATATGGCATGTGCTGTGGATGTATTCCACTGTACTCAGCAAAAACAGGCATTATATGCTCAACATTTCCCAAATAGAATCTCCCCTTACAGGTCAAACGTCAGTAGCAATTATCTTTCCCCCAGCCAGGGTGGTAGAGGTGAGAGAGGAGTAAATCCTGCTCCTTTAGAACCTACCTCCTCTGGAGGAGCAGGAGAAAGCACGGTACGATGTGCTGTGTGCTTCACAAGGGTTCAGGGGGAGGTCAGAACACCACAAAAGCCAATTAGCCCACAACACGGGTTTGGAGACATCTATCCCATTTCTCAACTGTGGCGACGTGGTCTTCCTCAAAGCTTTTAGCTTTCACCTACATTATAATAAAAAGCTCCTCTCTGTCTTTCCCATATATACACACTCACTTTTGTGAAGTGAGGGTGTGTCTCTCTCTTTCTCTCCCACTTTTGTCTCTCAATCCATCTCAGGTTAAAAAGGCATTTGTTGGCAGGCGTTGCTTACTGTATAGTGCAGAGGTTTCAACTGGTGGCCCATGAAGGTATTGCATGTGGTCCCATATCATGCATTCAGTAATGTAGGAAAGTGAAGTGTTTCTTTTTCATGTTTCTTTTATCATAATTTTATCTTGTTTCATTTTGGAGAAACTTTAATTAGGTATTTGTGTGATATGAGTAGACCTACAGTGGAATTAAATACATTAGCATAATTAAAAGTGGTCATTTGAGGAGGCTTACGCTTCAATTCCAAGTTTAACTGGAAAAAGTGCTCCTCTGAGCAGTTCTCCACCAGGTCAGGTAGGTTATTGTGGGCCAGTAATCTTCGGTTCATTGAGGGATTAATGTTGATGAAGTTATTGCACAGACACAATATGTTGATTTGTGGGACGATCCACTCCTGCAAGTGTTTTTCTCAAGGAATGTAGGAATAATATAAAAAAAATGTTTGAGCAAATTAGCAAAAATCTGCCTTCTGGTGACCACTAGTTGAGACACTGACCTGGTGACCTAAGATAATGCGTCAATGTAGTCAGTTACTGGGAAGTCGCAGGTCAAGACATTTCACAGAAAAGGGAGTTGGAATCTCAAGAAGGGGAAGTGTACCGGATTGCCTGGATGAATCATCATTATTGGGAAATGCGGCCATTTAATGTGTTTGCCACTCATAAATGTTACAAATCAGTATAGCCTATCAGTTAAAATGAGTTTAATGTGAAAGGTTGGATAAAGTAAGAGGAATAGATCGGTGGTTGATTCTCAACCTTTTTTGAGCTCTGGACCATATGCATATTACATATGCATATTTCAAGCAATCTTCAAGGACCACCCCACCCCACCTTTAATTTCAAACTTTTGAACTTACTTGGAAATATTATTTAAACATATGTATGTATGTATGTATGTATGTAATTATTTAATTATAATTTTTACATTTTACTTTTCCCATGGGCCACCTGTAATTATGCCATGGACCACTCATAGTGGTCATCACTACGTAGCTTGAATCAGGGGTCTTCAACATTTTTCAGGCCAAGGACTTAGCTGAGAGAGAGGAAGCAGATAAAATTGTGTTGCAAATTAAACATTGTATTACATTTGATAGATCTTCATAGCTCTGTTTAACAGCACTGTCATCATCAGTGTTTTGCGAGACTCATGGCTGCCTTAAATAACACAAAGCAGAGTGGGTTTCTGTGTATGGACAATGGCTGTGAAAACAGAACATACTACATGTGAACTACATCAGATGAAGTGATGGGATATGGTCCCTCGCCCATGGGGGTCCCATTGTTCGATGAAGGGGTTTGGGTTTCAGATGAGGACCCTCAGTATTTTAAGAAAAGGACAACCATCAATGGACAACCATTTCTGTAGATTGGACCCGTCAGTGTGGATACCTCAAATACATTCTGATGTCTGCTTGTGGTCTCCCTTACTTTTCATGTTCTCATTCATGTCATAGAAAACAAACACTACTGCTCTTGATCAGAGAAGGACAATAACCCCCAGAATATGTTTATGGCTTTAAAGGTTGTGCATACCATATGATGCCTGGTTTTTATCCACCTCGATACCACGTCATTTCCTCTCTTCAAAAAAGCAGAAATAGGGCACCTCAAAATAACTACAAACAACGCTTAAAGTTGCACAAATGTTAATGATATTAAATCATTTTATATAAAGCACATTATCACAATAAAACATGTAATCATTAGGTGAGGACATCTTCAAGGTGTTTAAATATAACCAAATTAATATATAACTGAGTTAATCATTAATTTGAGAGATGGTTCACAAGGTGTTTATGTCTTGTATATCAGAGCTCTTCTGTGTTGTCATCACATTCTTTGCCACATACCCCCTCTAGTGACACTGGAAGGGGCTATTCATTAATGTGTGTGAAACATGAATGGAGCAGAGGGGTGGAGGTGCTGATAGCTGGAGACCTGGATCCAAGGCAGGCAAGCAGTGAAGGGGAGAGTTGTTCCGCTTCTCTGTCCAACAGCACACAGTACTGACCTTCGGGGGAAAGGGGAACATTGACAGGGGGTAGAGCAGTAACAAGGGCCAGCCATATATCAAGGAGGTAATTTGGAATGGTCTATCCGATGGGGGTCAATTCCTGCCGCAGTACAATAGATCAGAGTTTTGGAGCATGGGCACGAGCACACACTCACTCGGAGGAATAGGTTTGGAGTGATCCATTTTTGAATGACTGAGCCACTGATCAAGCCCCGACAAATCATTCACACAAAACATAGGAGTGCAGGAGTAATCGCCGGGATTTGTGATGCGAGGAGGGGCACGTCAGCAGATTTATCTACCGCCATTTGTGGCCTTGCTGTATCACCTGCTCTGGCTTCAATCCAATTCACATCCTTTTTAGGGGGCCACATATCAATGTTCCGCACGATGATTTTCCGTATCAAGGACATGAAACTAGTTATTATCTATTGGGAGTACAGGTATCAAATTCATTTTCAGGATGTAATTGCCAGTTTGCTGCAAGGCCGCACACAATATATACATTATATAAGACTAGTACTGGTTTTAGCATCAGGGACAAACACCATAAGTGATAATGAATAATACTCAGTTGTTCCCAACACTATTAGCACTCTGTATGGGGAAAGCATAATAGATTTGCTCTAAATCTGTCGGGCGGGTTACTGTACTATGGCAACACAGAATAATTATTTAATTATTGAGATGCCTTCTCTTTGTGTCTGACCTTTTCTATTACTGCTTCTATTTTGGATCGCTGTGTCTCTCTGCACCTCTGAGGCAGACCAGATGGCTGCCTATTGAGTGACAGAATCTGAGAGACATGAGCACGGTTACACCACGAGAGGCTTTGGCACAGGTCCAGGATTCAGTCCAGGCTGGAATGGGCACATAACTCCTCCAAGACATTTGAAATTTCCTTCATTATCTCCCCCTCCTGATTGGGCCAGAGAGAGAGCGAGAGTGAGCGAGAGAGAGCAGATGTTCTAGCTGTGTTTTTCAGGTAGAGGGCTGGCAACTGACTAGAAATAGACTGGGGGCTACCGAGATGGATGAGCCAACAGACCTTTCCCACTGAATGTTGTGTTAGAATGATCAAAATCCCTTTTAAATCAAAGACCAAGATTGAAGGACCATTATCACCTTTTACTAGTTATTATTGAGTGGGGACATCATGTGGACAAAACTGGTATTGCATCATATTCATGTCTTTGAAAAGCTAGGACACTCTCCATCTTCATGATATATCTCTTCCAAAAACTAGAGGACCCTCCATCTTCAAGTTATCACATGCATAATCCAAGAAGAAATACCGCATATCTGTTTTGTAGGCCTACCTGTTTTGTAGAAACCCTATTATAAATGTGAAATAATCAGAAAGCAGATGCTTCCTGTGGTAAATGTTCTGTTCAACTACTGTATGTTTAAACCTAGTCTGCCCCATTTACAGTGCCTAACATAGTTTTAATCTCCTGCCACTGTGTGATTGTGGGTCGATGGCTCACTCATTTTAGTCAGGTGTTAGCTTTGACCGCATCCATCAGTGTCTTTGCATTGCCACGGCTCTGTCTCCAGCCTTTCTCCCAGACTTAGTAAATCCATTTGTTTGTAAATCCATGACCATAAAACCTCAGCTTGAGGACTAGAGCGAAGATTTGGGCTAATAACCAATAAAAACACAACAAAGCAGAATTGATTGGTTGAGCAGGCTGCATTACCATGGAGATCATGAGTGAATTGGTTATGCAATGGGACTTGGGTTACAGCCCCATTGATAGTCCACAGGATTTCCACTGTGTGTCATCATAAAGCAGATATTCTATGCAGTCTACAATGTACTTTCACATCTTATCTGTTCACCACTCATTTTCCGCTTGAGAAAGTATGGAAAATTGGCTTATATTGCTCCATGCAAAGTGGTTGTACTTTCCATTTACATAGCGGGCACAAGGGCATTAGAGTGTGGTGCAGGTATGCATGGTTTTCAATGAGCTTCCATTTCACAGCACAGGAGACCCGGATCAGCTGTGTTGCAAATAAACACTCTGCACTAACACCCTCATTAATGTACGATGTAAAGGGCTTCAGGATGCTGTCTTCTCTCCCACAGAGACCAAACAAATGCTGTGTATGCTAATGTACAGTTCACTGCAAAAGTGTCTGCTTTTGAATCAGAAGCTGAACACTAGTTCAAGAGAATAGCCTCGACTTTTGAAGCTGTCTTTTTTTTTGTGGAAACAAAGAGTAAACTGTGTGCCATCCTTCAAAATGACAAAGAAATAGTGAGCAGTGAATACGATATCATAATATCTATACACACTCTATATCTGCCATTTGATGTAATATTCCTTCCAATCATTGTGTATGATTAAAGGTTGAATATAGCTTGTCTCTCCGTGCATTCACATGTTTTGTTCTTTAGCGATGACTTGTAGCAATCAACCATAGGCCATAGCCTACAGTCAGATCCATCAGAATAATTATATTTTTCCCATACATAAAATGAGTACAGTGCATCCAGACAAGAAGGGAGAAAAGGACGTTTGAGTGAAGAAGAGAGAGCTACAGTATAATTCCATTCCCATACAGTATGTTACATCTGTTTCCATGACATATTCTGTACATCCATTTCTGCAGAGCTTCCCTTGAATCGTAATTCTGCCTCGACATCACAGGCTTTGTCAGGGGAGGTATTTATGCAGGCCTGGGTTGTCTGAAAAGCTCCTAATGAATAATTAATTGGTGCCACCACAGTTAGGGCGTAATTTACCTCAGCATTTCACACTGATTTTATTAAGCACAGGGGCAGACTGACCAGTCAAGTAGGGCTCCATGCAATATTCATCACAAAGAGGTGCATGGGACATCAGCTCATAGCCTGAGGATTTAAAAAGAGAAAAAACAACAACGGTGACATCAACAAATCCCCCCTCCACCTAAACACACACTTATAAAACCTGGCATGCCTTTTTCTGCCTGTGTGTGGTGGATGCAACCTTTCTTCAGGAGGCCAAATGGCTAGAGAGGAGCTACTCTCATGCCTCATAATGTTGGCCTCCGGGGATGATGGGGTAGAATACGTGTACAGGCCAGGGGATGACTGTATGCAGAACCACAACCTACTTTACTGCACTGTGTGTTGAACATGTCCTGTGCATGGGACCCCGTCTCTATCAATCTCCATATTCTACAGAGGACTTTTAACTGAGCTGAGCTGAATGGAGGTCAGTCATATAGGCTATGTTCAGACTGACAGCCCAAATCCAATTATGCTTTGATCAAATTTCAACATCAGAAAAACATATGGAAACTGATTTTTGCTAATCAGATTTGAACCACATTCATAAGGTAGTTTGAAATGCGATTAAAATCAGATTTCTAAAGATGTGTCTCAGTCTGGACGCTCTAGCCACTCAAATCAAATATCAAACTGTCCTTTACATCACTCACAACATAACACAACAATGATGTCAGATGTGTGAATGAGAAGGATTTCTATGGCATGATGCCCGGGGCGAGACGTCTAGAATAGATACAGTACGCACGTAAGTATGTATACAGGTATACCCTCAAACGTGTTGTGTGTTCATGTACTGTATGTCCATGGCTAATCTTGCAAACCACAACACCAATCAGCACGAATGGTGTGCTGCCATGCAGTAGACCAAGATCCGTGTGGAACAAATATTTGGCAGTCAATATGATGTTATATTGATTATGCAAAACGCTCTGGCTTGACTGAACTGACTTACACGCTATCCCTGCACAGGGAAGCTACAGTATATGTTTCAGGTCTCAGATGTAAGACCCATGTACAGATAAGGTTTGGTTCTGGAAAGCCCTGGTAAGGCCCTGATAAAACAGGTATAAAATAACTGAGACAAGTGACGACGCCTTGCTCCAGTCAGCCTTCCTCAGCAGAATTAGGCATCATTTATGAATTGACAGCCTATGTAATATTCTTTCTTTTCAGGATTCACATTTAGTTATAATAACCACATTTTTACATAACATTTGAGTTACTTTTATGTTCATCAGTTGCATCTGTTTTAAACAAAACGACACAAAAATGCAAGAAATGCTCCTTTAAAGTTTAAACATGACCTTCATAGTAGTGCACACATTATGTAAATAACAAACTAGCACACTGTAGTGCTACAACTACCTATAGGCACCAGATAAGTATTATTAGTGCATGACTGAGTTCAAATTAGGCTTTTACAAAACACTTTACATTTAAGAATACCGTTCACCAAAAATCATTCTTAACACTGAACTAATCTGAAGACAAAAATGGAATGATCTGAACTGGAGCACACAAAAAGGCTGCCTTGATCCCAAACAAAACAAAGCAGATCCACCATTTTAGGAGAAAATGAAAACAACAGTTTGGACTTGGTCACAAAACCACTCAAATTGAACACCTAACTTCACAAAAATCGATCTAAAATTAAAATAATAACTTAACCAACAACTGTATGACACTTTAGTGTTGTACCAACCTGTTAAAACAGGAATAAAAGCTGAATGAGGAAGAGGAGTCAGTCCATTCAACGTGTGAGTCTCTGAGCAAGAATTGAATCGCCACACTGCTACCTAGTGGTGGTAGCACTATGACAGTCCCACTGTGCGTAGTGTTCCTGAGAAAACTTGGGGGGTGGTAGCTGTCATTTCCTGTATTCTGGTGAATTTTGTGAGTTTGATACTTTTATCAAGCTTGCTTTATTTTGGAAAATGATGGCTACAATATCCTCCATTAAAACGCAAAAAGTAAGCCTACAGAAATTGATTTGATGACTGAAGCAATGTAAGACCCATCTTTAATAATATCCATTCATTACTTAAAAGTGAATACCTCTGAATTATTGCATGCACTGACCACACCCCCCAAGCGGGGCTTCTGGGGGTCCTCCCCCAAAAACCTTTTAACATACTAGATGTCATTTCCTGTGTTCTGGTGCATTTTGGGCGTTTGATACCAAATCAAGGAGAAATCAAGAATAAATGACAATCAAGGAGTCCTCAAGGAGATGTGGTTGAAATCAAGGAGACTCCTGCAGAATCCAGGAGTGTTGGCAGCCCTTGTTACTAGACCCTGTCTTGTTATCTAAGCATTTGAGACGTCACATTAGTGTTAACGTTAGCGTTATGAAAGAAATGGAGAACTCAGAACAAACAATAGTCCCTGGACAGAGACAGAAATGGTAGCCCAAATAAAAAGCCCAAAACTAAGAATTTTTAAACAACTATGACAAAGCAGAGACATACCGTATTTAGACCACACTTAACTGCAACATTAGTCCTGTAAACATGATTAAAATCATTATTTTAATCATTATCAGTATTGTCCCACTGGCTAAAATAGTGGGTCAACTGGTCGGGAAGGCTGTCTCCATTTTTGGGCTACCCTGGACAGGGTGGAGGAGGTGGCGAAGTTGCGTACAGCAAGGAGGCTGGACGCTATCATGGCCTACCACTCACACACCCTCCATATGGAGATTATGAGGTAAATTGAGCAGGAAAGGATACAGTAGATGCATCTACCTCACGAGGAATAAGAATAGACTGTGTCTGTCTTTTGTGCCGTTAGCTGTGAAGATTTTTCAACGAGGCACTCGATGGTCGCTCTGCTTGGTCAATAGACTAATTAGCTCTGAAGTAACAACAGTGTCCTGCATAATGCAAGTTTTGTATACTGTTGTATACAATTAGTCCCCACAGGATCAATACATCTATCTATCTAGATTATACATCTTATCTTATCCATTTTCCAAGGCATGCCTTAGTACCTCATGTGCATGTGTTTTGAAACTCAGGCAGGGTAGCCTACAATTGGTATCACTACTTGCAATGTCTGTATACCCACTGGAATGTGATGCTGACTGTCTAATATGCTTTAAACTACATGGGACAAGATATGATAATAATACAAAGCAAGGGGATTGCGCATTAACTAAACAGAAACTTGATCTGCAAGGCCCAGGGAGGCTTCTTCACTCTCTAACCACTGGGAGCATGTGCTGTACTACAGCCAAAATACCACATATCACATTCACCACACATTACACATGGGGTTAAGGGTATATCGTAGTGTCAACATTTTCTTTCTTCCCTCTTCCCCTGCGGTATAGCAGAACACAATTGTTGACACAATGCAATGCATTATAACTGAAGAACGCTTCTAAAACATTGCCCATTCTCTCCGCCTGTAAAATAGTGTAATACATTATAACTCTGTCGCCTAACACCCCCAACACTGAATGCATTTGCACCTGTGATATGAATATTAACTCAGTGCATTATTGATACATTATTTTTGATTGCGCACTGCAATGGGTAATTGTCATTTAAACAGCACTCATGTTGAATTGAAGTAACTGAGGGCATAATATAACCTTGTGATCTACTTAGACGGCAAACAGTCCATCACTGCAGGACACGCCAAGGACCAGCACAGTGTTGCAGTGAACATCTGTATGCAGGCAGGGAAGGTTCAGCAGGCAGAGGGGATGAAATATTCATCAATTGCTGTCTTTTGACAATGAAGGTACATGACAATGGTCTCACTTTCAAATGTCTGAGGTGTCCAAAGCCAAGCGGGAACTTAGCTGACATAATTTTCTGCTTGTTTCATTCAGCACTCGAGCACCAAAGATAAGCCAGTGCTGACAAGTCAGCAGCACAATTAAATGAGAGGTTAGTGAATCACCACAATAAACATGCTGCCCTTGAAGAAGACTCACCTGAAAGAGCGAGAGAGGCAGAGAGAGGCAGAGAGAGAGAGAGAGAGAGAGAGAGAGAGAGAGAGAGAGAGAGAGAGAGAGAGAGAGAGAGAGTGTGTGTGTGTGTGTGTGTGTGTGTGTGTGTGTGTGTGTGTGTGTGTGTGTGTGTGTGTGTGTGTGTGTGTGTGTGTGTGTGTGTGTGTGTGTGTGTGTGTGTGTGAGAGAGAGAGAGAGAGAGAGAGAGAGAGAGAAAGGGGGAGAGAGAGAGAGAGAGAGAGAGAGAGAGAGAGAGAGAGAGAGAGAGAGAGAGAGAGAGAGAGAGAGAGAGAGAGAGAGAGTGAGAGAGAGAGAGTGGCAGAGGCAGGGAGATACTGCATTTAAATACTGAGAATGCATCATATGAATATTTAATTTGCTGTCTGTGTACCACAGAAGATAAAAATAATGCTGGCTTCTACTGAGGACCTCTTTATGAAGTCGAGGTAAAAGCTATTCTGTGTTATCAGATGTCCTATGAGGCCCTGCATTTCTTCTGAATTGCCACATTTTTTATTTGGCATCTTTGACAGAGGCCTACAAATATAACTTTTTAGAAGCTATACTTGTATTCATTCACAGGCTGTTGATAGATTGTACATATTTTGTTCCAGATACTCACAGTTGCAGGTCTGTTGACAGGCTATATTACAGTATATTCATTCTCATATTCACTGTTGGCTGTCCACATATATTCTTACATTCTTTGGCGACAGTTTGTACATACAGTATATTAATATTATTGTTGATAGACTGTACATATTATATGTATTAAAGGTAGGGCAACAGATGAGGGACAACTTCAGGTCCATATCTAGACAACAATATCAGTTGCTTTAAAAAAAAGAATTCTATGGAAATCACTTAAAATGTTCTCCAAAACTGCAGAAATAAGCATCTGTCTGGGTATGAAGAATCATGACATCACGAGTGGCGACAGTTCCTAGTTGTACATACTGTATTTACTGTACTTGGTACAGTATTGGCAACACACGTAGTAAATAAATGTCTAGAATTCAAAACCAACTATTATACTACTACTATATTTTCAATGCTGGAAGCCTTTTCTACTAAATGAAATTAAATGTTGAGGATATTAAGTATCCTTGTATTTGTTTAAAAGAAGCTTCGGTGAGTTTACCAGGGTGGACTTCTTACACTCCTGATAAAAAAAACAATGTTTTCTGAATGCTGTGGCCAGGGCAGATTTAGCTGCTCAAACACAGATTCCCGAAATGTATACAGAATAACATATTGTTTATGAGAATGCTCAATTATAGTATAAGTACTGTTTTTCACTTTATTTGCATCTCTGGAATTTAGAATGATCTGTTGGCCTGCCTTATATGCTCAGTATTGACAGATAGACCATGTATATAAAGCCATTGTTGATAGACTGGACATAGAAATTCATTCATATAGTCACCGGTGATAGATGTATAGTGAAAGATGCATATTCATTCATATATTCACTGTACATTTGTTTTTATTGACTGAATACATGTTCACTCATTTACTTGAGAGATCCAATGCATTATAACTAGAGCCAGCAGCTCAGTATTTTATTGTATCTTTTTCAAACAATATTTTCTTTTTTAATTAACGCAACAACAATGACTTCCATTATAGCATGCTAACTTTCCAGGAATAGAAAGCCTACAGTTTCTATTAGCTTGGATTCTCCATTGATGATGTCACTGGTAGGCAGGTTTCTGAACTGTCCACAGCTCTCCTCTGAGACACAGACCGAGTAGACAAAAATGGTACCATATTATAGTGATTAGTGAGGAGAGGACCAAATATATGAAGCTAGGTTGAAAATGGGTGATGCTGTGCTTTAAGTGTTTTCCAAAATGTGGCCTAAATCTGTTTCCAACTCCCTATTGTAGTGCTGTTGTGCTGTATAAAGGCATGGCGAGAGTATGTTTTACCCCCTGTCCGTCCGTCCGTGTGTCCATCTGTCTGTGAGCAGCTAATCTCCGGCACCGGGGCAGAGGTTCGGCTTTGGCATCCAGGGTGTGTTTGTGTGCACAGTTTCGCAGTAACCGGGCCAACGGTGCCGGAGATTAGCTGTTCACAGACAGACGGACGGACGGACACACGGGCGAACGGACGGACGGACGGACGGACGGACGGACAGGGTGCAAAACATACTCTCTCGCCATGCCTTTTGGCCTGGCGGAGACAATAATCTCAAATGAAGAATTAAGGCGACATAGATTCATAATTTAAAGTGCTCAAACGTGTCAGTTTTAAAATGACATTCTAATAAGTGTAATATAATGTTATGTAAGTAAAATGCCAAAATTAATAGATTATAGATAGATAATAGATAGATAATAGATTTACGTTTTGGGTCTTCAAATCAGGCTCGTATGCAGATAAACTGCATGAGTGCAATAGTGGAATAAGGGAGAATACTGTAGTAGTGAAGACTAGTACAAAATAAAAGCATAGCTCCTGTTTATGGCAGATAGTCCCTATAGGCTTATCAACTCCGAACGTTGTCAGAGTCTAACCTGCCCCCTTAGATACGCCGTTATCTCGGGACCACAGAAAGATATGGACTTTCTCTCAGGAATTATCATTGGGCATTACACACATACATGAAAATAACTTCCCTATCACTGCAAACCAAAAATGTGTTGACATCCTACTGATTAATATTGTATGACTTTACGCTAAAGAATTGTGTCTGGAATAACGTTATTGGGGCATATTTTGCCATAGAGTTATACTGTATAAGTATAAGTATATGAGCAGCACTAGCATGAGTAATGTTGTTGTCTTTAAGGAAATGACAAATGCAACATAATACATAAAACGCAATGCTTGTTATAATCTATTCATGCTCCACAACTGCTGGCGAACCAGGCTGCTTGGCGTTTAAATTGCCGTTTGTAGTCGCCGTGCATAGTATTGTACAATACAGGGCAATGACAAAATGCTAGAATACATTTTATGGCAAACTGAGACATTTCTATTGCCCAAATGTGCAAATTTCACAGGAGAGCAAAGAGTTAATCAAACGTGAGCTCCTAATCTGATGGCCCAGGACCAACACAAAGCACAGTCATTTGCATGGCACATATGGGGCGTGACAACTAACTTTTGATATTTTCATGATGTTGTGAGTGCGTTGAGTTAGGCTGACAATACCGTCAGTGGGTGAGCTGTGGCTGGATTCATTAATTTACAATCAATTGACCTCTCCATAGGTGGTGATGCCAAAACGAGCAATGACGCTACCTTGGTTGGCGTGCACTGCCTGGTTTTTGTACTTGGGCTCTCAAATGGAGCACGTACTCTCAGTTTCAACTTTAATCCTATTTGAAGTTTGACTTTTGAAAATTCATCCAGTCAGAGTGCAGTTACATTTTTTCCTAGGATGGAAAAAAGATATCGACACAAATATTTTGTGTCCCCATGTTAGGAGTCATCCAATCACTTTCCAAACAAGTCAGTTGTGCTGGCAGAAGTGATTCGAACTCAAAACCCGCCCCCTGTAACTGTGATTGACTGAGACACACAGAGGTGTGCTCGTTTTGGGTCCTTAGTAAACATTTTCATAAACACTTTATGCTTTCAATCGCTAGTTTAAAGTCTTTTTTAAATCATCATGATATGCGTTGAGTAAATTATGGTCCCGTTAATTTTTTAATTAATGATAAAGTAGTATGTTTCCAGGGCTTCTACTGGTTCAACCGAGTGAAGACCCACCCTTGCTGCGGTTGCAGCCAATAGCAGTCGTTTCCGGTTTTATTTCGGGACCGGAAGTTCAAAGATGGCGGATTTCAATTTGCCGGAAAAGTGACATCAAAACAGTCTGTAGAAACCAATGGGGCTGACTTTGTCGATTCATTTTACAGTCTATGGTCGTGACTCATGATTCATGAATGACAAGAAACACGGCAGTAATACAGGGATTCGTATCCAATAGACCCTTTATCCTCTCAATGAGCACACAGTTGGCTGCTTTTGTGGAATGGCGGGCACAGAACCCAAACTATGACCTTTGTTAAGATGTTTAATGATCAAATTGGCTATCCATTTCTCTGCCACATTTGAGATGACAGGGAGTATACTGATGGGCCTGTAATTGCCCAGTTCAAGTATAGAGCCAGATAAAAAAATAGGTGTGATGGTGGCCGCCTTCCACACTGATGGAACTGTATTATACAAGTTGACCAGATGTGTGATAGGTTGCAATAATAATTGTAGCTTTTGGTATTCCAAAGATTTTTGCCACTTAGGCCTCTGAGATTTCTTCAAGGTAAAAAACAGGTTGTTCACTATTAATAGGGCTGGAAAGAAACTTGGAGGGTTTAAAAAGTTGTGTAATCTCAGAAACCGAGTTCAGGAAAAAATCATTGAACTTACATGCTAGCGTATATGGATCCTTCACCAGTGTATCATCAATATTTAGTTGTAGATCATTACTGTTTTGACTATTCTGTCTGCCTAGTAGTTTATTAACTACTGCCAAACCTATTGCCAAACCTTTCTCCCATTTCCCTTGGCACTCTCAATAACACAGATGTACATTTTTGCTTTGGCCTTCCTTAAAAAATGTATTACCTGATTTCTACCATGTGTACATTTCCATTCTATTCTAGAATGGCTTTGCTTTGCTCTACCTTGTGTGTTCAAGCTTATTCCTATAGTGTTTGTCTCCCAATAGTGTTTGTGATCTAATTTTATTTCCCTGGTTATTGGATTTTGCCTGCTCCCTGCTTGGATTTGTTTGCTGTAAATAAGAATGATTTCTCATGCTATTTGACCTCGCTTTGTACTCTGGCTTTGGGATTTTTGCCTTCCCTCAGTTAAGATGTGTTCACCTTTATTTGGACTGCTTACAAGTGTATGACTACCTGCTTATCAGTAAATAAGTGCTTTTTGAACTTCGGTTTGTGTTCTGAGCCTTTCTCTGCCTCAGAGTCTCTGATCAGTTTTGAGTCATTGCAGGAAGCATAAAGGATTGGACCTACAAATGAGCCCTGGGGTTCAGTTATATGGGAGAATGGGGAAATGTCCAGTCTCGAAATGTGGTCACCAATTCATACAATGAAAACTACGATTTGATATGATGTAAACCACTGCAAATCAGTCCCAATCTATTGTTGAGAATATTATGATCAATGGTGTCAAATTCTGTACTCACCAGTGTCAGCTTTCATTAAAAGATTGTGATTGTTTGTGACTCCAGTTAGTGCAGTATTGGTACTGTGATGCTGTTGAAATTGTGACTGAAATAATGCCTTTCATGGCTGCCAGAAACTGTCTTTTCCAGAATTTCTTTAATTGATTGGCAATTTAATGAATTGGTATGGTAAAAAACATAAGTGCCCCCACAGATATAATGCTCAGATTTTGAAGGGACAGAGCATTCATTCCAAATGGTCTGGTATCTGATGAGTTGCAAGCAATTCCTACTGGGTCAGCGGGTTATGGATAGAGATTGGCAGTTTCATCTGGGAAGTGAGTGTAGGGTACTGTAAGTACCGATGCAAAAACACAACACACAACACACACGCACACGCACGCACGCACGCACGCACGCACGCACGCACACGCACACACGCACACACGCACACACACACACACACACACACACACACACACACACACACACAGAGACTGACCCTCATACTGTAGCTATCCTTCTGCAGAGACACGCTGTAAAAATAATTGAAAGTTTGGTTTTGTCTGTTCATATACGTATACTGTACAGTGTCCTTCAGACCAATGGCCTGTGTCCATGGGTTGCCTTGGGTTCTGGGGAGGCTAATTATGATTGGGGAATCCTGGACACCTGGGTGGGGTGATTGCTCACCCTATATTGGAGCCTGAGACTGCATTCTTTCTATCCCCCGTTTGGTTTAGTTGTTTGAGTTTGGTTTGGGTGATTTTGGGATCACTGTTATCCCATTATGCAGTGGGGTATGACCTTTGTCAAGATGCTTAATGATCAAATTGGCTATCCATTTCTCTGCCACCTTTGAGATGACAGGGAGTATGGGGCTGTAATTGCCCAGTTCAAGTTTAGAGACAGATTAAAAAATAGGTGTGATGGTGGGCACCTTCCACACTGATGGAACTGTACTATACCTGATTGACAAGTTGACCAGATGTGTGATAGGTTGCAATAATAATTCCTTATGTAGCTTTTGGTATTCCAATGATTTTTGCCACTTCGACCTCTGAGACACACACGCGCACACGCACACGCACACACACACACACACACACACACACACACACACACACACACACACACGACACACACACACACACACACACACACACACACACACACACACACACACACACACACACACACACACACACACACACACACACACAGAACTGACTTGGGTTCTGGGGGAGGCTAATTATTATTGGGGAATCCTGGGCACCTGGGTGGGGTGATTGCTCACCCTATATTGGAGCCTTAGACTGCATTCTTTCTATCCCCCTTGTTTGGTTTAGTTGTTTGGGGTTGGTTTGGGTGATTTGGGATCACTGTTACTTTTAATATGTTCAAAGATGGATTTCAAGCATAAAAGGTTAGTCACTTTTTGTCTGTAGCCTACAGCTTTGCAAGTATCTGCAGGGGTGCTTTGCTAAAAAAGAAGAGGAAAAGTGGTGTGCGTTCACAACATCGTTTAGCTTTTCAAGTGGACAAAGGTTGTAAATAATGAGGACATGAGATGTTAACAAGCACTTAATTTGAACAAAACAGCTGTCTTGCAAGAAGATTGGGTTTAGCAGCTTGTAGATTAGTACAATGTTGGGAGAGAAGATAGACACTTTAGAGGTTAATGAAAAGCTAAGTAAAATAACACTACAGTAAAGACCTCTACACACTGTACGATATTTGATCCGATTTGGCTCTCGGGGATATTTTTTGGTGATCGCCGAGAAAACCACCGATCTCAGTCCAGATCGGGCGTTCCTCGGCGAGGTGTTGATCGCGCAGTGTGTAAGGTACTCCGAGAAGAAACACCCCGATAAAGTACGGTCGGCGAGCGGTTCCCGATAATTTGTACTTTTCTAGCATGTTGGATATTTGGGTTTGTCGGACCCGATGAGAGCCGTGCTACACCCAATCAGAGCAATTGATAGAGTGAGCGAGCCTGCTCGACGATGCGGCTGTTTATTATTAGAGAGGAATAGGGCTTGCAGACAGAGAGAGAGAGAGAGAGCTGTGTGTGTGTGTGTGTGTGTGTGTGTGTGTGTGTGTGTGTGTGTGTGTGTGTGTGTGTGTGTGTGTGTGTGTGTGTGTGTGTGTGTGTGTGTGTGTGTGTGTGTGTGTGTGTGTGTGTGTGTATCTCTGAACAGTATTGCCAGGTTTTGCGCGAGAAATAAGCAACCAGGTCTATGAAAACAATTAAGCCCAACAAAAGTTACTGACTATAGGCTGCATGAGCACTTTAAACCTATACACAAATAAAATAACCGATCTACAAGCTCACAACGCGTCGCAACTATTTTCAAAGAAAAAAAGCAACATTAAGAAATAAAGCCAAATAAGCAACTACACTTTGGAAATAAGCTAAAAAGAAACGCATCCACCAATATTTTTTACAAGCAACTCGCTTATAATAAGCGGACACGGCAACACTTCTGATCTGAATTGGACTCTGGTTGACTTTTGAAACGTTTGTTTCAGAGAGGGAGAGAGAGAGAGAGAGAGAAATACAGAGAAATTGAGAATTATTTAATGTCAATCATTAGCGTCCTGTCTCGGTCTCGCGCATATATCACAGGAGCCTTTCACGTTTTCGTGAGACGTTTGGAATAAAAACAAATGTATGTATTGGGTCGGGATCACATCGTAGTGAAATATCTTGGAATTAGGGGGGTGGGGTCTTGCGGCACGTCGGACGCTAGAAAACCATGTGACTCCCATAGGGAATTCATTTAACTCTGTCCCTTCGGGAGGGTGTGGGGGGCAGTGATCTTATCTTAGCAAACACTGAAAGCGCTAACTGTCATTGGTCGTGTCATGAGTAAATGAGCCAATGAGCTGCCCACAATGAGCTGGGGACATTTTCAGACACCAGAGTCCAGACCCACACTCGCACAACTCACTGGCAGTCACACAGCAACGAGAGGTGAATGAGGCGCAGTTTACGGAGCTAGTTCAGGCCAGGCAACTCAGGGATTGGGCCACCCGACCAGGTGACTAGTCACATGCATTTTTCTCCTGGTCGGTGGGCTATAAGTATTGCTCTGCCTACCTGTTCATTCTAGTTGCGCTCTCCTGCTGGGCTGTCGTGCCGATGCTGCTGCTGCGCTGTTGCTGAAATCTGCGGATCTGCTGCTTTGCTTGCCTACGTATGCTGCTACCATGAATAGTCTCATCCCACCACCTCCCCGGCATCCACCTGTAGGTTCTGTTTCTAGATCCCCGTGGGGGTCTTTATTCACTCCCTGTAAAACATGCTATTTGGCATGTAACATTTATTAAAATGTTATTCTTACAGGGAGTGAATGGATTCAGAGACCTGACGCCAAACTATGCTTCTTTATGCTTCCTATATCTATGCTCAAGCTTGCTTAATAAATATATATTCTAATCCAATCCAATTGTTGTCTGACTGAAATGAAAGACGTTAGAGCGGAGCTCTAACTCTAACACAGCTTACTAGCTCACTACTTTTAGGGACTTTTGACATAAGAATACACAGAAAAAAAATGTTTGCCATCTAGTGATAGATATATGTCCTCATTATGACCGGGCGTGGGTATGCTCTAAAAGTGCGAAAAAAGCATTTTTCATTTCACCACGTCTTTAACAGGCTACAGTACTGTATGTGTTTCGCTGAAATAGTTCCTGTTTGTATAATTATCACAGATTATCCACACAAGACCCAAAGTGCTTAAAGGCCTCCCAAGTTTGCGGGAGGGGGCGGTTTTGCACGAAATGCCACAAACACCACTGGACCGATTGGCAGGAAACTTAGCACGCACACTCCCAGTTGGCCAAGGAAGAACCTCCACCCTAAATCTTCCTACTACAACCTCCACCCTAAATCTTCCTACTACTCCTACAGATTTTGTCCAAACCTCACACAATTAACATTTGTATTATCTTTGTAATCATGTAAACAAGACGTATCTATCAGATTTCTCATATTCCATTCCGATTGGCTAAGACTGGCTTCCAAAGTTTGCAAGAGTGGCTCGTTTTGCATAAAATGTCACAAATCAATAATGCAGCGGCCGATTGCCACAAAACTTACAGTAACAGTGGAACGCCTGTGACAAAAAAAGACTTAAAAGTGAAAGGGTCAAAACCACTGGCTGACCAGTGACCACTGTATGTTGTCTATTCTATTTAGTTTTCCCCAGATATAAAAAACTATACCAATAATGTCTGACTTAAAAAAGTTTGATTAAAAAAGACAAAAAAACATATACTCAATAATACATGGCAGAGCAGAGACTGTTTGTAGCTTACTACTGTACTGAAAGTGGCTGTGGGGCTATCACACAGAAATCTCCTCATTAGGCAAGGCAGACACAGACAAAGGCAACGGAGATGTACCAGATTTTTAGCACGAATGATTCAGTCGGTTCAGTGGTGATTGCGGGGGTGGGTGGGGGACCAATGCTGGCTGAATTGGATATTGATCCTCCTGGGGTATCAGTGTAAAGCAGGTAGTAGCTGCTGCTGAACTGTACCTCATTTCATTGAGAGCGAGCACGAGAGTAGGCTTAGAATTGGAGAAATCCACCCAGTCATTCGAGGGCATGAGATTGTATGTACAGCTCAACCCCTATCGCACTGGGGGGTTCTTGTTCTTATCGACTCTAAACAGCTGAAAAATTGCTCATAAAAAAGTCTGATTCCAAACTGAAAGTGCTGCATTGCTGTCAGAGCGAATAAGTGATTTCTAAAAGCCAAAGAAATATTGAGTTTTGCTTTCAGATGACATGCACTGAAATATGCAAAAACTCTCTGGGCCTGTTCGGATGTCATTAGTAGTCTACTGTATATCACCCTGCCATTCTTGCCGTTTCATGATATTTGTAAATTATTTACACATGTGTCCCAATTTCACCTAAGTGCTAAGTTGTCTTTAGAAAAAGAAGAAGAAAACAAAAAGACAATAGAAGTGCATTGCTAAACAATTGAATGGCCATTCCTCCTCTCAGCTTATGACTGAGATGTTTGGATGTTCCTTTATTTATTTATTTACAGTATGTCGTTTTTCTTTAAAGGTACTTTGGCATAATGCCTAGAAAAAACAGAGTGGGTGATCCCCCTCTAAACTCCAAATGAGATAGCTACGTTATGAATTAATCAAGAGACAACTAGATATGTATGACCATACCCCATGTTACAAAGACTCCAATTCAAGGATAAACCAAAAGAAGGAACTGGCACAACAAATCTATATTTTAGTTTATTATTAACTTTGAAAAATAAAAAAGACTGGCTATGTCTCTGCTGTCACATTGGCTGCCCTTGAATGACTGTTGTTCAGACAGGATAATTGAAAATAGCCTAAGCTCTACAAGCTCAAAAACACGTCGCACTGCGATGCATTGTGAGCTTGTAGATCGGCTTTCAGTGTGCAACCAAGCATAAATAATCACCCTTACAGATCTATCGAAGAAGTCTTTCATGGCCTGTCACACATACAGTACAAGACTTTTTAAAGGGACCTGTGTGATGGAGATGCATCACAATCCAGCCCACTCTATCTGCTCAGCTCTGGTCAAGACATGTTGCCTTGAAATAGAGATTGATGATAGCATCTGATGCAATTCTCTCCATGTCCGGAATTGCTGGTTCACACTCTATGGTTAACGATAAAAGCAGAGAGTTGCAAAGAAATATTTGCAGAATCAGTCATTTGGAATAAAACTGATTCTTCTGGATAGATTTAGTTTTTTTCTGCACATGCAAATGAGAAGAAAAATAAATTGGCTTATCCATTGGCTTTTGTGGTTGTGCATAGACAGTTTTGAAGTAGCTAAAGAGAACAAATGTCTTCACAGCCAACCACATAATGCTCCCAGTAAAGTTTGACTAAGAAGACCTTAAATTAAAAAAAGCAATTTTGGTTTAACTTTGCCATATTCACTATATTCAGTAATCCCATTTTATCATTGATTGAGTTGCCTCATTATATACATAATTAATATAGATGTATACTGTTGTAGCCCAGGCTTGTCCAGTTACAATACAGAATACACTCTCAGGAACAGTAAGATAATCATGTATGCTCCACTACAAATAGTATGGCTGGCTTTTCCTTTTGTATGAAAAAGTGTCCATAAACAAGGCTTTGTTGAAGACACGAATCGTTAAAAACTGAAAAATTACCCTGTTAACTTGAATTGGCAGGCAACTTATCACATAATCTCTTGATAGACCATCTGAATAGCGTGATGCATTGCATTCTGTCTTTTTTTACTGTGAAATGTATTCTTAATTGCTCTATGTAATTAGGTTCTGCCACAATAAGACATATTACCAGTGCTTCTGTCTCCCACAAGACATATTTTTATTTGAATTTGTGTTAAGATTCCCAACAGTCTCCTCTCCTCACCACTCTCTTTATTCATAGAGAGTGGTAATAAACTATACATGTATCATTCCATCTAATGTAAATATACAGCACACCTGTGTTTCACTATTCATTAAAATATGAAATTAAAATCATTTAACAGCATTTTGTGCATTTGTAAATTGCATCTACATTTTCCACACCATTTTGGACGGTTGAAACAACACAGTGCTAATACATCATACAACAGGAAACAACTGAGACCTGGGAGGGTATAGTCCCTCAACATCGTCCATGTGCTGACATCTGTATTTGACAGAGATCTTTGGTTCTAGTGGAACATATTTCAGCCAACAAAAATGTACTGCAGTTTCAGGTAAGGCTGGGGACAATAACAGCATTACCGTGGGGTGGAGCCCATTATTGCAATTTGTATTGTTGTTTTTAATGTTCCTTACAGTCATAACAGTACATATCATAATGTTGTATAATTATTTTTATTTTATTTTGTATAAAATATAAAGTCCAAATTTACCATTAACACAATAATCATTAGTTAATATAATCACTTACTACAAATAATCTGCTTATAACACTGTATGATTATAATTATAAGCACTCGTCAATATCCATGATGCTTTATAAGTATGATAATACTACATGATTGCTGGACTCACAGAATGTTTTTTATTTAGTTTTAAATGTTTGTTTTTTCAAGGATCACAGTGTATTATAACGTATCATATCTCGTATTTGTAATACTTGTCATTAATAATCAATCTATGCAACGCACAAAGTGTTCATGCCTAAATCTACAGAATTCCATGACTTTACTTAAAGCACCAAATGATTATGCCTCTCATATTGACTTATATTCACACCATCATGCATTATGAGTGCCCAACAATTATGAAGTGTTGATACCTGACCTTATAAGTCATTATGATTATTGATATAAAGCATTATGAAATTTTCTGAGTGCTTATCCATGAGTGTGTGTGTGTGTGTGTGTGTGTGTGTGTGTGTGTGTGTGTGTGTGTGTGTGTGTGTGTGTGTGTGTCTTTCACACAAAATTTGTCCTTGGCATAGCGAGGACAGCGTCTGACCATCCGGTTTCAAACTTGGCATGTGTGTCTTCATATAACCCTGAAGAGTGTCGGCCCACGGGTCCAAGAATGAGGCAGAAATTCTGGAGATTGTATGCATCGGCTTCCCTGATTGGCCAAACCAAGCCGAAGGCTTCACGCTCAGGCGGAGCATCACATTAGTTTTGTGCCGCTGAGCCAGTATAAGTCCCTGATTGAGATTATAATGCAATAAATAAGTATATTTTATTGCATTATAGACATGGGCTTCATGGAAAGTGTTACTGTGAGATCTACAGCACTCGTCCTGTTTGGGACACCTTCATTCTGTCAAAGTGACTTGAGATGCATGGAAACCAATATCATAAGTGACACAAACAACTCTCTTGCCCCTTGACCCCTGTGAACTCATAAAAAAGTCAAAGCCAAAAGCCCCCCCACAAGCAACCCACCCACCCCAACCCCCTCCTCAATCTACCCCGTGGCTCTGAAGCGACACTCCATTGGGTTGAAGTAGGTGAGCACCTTTGTGTACTTAAGTCAAGATCCATACTCTGCCCTGTCAGTTTGTCTCCTGTTTTCCCCCCAACACAGACAGACAGACAGACACAGACACAGACACAGACACACACACACACACACACACACACACACACACACACACACACACACACACACACACACACACACACACACACACACACACACACACACACACACTTCATTGGGTTATTAACCTTTTGGGAGGAGAGCTGTGATTCAGAGGTGATACACAGATTCCCTATAGGCCCTCTGCTGTAACCACTACCACATGAGTCAGATGAAAGGACAGAGGTTATGCAGATAGAGAGGGGGGCTGAGGTGGGGGGCTGGGGCATACTCCATTGACAATTTGAAAGAGAGAGAGAAAGAAGAGAGATATTTCTGTTTTGAAGAGCCTCAGTCTCAGCGCCTGAATACATAGACGATGAATGTGATGCTGCAACTGGACAGATATTAATGTAGTATGTCACCAGGTGGATATCTGTGTTGTAGTCTTGTTGGGGCCAGACTTTTAATGTGGCTAGGAAGGAACTGCATGGTACATCTCTTCCAACTGTTAAACCTGATCTGCAGGGTCCAGTGCAGATGAGGTGTAACAGACCAACCACTGACCTTCTTCTTCATGTCGGGCCGTCTGGGTAGTCATCACTAGCCAGAAAACGAGTAATCTTCGTTCAGCTGGCCCTAATCACCATGCAGGAGTGCAGCTCCTCTAGTGAGCCTGGTGTCCCCCTTGAGCTGGCCTACGTAGGTCAGCCTTCTTCTCCCCCTCGAGACAGTGCCCTTTGGCTACCACAGTATATCAGCCAATCACATTACTGTAAATGTGGTGTATGTCTGTGATGATGACAGAACAAGGGACTGTGGGAAACTATAGTCTCTAGATGGGAATGCAGTTTTAGGGTATGCAATGATATCCCCGACCATAATAGGTATACCTTTTCGTCTGCCAGAGAAAAAGTTATTCAAACTCGGACCAAACTCATTGGAAAAGAAGTACAAATTCACTGCTGTGTGATGACAAACAATCATGAAAGCCAGCAGTGATCCATGAATCCACAACAAAGGACTTTTCAAAATCATTTAACCTTTATGCCCATTTTCGTATGTCATGCAAAAAAAAAGGAGCTTGACTCTTTTCTTTTGACTCTACACCTGTATTATGTGCTTACCGGCTCCAGTGGAGCTTCAGGGAGCAACAAAGGAGAGTTCCACATTAAATAAAAAATGAGCAAAGCAAGGGAAGTTTCATTATTCATCTCACACTGGCATACCCAGCTCCCTGGCTACCCAAAGGGAACACTATGAAATTTCAATTGGCATCATTCTATGTGTTGAGTTTTAATGTCAATATCGTAGACAGACTTCAACAGCCTTGCAGCCTCCCTTCTGACTCCAACAAGAAACTTCAAAGGAGAACTTCTCTGTCTTGCATTAAAAATGTTAACCTTGGAGACATGCTAACTACCCGGCCGTGTGCACTGTGGAATCCTAATGAACGTTCTGATCACTCAGGACAAGGTTAGAAGTGAGGAGTCAACCATGCCCTCTGTCCGTCTGTCAAATATATGTCTGTCTGTGCCCGTCTCTATCTGCCTGTCTGTCAGTCTCTCGCTACTATATCTCCAAGTGTAATGGATTCTTGCTGATGCCATTCTTAGAAAGATGATTTCAACTGGTACTTGTTGGGGGAAGAAACCTAAAAAACAAACCTCAATATGTTAATATTAATGTGTTGTTGTTTTACAAGACACCCTGTGTCTAAGGGGAGACGTGCCTAAGAATTCCAACCTGCCTGCCCTTAACCCATATTGACACTAATTTGACAGTATCCACCTATACATAAGCTACAGTAATGTCAAGGTAAGGATAAGAGAGAGCACTGTGTTCAGTGATGCCCAACAGCAAAAAGAAGCAACAACAACAACAGCATAACAAACTGAATGTTCTTTGGGGGCTGTGTGATTGCTGCTCACTTAGCCTCAGGTGTGGAACTCTAATGGTTGGCACTCAGGACTCCAACAGAGTGCCAGTGTGCCAATAATGTTGCCAGCACTTCAGAGTTACAGAAGAGCTGCTCTGGCAACATTTATTGTGCAGGTGTAAGCTGTAACTACACTTTAGTATATGAGGCAATGAATGACATTATGTCCCCTAGCTCAAGACAAGAAGAGATTCCAAAAATGTTGGTTTTGTTTTGTTTTGTTTTGTAGAAGAGGGCCTGTTTGTGTGTGTGTGTGTGTGTGTGTGTGTGTGTGTGTGTGTGTGTGTGTGTGTGTGTGTGTGTGTGTGTGTGTGTGTGTGTGTGTCCGGGGCTAATTTCATAAACCACTGGACCGATCAGTGTCACATTTATATTTAAATATAAATGTAACTTTTAAAAACTTTAAAGACGCAGTGGCACAATCTTGATACCTTTTATGTGTCTATGTAGTTGACATTACTCCTCTAGACTCCCCAGTGTGGTTAAAATGTGCGAGTATCTCTTCCCTGTGCTTTTGGCTATTTTTTTTTGTTAACTGCAAGCACATCTGTCAAACGTGCGAATAGAAACTGGCCAAAGCCATATACCTCCCATGATCACATTAATATTCATTTCAAATTACTCAAATTAACACAACAACCAGGAAGAAAACACATTGTTAATCTAAAGTATGTAATCCATGCATGTAAAACACTATATGCTGCAACTATTATAATGTCTTAGTTACACAAGCATTGTTGTTGTGGAGCCATCTTTATTAACAGGAGAAGTGTTTAAAAAGATCACTATTGCTCACTCCTAAATGACTGAAGTGCGCGCACGGACATGCATATGGTCAGCACCAGATTCGGAACGGGGGATTGAGTTGTGCTCAGAAGGGACAAATGTGTTCCCGAGGTCCCCATCAACACACAAACAGATGGGTAGCGACTAGCGAGAGTAAAGCCCAATTTATACTTCATCGTATGAAGGTGTCACACACCAAAACTAGCCGATCTACATGAAGTGCACAACGCGTCTGTCTGTCTGTCTGTCTAATCCGGGGCTAATCTCGCAAAACGCTGGACCGATCAATGTAAGATTCTTGTGCACGCTGCCAGCAGGCCAAGGAAGCAACTCCCCTTTTTCATATTTTTTGAAAATGAAACTTTCAATTTATAAAGGAAGACAGTAGGTGGATCAGGCTGAAACCTTATGGAGTCATACGTTATAGATGGGCGGCCATAGCGGAATGCGTAGAGATGCCTCCCGGGCCCGCCCAGCTATGTGTCAAAGTGTCCCTGAGTAAGACGGTTCAATGCCTAACGAGCGCTCATCATAACCATACAGCCATCAGCTGGGTGAAACTGAATTACCCCTGTGGAAATACAAAGGTCTCCCTTTCCGTAGATAGGTCATAGATGACTGACATCATAAACTGGCTAAATGAAGTCTGAGATCCACATGGAAGCAACACCAACAAGACGGGGTGTCTTGTTGTCTCTGCCAGGCCGAAAGGCATGGCGAGAGAGTATGTTTTACCCCCTGTCCGTCCGTCCGTGTGTCCTGTCCGTGTGCGACCAGCTAATCTCAGGCACCGTCGGCCCGGTCACTGCGAAACTGTGCACACACACTCCCTGGATGCCAATTCAGAACCTCTGCCCCAAATTTTTCACATGGGCCTGTTATAGCGCCACCAGGAGGTCGATTTGTGCAAAACCCTACTCCTACAGATTTTATCCAAACGTCATGCAAATCGGTACACAGTATCTCTATAGTCATGTGATCAACACGGATCAGATTTCCCATATTCTATCCTGATTGGCTAAGGTTGACTTCCAAAGTTTGCAGGATTGGTCCATTTTGAACAAAATGCCCCAAACTATGCACGCAGCTTGCGATTTCCGGGAAATTTCACACGCACATTCCCACTAGGCCGAGGAAGAACTGCCACCCTTTTCACATTGGCCTATTATAGCGCCACCAGCAGGTCTAATTTAGCAAAACAAAACATTTTGGAACAAAATGCATCAAATCATGAATGCAGTGTTCGATTGCCGTGAAAGGCCTAAGAATAAATGGCACCCTTTTCACATTGGCCTATTATAGCGCCACCAGGAGGCCACAATAACGTACCTGACCTGGCGGAGACCTGTGCTCCGAGGAGCACTTTTTCTAGTTTAAAATATTTCTGCTGGATAATGGCTTGCAAGATAATAGCAGACGTATGCAGATGTATTAAAGATACAATTGGCCAGGAACAAGAATGGGGAAGGGATAAATGTCCAAGCATTGCCCAGCTGATATGTCAGCCATTGGTTGGATACCATAATGGCAACGACACACATGCTGAGTGACAATTTGTTTTTCACATATCATAGCCCTGTTTATTCACAAGACAACAAGAAAATAACATTTTATCAACACTTTGATTTAACCACTTAAACCCTACATAGTTGACCGGGGTCCCCCAGGGGTCTATACTAGACCCTCCAGCATTTCCCTCTACACCAAGTCTCTTCACCAAAAATAGCAGATCCACAAGCTCACAACACGTCACCACTCACCACACAACACCTGAGCCTGTAGATTAGTAGTTATTTTCGTTGAATGTTCACCCCAGAATAGGAACGCTAGGGTTCATGTGGTTAATAGATTCCTGTACACAACGGACTGCCCTGGTAATTGAACTGGTCGTCCCACTGGGATTTCTTGACAGTGTGTGTAGGGCGCTGACTGGCAGGCCTCATCATTGTTGGTACACAGCCAGTCAGTGAAAAGTTGAAGGTTGTTGTTTCACTTTTTTTCAAAAATCACTTTTTGTTTTGGTTCCTTTGCACCTGGATGAACTCTAGTCTCTCCTCAGCCGTGAATTCTTCCGCACCATGCACAGCAACCTTATTTAGCGGATTATTTTAGTCCATGATGGACATGCTGAGGTAGTGAGGTTGCTGACAGTGACAGCTGTATCAGCCCTGGGTAGCAAGCTTAGTATAAATTCAAATGGCAGAGGGTTTATTGGTTAATGGCTATCTTTCAGAGTTTTAAAATGGTGTACTTAATAAACTAAATATTGTTTTAAAGGGGTTTGTAACCCTGTATGCAGATCAGAAGTAAGCTGCTTGTAAGGCTGAAGTATGGGGTAAATGTTCAACCAATGTGTTATTATGGTTGCAGTGTTCTTACTAAGACAATGTTTTGCCCCTTTGTAAGAATAGTAATTACCTTATACTGTGCTTATGCCTCTAGTTTGGAAATATTTACTTTTCTATGGCTTTTTAAAAACCATTTAAGCTATAACTAGGCTAAGTTTGAACTTAGTGTGAGGTGGTGCAACTAGTAGGTCTATTACACAGTTCAAGGAATTTGGTCACCTTATCCTGAAAACTATCATAATTACTGCCCTTGTTGCAACCTGGTAAATTACTCCCTTTTTATCCCTGTTTATTAATATATATGTAAAAAACATTGTTTATTTTGTTTAGTACATGAGCCTGTTCTGTCTTCAAGCCCTGTAGGTATACCAGCCCCTAGTGTTAACAGTAGTCTTCTGTTTCATCATCTCGGCCAGGACGGACAGCCCTAGGCCGCTATTTTGCGTTCTCTTCAAAACACACTTTATGCTACAGATTTTGTCCAAACCTCTTTCAAATCAGCACATATTATCTATGGAGTGATCAAGATGTATCTGTCAGATTTATCATTATCCATTCTCATTGGCTACGATTAGCTTTCATAGTTTGTGGAGGGGGGTCCGTTTTGCACGAAATGCCACAATTTATGAACGCAGCGTCCAGTCGTCATGGCACTTTGCACGCACATTCCCAATAGGCCAAGGAAGAGCCTCCACCCCTAATTTATCAAATCGGCCACATGGTGGCATTATGTCAGCCTGCTTCATGTTTTGCCTATAACTCTTGAATCGTGGGTTGTGCTGTACACTCAAATTAGTTTTCCTCCTGGATTCCTTGGCCCTTCTTCAACACACTTTTTGCTATTACTCCCATGTATCAGTATTTTTCATATTCCATTCCCATTGGCTACGGTTGACTTCCAAGGTTTGTGGGCGTGTAGCAAAAAAATAGGCTACTGCAAATCATAAACAATGCTGAGCCGAAAGTAATTTCACTTCCACCAATAGGCGGTTCTACAGATGCTACAAATATCACTGTTGCTGAAATGTGCTTTCACTTCTGCCAATACGGTGTGCCACAAACAGGCACAGTTGCACCATCTGTCGTACTGGAGCTTCCTCGTGTCCTGACAGCTGCTCCCAGCGACTTGACACAGGGTAGGCCTGGGTCGGCAACCCAGCCTGGCGGAGACCTGCGCTGAGCGCACTTTTCTAGTTGCTGTTTATATCAAGTTATAACTTGAAGTGGTTAGTCTAGCCTACATTACTGAGATTCTCTTCCTGAAGTATTTTATCAATCTATTCAACATGGACAATATACCAAACAATAACACATACGTTTCCACATGGAAAGGCTGACAGCCAAAATACAACTAAATGAAGATCAATGTGTGCAGCCAAGCTTTTTAGCCCTGAAAGTTGTGGGCATCTAAGAATGGTAATGTCTGTCTGCCAGTAAATGCTTTGAAAGGTTGTTGAGAGACTATTATTTGTTCTGCGTTGACTGCCTAGCTGGACCCATGGCAATTTGCATATCGCCAAAATAGATCCACCAACGATGCAATTGCCATGGCTCTTCACAACGCCCTCTCTCACCTGGATGAGAGGAAGAACTAATGCTTGTAAATGCTTTTTGTGGACCATAGCTCTGCATATAACACTAGTCTTCTGCCAGACTCGACACAAAGCTCAGAGGCCATGTGCAGCTGGACTTCCGGACTTCCTGTCTGGCCGCCGCCAGTTGGTGAGAATGAACAACATCACATCAGACCCTGAACACCGGATCCCTTCAGGGCTGCGTGTTTGGTCCTCTCCTTTATTCCCGGTGTGTGTGTGTGTGTGTGTGTGTGTGTGTGTGTGTGTGTGTGTGTGTGTGTGTGTCCGATTGTTGTGCACACACATTCCCATTTGGCCAAGGAAGAAATGCCACGCAGAAATAGTTTTCAAATCGGCTTCATGGTGGCGCTATAACAGGTCGACTCACGTTTTGGCCAATGACTCTTGAACTGTAAGTCATACAATCAAAAATCATTTCCCCTGGATTCCTTGGTTCATTATGCAACTTCGAAAAAAGGCCACCCCCATTTCCACCTGAAAAGATTTTCCTCCATTTCGCAATTTTTTCTCATTGTTGCAAAACACGGATTCTGACTCACTTAGGTCCCAGACAAAATATTTTGAAAACTATGGATTACCATAGAATTTACTGTGCACCTTCATGAACCCCAGCGGATGAACCTCACTGATTTGCGCGACCCTGTGACCTTTCTTAAAGTACTGTACCAGTCTTATGCCAAAATGGCCTTTGTGCAGTAGCATTTTAATTATGATAAACAGCAGTGACTCAAGGCGTCACTATTGAGGAAGACTAGAGTCTTGTTGTCAGTTGCACTGATAAAAACAAATTATCAGTTGCACTGACAATTATCAGCTGCACCATTAATAATATACTGTACAGTATGTACCATTTTTATTTCACAATATATTATTTTCTTAGAAAATGCAATTTACTGCATGTTTAAGTTCACCTGTGGTTTGAGTCTGTTTTATATCTGTAGAGAGTAGACCCACACAGAACGAGCAAACATTGGCCCCATCTGTTTCAGTTGATGAAGGGCCCTGCTGCTGTCACCAAGACTGCCTCTTGTTCCTCATTTCATTTCAGTTAAAAATGCAGGTGGAAAAAAATCTCTCTCTTCTCTACTTTGAACCTCACTCTTCGAATAATCCTTATCAAATTAATCTCATCTAGGAATCCCCAGGAAGCCATTTAGTATGAGCTGTCCATCTGATAGACTTGTAAGGAATAGATGGTCATCATCATCATCATCGTCGTCGCTGCACATCTGAGACACCCACTCAGTCTCTCAATCGTCTCATTTAGAGAGGGCATGAATGGGAAGGAAAAATGTCATTAGTGAGATAGGTAATCTGTTTCTGGAGTAGAATCAGAGATCATAATTGGATTTTCTCGAAGGCTGCTCAGAGGTTTTCAGAGACTCGGCCCACTATCATATTAATGATTGTATGCTGCATGAGCTTAAGGGTGATCTCAGAGAAAAATAGCCTCCTGTAGAGACACTGAACTAGCCTATATCTAAATTCAGGGCCTCCCTGTTGTGTGTGGCTGGCCGCACATTCTTTCCAAACATTATCAAATGTGACGCTGGAGAGCTAAGGCCTACACTACAAGAACACAGTAGCTGCTTGTTTACTGGACCTTAAGTAATCACTCCAACCCAATGCCGTAAATCAGCCAACACATATTTTGTTAATGCTGCAATATGTAACTTTCATGTCCTATCCGGGATCTGAAGCCAAGATTTCTACTGCTGAGCTAACACAGAAAACCTGTTTGGGAAGAAGATGCAATACCACTTGTCAAACAGTAGTGGTCCTACCCGACCAGAGGATTCTCAATAAAAGCAGGTAGACCAACTACAACCACTGCAGTTGTGTTAGTTATATTGTATTAACATACTCTACCAGTGAAAATAAGGCTATGGACTGCTGCTTTAACGTCACCTACTACAAAATATCAAATTAACGTAGACACATCCAACAGCCCATAAAAAATACTGGATTTGACTTGACCTTGCCTACTGGCCAGAAGTCACCACCAGTGCATTTCAAGGTCGATTAAACAGCTAGATTGGCTGGCAGATGGTGATGACGCTGCATCTAACTACATTCTGCCAAACCTGGAGCTTCCTAGAAAGTTGCTAAAAGAGTATGCGGCATCCGCTGCTAACCGGTCAGCCTTCCTCATTATCAAGCCTTGACGATGGCATGCCAACCAAGGGGGGTTCCATCTGCTCCATTACAATAGAGATGGGCCTCCAAACACCGGAACCCACTCAGCTTGTGCCAAGAGCTGGAAGACTATGTAGTTCTCAACCGGTTCTCGGGTTGGATTTTAAGCCTGTTGGTGCCCCGAATGGTCCGGAGTAGCAGCATTGTATAAAGACAGTAAGACATATTATTCTCAGTGGGCCAGCCTCGCTATTATCGATGTCCAGCTGTGTTGTAAGGGGCTCAGGTGGCTGAGTACTGATGTGTGAGGGAGAACATTGCTTTGGAGGCACAGGTGTAAGCGTTCAACTCATCTGGGAAGAAGAGACACTCTCCACCGGACAACCCTCACATGGGGCCATCAGAGCCTCTGGGCCCTGGAGAAGCCTATGGGACATCATCGGACTTTGTGTTCAGTGAGTGGGTTACTGGGGACCGTGGAACCCCTCAGATCGGGTCTGTATTGCATCCACCATGACTGACATGGATAATTGGAGTGAGCAACCCCTCTTCCTTTTCCCTTTTTGGTTTGGTGTGTGAGTTATAAATAAAATATAGTCTTCCTATCGAAAGCCACTGTAATGGCTCTTCCTTCAGAGCAGAAATCCGCCGGTCAGTACAATATTTTATCTTGGGTTTTCATTGCAGCACGTGCCAAGGCAAATTCCTCAACTGTACCCATTAACTGGTAATAAAGTGTCTTCTGATCCTAATTCGGAAGTCAGGCTGGAGATACAGCACCAGGAAAGCTGACATGTTAAAATTCCACCACCTCAGCAAGTGTTCCCCGCTAATGAGCTCCACTTTGCTTCTCAAACACGTTGAAAGACTCACAGTTGATCTCAGTGGAAACAGCCCTTTTTAAAAAATTGAGCAGGAACATGGTTACATGCTGACAGTGACAGGTGTTTTAATCAACGAGGTAGAAGACGCTAAAATTTGTTATTTGGAAAAGTACGTCAAGATAAGTGTCCTCAGCACTTTTTAGCATATCATGCGTCACTTCAATGACTTGTCAGGAGATGATTTAATCGCTCTGTTTGCCATCGAGTATTAACACCTGTGTGGAGCAGTGATGGGTAGCACTTGCTGCTAACTCTTTAAACTGTAACTCAAACTTTCTCATTTCCATAATTGAAGTCTATTATAGACCGATTTGTAAAGCTGTTAAATTAGTGTAGGAGGTCAGATAGAAACCATGCCTAGGACAGTGGGTGGCTGAGTGTGGGTATAGCTAAACTATTTATTACCATTTATTGGAACACTAAATGGTCACCCTCAATTACCAAAGCTTATTTGAATTAGACCCATTTTACCTCCAACAGGTTCAACACTAAATACAGTGATACTTATTACCTTTTACTATACCTACTTTCAGAGCCAAATATATATGTTATTATTGTCTCCGCCAAGCTGAAAGGCATGGCCGAGACTATGTTTTGCACCCTGTCGGTCTGTCCGTCTGCCCATCCATCCATCCGTCCATCCGTCCGTCCATCATTCTGTCTGTGGACAGCTAATCTCTGGCACTGTTGGCTTGATGGCAGCGAAACTGTCCACACACACTACCTGGACCAAACTTGGTCCAGGTTACACATGGGCCTGTTATAGCGCCACCAGGAGGCCAATTTTTGACAATACTCCTACAGATTTTGTCCAAACATTATGCAAATTGGTGCACAGTATCTCTATAATCATTAAACGAAACGTGTCTTTCGGATTTTTCATATTCCATCCTGATTGGTTAAGATTTTGAACAAAATGCCTCAAATCATGAACGCAGTGTGCTTCCGTGACATTTTGTACACACATTCCCACTAGGCCGAGGAAGAAATGCCACTTGAACTTTTTCAAGCATCAAGGTGGCGCTATAACAGGCAGATTCGTGTTTTTACCTATAACTGCACCGATTTGTGTACATCTTTATATGCACATTCCCTAGACTCTAGATATGAAAAATGCAGGGCAAAGCTTTTGGCCTCTAGGGGCTAGAGGCCAAAACCTTTGCCCTGCATTTTTCATATCTGCCTTTTATAGCGCCACCAGGAGGCTGACTTATGTAAAACATTTTTTTTTAATATTACTCCTTCAGATTTTATCAAAATTTCGCACAAATCGGTACACATGATCTCTATACTCGTGTAATCGAGACGGATCTGTTTGATTTTTCATTTCCCAACCTGATTGGCTAAGATTGACATCTAAAGTTTGCAGGAGGGAACCGTTTTTAACGAAATTCCGCAAATCATGAACGCAGCGCCGGATTGTGGTGAAACTTTGCACGCACATTTGCACTACGTTGAGGAACAAATGACACCCTTTTAACATTTCCCTATTATAGTGCCACCAGGAGGCCGATGTTTTTACATTTTTTTTATATTACCCCCACAACTTATCTCTATAGTAAAGTGATCAAGATGGATCCGTCCGATTCTTCATATTCCATCCTGATTGGCAATTTCCAAACATTGCTGGCCCACAATAACCTACCTGACATGGCTGAGACATGTGCTCCGAGGAGCACTATTTCTACTTGTTTTTGAGCCAAAAGGACTAATTAATTGGACTTTGTTGATTCACGTAATGCTACAGGTACACATACACCATAGTGATGGTCAACTGATTGAATTAAGGCAAGATCTTCACAACAGCATGCTGCTCCGAAACATTTGTTATGCAAACATTTACTAATTTGGTCTTTGTCAGGTCGACATTTTGTCAAGCTGAGACATTGGTCAATCTCACCACTACAGTCAGTCAAAGTCAAGTGATTGATAAGCTTAATATAGTATCAGCATTAGCTGTGTCAACATTTTCAACATGTACAGCAATTTTGTTATTAGGAAAACGGAAGATGCATTCTAATGTGATATCCCACTGTTTCCTATTCATTACATGACACTGTGAGAAACTGAAAAAACTGTGAAACTGAAAATAGCCGCACTGATGTAACTGTTGCTGGAGCCACAGACAAGATAATGGCTGACTATAATGGTTGTCTTCCCTGGTCATAACCTTGAAATGGACGTTCTTGAGAGAATTAATGATGACAGGTGTGAGGTGTGTAACCCGGGGAGATTTGTTTTCAAGTCTTTTGCAGTAAACGAGGAGAGACTTTGCTTTCTTGATTGTTGTGAGAAGGCCGCTATGCCTTTCGGGGGCAAGGGGAGATTGGCGACTTGGGCAGATGAAGAAATAGGCAAGCTGCAGCAGTGAGCAACCAGGATCAACATATACAGTACGGTAGCACAGCACAGCCAAGACCAAGGTTGTCAGTATGATGGCCTGGATGGTAGAGAGTTGGAACAGATACTGTAGGATGAAATAGACAAGCAAGCAGCAGGACAGACAAGAACTTTCCACTTAAGTGTAATGAGGAAACCTGTGCTTGCACCTCTTCTACGGTTAAGGTTGCCAACTACCTGAAATTCTAATAAGGGGGGACATCCGGCCGGGCGTCCCTTTTTTCCAAGAAAAACAAGGGCCGCCTCAGAAAAAGATAAAATCTCACTTTATGTACAGTTTTTGTATAATACATTATACAAAAACCTGGCACCGATATTGTGGGGGGAACATTATCCAAAATGACCCGATTTAGCTTGTAGAGTAGATCGGCTATTTTTCGCGAAGAGATTTGGTGCAGATGGAAAAAAGCGGTCCAAGTAAGAGACAGTAAGACAGTAAGAGACAACTCAGGTCCAGTTTACTACTCTAGGGTTTAAGTGGTTAACAACCTGTATAATAGGATATGTATGAGCTGTTTGATTTTGTAAAATGTGTGTCATTGATTGATTCCCAACAATAAGGGACATGTCTTTTTGTAAACAAACAAGGGCTATCGCCTTCTATGTCTCGCCCGTGCATATTTTGCATATGGTTTGCATGTGATATATCATGGGATATATTCAGAAGCCATGTGTTTCTGTTAAAGCACTGGCCTTTGAACCACAAGGTCATGGGTTCAATCCCGGGCACCGCCAGTAGTGTGGCTTGGGTGTGGAAAGTACTGGGAGCTGATGGTAGGTGCTGCGCTTCACCCCAGCAAATCATCTCCAGAGGCATAGAACCAGATGGAAACAGATGATGTGCTGTTGTGGCCCCAATGGCAATTAGCCTAGAGAAGAAGAAGCAGCAATTACATTCTTATAGATCATTGCTTGCTGAAATCTCAGCGATGGAACATTATATACTTTTTTCCATTTCCTGAAAAATTACTTCTACTATACCATCCAGTCTGACACCTCTGAGCAGGTGGAGGGGTGGGCTGTGTGGGATATGATTTGAAAGAAACACAAGGGAAGTATTTTTTAAAGATTGACAGCAGCATAAAAACCCTCCATTCAGTGCACAATGCATAAAACATGTAACCACGGTGTGGTTGCAATGTGCTAAAGGTGTAATCACAGAGCTATCTGCTTTATGCATTATAACTTCAAGTGCATTCAGATATTATAACACACCAGCACCATCAGCATCTCCAGTGAAGTTGTAAACGTGTGTTTACCAGAAAACATAAGAAGTGGGTTTTGGGTGAGCTGATTGAACACAGGTGCCATCAGCCTCTTTACACTCTAGTTGTCAACAGTAGTGAGTTTCAGTGAAATTGTGAATTTGTTTACTTGATGTGACAATAAATTGAGTGCTAACATTTTCATGTAAACAGGGCAAAGGTGAGACAATCAGCAGGGGATTGCACCCTGTTCCCAGCAGAATCTAGTACCTACTACCAGTGCCTTTGCTTTGTGACACCATGTCCTTAATTGCATGTGAATACAGTTAATGCGTCACAGATCAGCAGAAAATATTAAAAAGGATGAATAACCTGTGGCTTGATAAAGAACCAACACAGCTCACCTCAGTCAGTGTTTGCTGACTGACCTGTAAATCACAGTCAATAGCACAGTGATTCTCAGATTGGGGTCCCGGGGACCCCCAAGGATCCTTGAGACCAAGGGGTTCCAGGGGGTCCCCAGGAAAATGTGTTAATATAGCATCAAAATCAGCTAGCCACTATAAACCCCTATATACATCAGCTATTTGAAAATATTTTCAAAATAAATGTGAACGTTTTGGAATATTTGGGATCCATGGCACAAAATATTTTCAGATGGGGTCAAATACATATTCATTTGGTGGTCCTTGTCATGAAAAAGTTTGAGAGCTACTGCAATAGCACACATTAATTGGAGGAATCTGTAGTCTCTTTCAGTCCAAAACTCTGTCTCTATATATTACACTAGTTGGCAGCATATATAATATTAACACACAGCATCCCCAATCATGTACACTAAACAAGAATATTATAGGCCTACACATAATTAAATATTTCAAATGATATGAACACACATCAGTATCCCCAATCATAAACACAAATCAGAACATATAGGCCTACACATAATTAAATATCTGACTAACACAACATGACCATTGACTACAAAAAATGGCACTGTCATAAATAACTGTAGCCTACTGATAAAGGAATAAACCTGAATTAACACAGATAAACAAAAACGGAGCTAGAGCTCTTTCCCTCAAAATGCTAGGCTATATAATAAACTAAGCAAAATGTATTTAAAATCATATGAAATACTAGTCACACCTATGTCGCACTGCCAATCCGATATGCCCATATAATGTATGGAGATCTCTGTATCTGTCAGTCAGAGGTCCACCCGCCTGCCCTGCCGGCCCGCCCTCCCTTAAGCTTTCCTGAGGCTTTCTTAGGGTCTGGGAAGGTAATACAAACTGTGTTGTACTCCTGACCTGTAAGGCAAATGGAAACTACATGAAAAAGAAGTTGCGCTTGTGCAGTAGGTCGGGCTTAGTGGGCAAAAATGTGATGCAATACTGAAGTTGTACTGTATATAAAGGTTTTATACAAATTGTACAACGTGTAAGTACATTGAAGGTGTTGAAAGCAGCTTAGGTCCTTGCCAGAGTACTGACTAAGCAATATTTGTACCAAGTGTGGACCCGGTTGGATTACTGGTGTGCTGTGAGATCCGGTACAAAGCCCTCACAACGCTGAGTGCCACTCCATGGCCCTTGCCGTGGGTTCTATTAGAAGGATTGTGGCGAAAATGCACATTTTTCAAAATGATGAAAGGAAGAAAGAACAGGATAGAAAAGAAGCAACTGAATACAGCAGCAGACACTACAGTGAAAATAAGAGATGTGACAGAATGATGGGGAAAATGTTTTACCATAGTTTTTTTGTGTAATAAAGTTGAGAAAGGGTTCCAATCCAGAGAAGTGAAAGCTTCTAATGACCATAATTAATACCAGGTGCATACAGCTGATTGGTGGATTGCAAAAATGAGCTGAGCATGGTCTGTTAGCGCAATGGTTTAATACTGGAGTGGAGTATTGGAGTCCTGGGTAACTGTAGGCCTACTACTGAAGTTTCTTTTTGTCTTTGCCTTAAAAAAGAAAAAAAGAAGAAAAAGAAAAGAAAAATGTGTTCATGTATCCCCAGGTTTAACTTAATCCCTGAGTAGAAAGTCAGAACGAAAACCTCACAGTTGTTTGTCCCCAGGACCAGGAGCGTCATTTGGGGTCCTAAGAATGGCAGTTGCCTCCCCCTAGCATTTGCATTTAACCTCTAATTGCATATTTTCTCCTCTCCCCCTCAGAACGTTTTTCCTATTTTTTTTTCAGATAAATCGGATTTTTAAATTGGTGCAGAGTGCATCTCAATCCATGGTCATCTATGTAACATCTGACACAAGTAGATGTGTTTTCTTGTCTGCAACCATAAATGAATTAATAACTTTAAACCTAATATTTTGTCCATGAAATTATAGGCAAACATACACAATATATATTTATAATATAATATATTTCAAAAGTAGCAAAAATAGCAGATCTACAAGCTCATAATGCATTGCAATGTGACACGTTGTGAGCTTGTAGATACTGTAGGCTATTTTCACCATTTTTTTAAATAGTGCTTACTGTAAGTAGTCATGTTTTTGCTTCTGCAAATACTGCTGGAATTGAGAACCACTGACTGGTAAAATGAATAAAATCTGTTGTTAACATGCAGAAACCACTCACAACAGGGTTGAGTCCAGCTGGGCTGGATGTTGGGGTTTCTCAATCAATACTGTCCTTGAAGTGTCCGACCTTGATAAGGACAGACGCTCACAACATTTGAATGTGTTGTGGATGAAATATCACATAGATCTTCTTTACAAAGTCTAGTGTGACATGGGACCATGCAGGCCAGCCTGGACTTGGATGCATGAATTGGCATTTGAGTTGTGGCAAGAAGCAGTTTGAGAGCTAACTTTATGTTTTGAACAGCAGCATCACAATACAAAAGGTATTACAATGCTAAGAAACATGAACACAATCGATATGTAGTATAACACTCTGGGAGCAGAACAGAAGTAAGAGGCTTGTCAAATTCCATAATGCCAATAAAAATAACCCTGCCAACTAAGAGGCTATGGCCATCATGCAGATCAACACTTTCAACAGGTGCACCCCTCTTTTTCAAGCTCCATAAATAAATTATCCAGTTAAATCACAGTAGTTGTAAACAATCTCCCAGTCAATCAAAAGGAGAGTTTAGCTCTTGGAGACAGAGCTCCAATTTGCTCCTTCTTTCTAGCACAGAATGCACACTGTAATTATCTTGTTTGTGTTTGTTCAGATTGCCTGTAGTGTTGTTGTTAATAATAATTGCCACCATGGAGGATTCTGTGTAGCCTAAGTGTTGCTGTCTCTGTCATCAGTGTGATCTGTTACTGTAATTAAGGTACAGAGTATTAGTAAGAGCGTTTTCTGGAACTGCAATACTGCTCGTCATCTTCTGTTATGGGACGTCTCAGTTCATCATTGGCAAGTATATCTGATCCCTGACCCAGGTGGAAAATTCATATGAGCAGCAGGTTTTGCCAGTGAGGACAAATATCCGGGGGCATGGCTAGATGGTTAGATGAGAGCCTGGGAACTGGTATTAATTTTAGTTAGACATTTATTATTGTGCTTTTGAACAAACCACAAGGTGTGCACTGTGACATTAATCTGGGGAAATTCAATAGTGCTTTGCAGAGGCAGGTCTCATAAATGCAAAAGAGCATAGGGAGAAATAGCATTTAAAGATTTGGCATTAGTCTGTTACTTTTTTGACCATCAATGTCTGCCCTGTGATGTAAACAATAAAATCCTCATCGTCAATTTAACTCAGAGACTGTACAAATGGAACCAAATGGGCCTGTAATACTATGTAACTCCATCCTGGCACAGTGGCATACTGAGTAGGAGGATTCTGCAGAGACGGAGATTACTAGACCACATTACTAGAACCTATTCTAACCCTAACCCCAACTAGTACTGTCAGAACGAATTTCGGTATTCAAAAATAATTCGAATGTGAACAAAATTAATAACATTCGAATGCTAAAATTGCCATTTGAATGTAGTTTAAAAAATATATATTTGATTTTTATATTTCCTGAATATTTCCTGACCTACCAATGCAAAAACAAATGCTTTCATCATGTCACACATGATCAACAATAAAGATTGAGTGCATGCACTGTACACAGAAAGTTAAGAACGTTGTCGCTGCCTCACCACCCAATGGACCCTATTATGTGCGTCTTAACTCCGCATCTTATGTCGTAATTGAGTGATAACGCCACCATCTTATGCGCAATCCCCATTATGCAAGTTACACTGAACGCAAAAACGTAAGGAATAAGACTAGCCAGCATATTTTATTCATGGGAGGGCGCAATGCGGTATCTGCTATTTTGCACCTCACCGCATACCGCTAAGACATGGTCAGACTACATCTTAAGTGCAAAAATAAACGTTTGGTTGTAAGGACATCGGTAGTTTAATTAAGCTGTACTCAGTCAATTCTAAAGCGATTGTTATAATTCAAAGTTCTCTATAATCTGTGAAGTGTCTATTTTCATTCGCTGATCTACAAGCATACAACGTGTCACGCAGCGACTGTTTTTTGATTGGAGATCAGATATTTTGGGCAGCAGTTGCAGCATTGAGCAAATGTGCGAAACATACCGATGTGTGTTCACTTGTTGCGCTGAGATAGATAGGAGGGGGAGATGCTTTAAAGGATCTACACCATGAATTTAAAAAATAATAATACTATTTAATATCATATTGTTTATGTCCCTCAAACGTTTTTCAAAAGGTTTGAGTCTAAATCAAGCCTCAGATATACTCATTCAAACTAACTTCTCTCTGGCTTATAAAGCACTTTCACCTGCAATACCACATTGTCCTGTTTGGCACGGGGCGCTATTGAGACAGTTTGTATGCATGTTATCTCCTGGTTCTGTGAAAAAGTAAAACAAAAATAAGAAGAAGAAGAAGAAGAAGAAAAAAGAAAAAAAATGTTTTCTTTTTTTTGGGGGTTGGAACTGAAAAACGGGAGGGATTGTACCCTGACGTGACGTCACGTCAGGGTGCAAATCAGTTTGGCCTGTTTTGAGACCAATTTACCAATTCGTATGGGATTATAGAGGAGAACTGACAGCCCTAACCCCAACCTCAACTCTAACCCTAAGGCAATTTATACTTAGTTGTGCGCTGGTGTCATACAAGCTCAAAATGCATTGCATCACAACACATTGTGTTCGGTTAATTTCGGTGCTCGACACGGCGCTCAACCATGTATAAATCAGGCATAGTGCCAACCCCAACCCTAAAGCCGGAATCTTTCTGAAAGTTTCAGACTGAAAGTGCAGTTCTCCAGCTCTACCGGGGGAACCTTTATAGTACTGGGCACTAGGCCTGGCCCCAGCTAGTCTAAAATGGCCGCAGGGAGCATCAAGCATGCTAATACCTCAGAGGGTCTTCTCTGACAGGTTGCATCTTTATTGCATCATTTCTCTCTTCCTTTTTTGATCCGTGAGGACCTTTCCTCTCCACCACATGACAACTCAATAAAAAAGAGGTCATTAAAAATGTCAAGGTCAGTGAAAAGTGAAGGATCTTAAAGGCTCCTGCATTCTACATTGAACTTCTGAAAGTGGTTTTGTTGTGAAAGCGAAGGCTGCGCTGTGAAGCCTTTTTTATAGAGCTACATTTTTGCTGATCCTTCAACGGAGCCGGTGTAAACTCTATTGTGCTTTTACCATCGCTGGTGCGTGGTGCGGAAAGTTTAGCAAGGTGACGTAGTTGAACAATAGGCCAGAGCCATAGGGACTGCTTTGTGTACAGAAAAGTCTGTAGCCTAAAAAGTGTTAAAAACAAGCATCTCTGGTGTCCTGAGCTCACCCAGGTGCAAAGTATTATGAGTGCAACACAACAAACAAATGTAGCTGCCATGTAGACTCAAATTCATAGAGATTTTTTTTCCTATCATAGAGATTAAGAGATCTTTTCATGCCTATTGACATTGAGGAACAACTTGATTTCTCTCCTGAAATCTCATACAGTTGCCTTAATCCTTATTCAAGACCGGGTACGTAGGATCACCTGTAATGGCTGATTTGCCAGGGCCATTTATATTCAAGGTTGAATACTGTCAGAGTGTCATTTGCACTAATGAGACTTCTGGTCTTGGCCTTAATTGGATTGCTTCACCACAGTCCCTTATTTATATGTGCATGACACGTCAAAGTTCATCATGATAAGTAATGGGAAGATTATTCACTGGAGGTGTCCGATCACACCCTCCCATCTAAGATGCGACGGAAGGCCTGTCCATGCAAATTCACCCAGGCATTGAAATACAGGTACAGTGTCTTGCAATGACAAACACATAGATACAACACATGCAGTGCATGATTCAGTCTGAGTTATGATCCACGATTAGTCCCAACATTAACTCACTTATGATTTTGCTAATTGAGGCACTTGTTTACCCGCTCAAAAAGCACAATTATGGTTTCCATGAGACAGAAATCGCTGCGAATGACTAAACAAACATCTGCCAAAGATTAAGGTAAAGGGATTAAATGGGATGTAGCGACCTTAGAGGAACGTAATCTGCAAGGAAACATTTGCACATTAAAAGAACGAGGATTGGAAAATACTGTGATTCCTATTGAGGTAATCTTTTTCAGTTGATGAGGGAAAAGAGCTCAGTTCCATAACTTGACACAATAACACCCTCACTTATCTATGCAGCCATTTCACACACAGCGTCGTTATGTTTTATGCATTTTCCACTCGAGAACCAAAACAACAATCACCTGAAAATATGTCAATGAAAGTGTATGACAAAGCATTTGAATCATTAAGGCAGATAATGAAACAAAAACTGCTCATCAAGAACACATTTACCTAAGAATGAAAACGGAAAAGCATTAATTGAATGCTGCACAGATGGTGCTTTCCTGTGGGCATTGGAGCATGGGAGTACTTTGGCTGGAATTCAGGGAAATAACATTTTTATGGTTAGACCTTTGTCAATTATTTCCCCAAAAGGGAGTGTGGTCCACATTTACAGATGTTCCTATCTATCTATCTATCTATCTATCTATCTATCTATCTATCTATCTATCTATCTATCTATCTATCTATCTATCTGTCTGTCTGTCTGTCTGTCTGTCTGTCTGTCTGTCTGTCTGTCTGTCTGTCTGTCTGTCTGTCTGTCTGTCTGTCTGTCTGTCTGACATATAGACATAGACAGACAGACAAACCCGTCCGTCCGTCCGTCCATCCGTCCGTCCGTCCGTCCACCTACCTACCTACCTACCTACCTACCTACCTATCTATCTATCTATCTATCTATCTACAGTATCTGTCTATCTTTCTGTGGGAATCTTGCAATTAGTTTTAATCTGCAACACGTATGTTTCTGCACTGTTGCATGCATCTAAAGCCCCTTACAGACCAAACAGACTGGTTCTGACTATTTCAGACTACTTCAGACTGCAACAGACTGGTATTTGGTTGGCAAAAGTTGGCATTTAGTCTGTCAGCCGACTTGCCATTGAAATGCTAATGCCCAGCCCAATGTGGGAACCCATTTACAAATAAAAAGGAAAAACAGCGCCCCCTCTGCTGTTCTTGAGACATTGCTTTCAGCCTAGGGTATAGGGCAGCCAGGTCTGCTTTATTATAAGCGACTTTGGGCTTGTTTCCCTGCAAAGTCACTTGTAAATGGATGTTCCCAGCGTTTTTTCTTTTTTTCTTCACTGATGTGCAGTGGTGTAAAGTAACAAGTACATTTACTCAAGTACTGTACTTCAGTACAATTTTGAGGTACTTTTACTTTACTGGAGTATTTCCAATTGTCTATACTTTTACTCCACAACAATTATTTGAAATGTTTAGTTACTAGTTCATTTGCAGATATAAATCATTATAAAACATACATTAACCACTTTAGCCCTATTTTATACCTATAAGCTATTTGAAAATAGCAGATCTACAAGCTCACAACGTGTTGCGATGCACGCGTTCTGAGCTTGTAGATCTGCTATTTTTGAACTTGCACTAATAATGACTTTAGTTGATTTTTCACTCTTTAAAATATAGTATTTCTTAATTATTAATAATTACAGCTTGTAGATTGGCTATTTTCACGATTTTAAATTGTTTTTAAATAATAATAGAAAAGGAACATACAAGATTTCCACCCGACAGCCAGTCACATTCTAGCTGCTGAAATAAACTTCCCATTTAGATCATTGTTGACAAACGAACAGGGGACTGTCTGGTGTCTAAAAAAAATAACTTGATATAAATAATTTGATACTTTTACTCAACATTTGAGTACTTTTTCCACCACTGCTGACATGTACACAACATTTTTGAAAACGGTTATTCGAATAATCAAAATTAAATACATTAATTCATTTATTGAAATTAGCACCCAGAAAATAGCCAAAAACTGAGCACATTTCGATCTATAAGGCCAAATCTAATTTGAAAAAAAAAAAATTAAGAGTATATGAAAGCCAATTAAAATGTTTATACTATTGGAATCTTACACACCTGCTCCCAATTAATTACATCACCACAGCGCAAAAGTAGGTCAAATCAATCAATCTCTCTCTCTGGGAGTGACAATGAGAAACAGTGAATGTAGGTTTTCATATACATGGTCGCTTGTTTCTCTCACATAATCTGGCAACACTGATAGATAGCACGCTGCATGTTTGTTGACACTACTTCTCTGCCACATGGCTACTCCAGTCGGCCAGTCGGCTAGCCCGTTGGCTAGCCCGACTGGACATGTCCGGTCGGCCCTGGGTCGGCCGAAAAGGTCCCGACGGACCCCCGACGGACCCCTAACCGACTGGCCGACTATATACGACGCTTCCCGACACCGATTCGGCCCCGATTCGGTGCGGTCTGGGAGCCCCCTAAGACCGTATCATGGGACTGAGTGAGTGTGCATGTGTGGGTGTGTCTGTGAGTGTCTGTACAGAGACACATCCGACATTTGAACCTGAAACCATCATATTGGGACTGTTGATTCCGGACAGTTGCCAATCCAACCTTGTGATACCACTCGTGGCACAAGTACAGCCTGCCTTACCACTTTAGCTGTTTATTGTTCAGTTGCCACATAACCCCTAGAGGTTATACATCTTTAGCTTGCGATAATTGGCCAGCTGCCATATCAGCTCTGGGGGTTACATATAGAAGCTTATCATTCTGTCAGTTCACTCACTCCCCAGGGCAAATAAAAGCTGGGTATGTGATATAATAATAACAACAACAACAACAATAATGATCCAACTATAATTGTGCAAAATATCTGCGTGCGCACGTGCCTGCTGTGAGTGTATCTGTCGCATTTCGAGAACAAACCGACCAACTTCAAACTCTGTGCTCGTATCGCAGAGGACCCAAGGGAATGCGGTGCCCAGTGTCAAGTCAGTCGAGTAGTGGTTGTCCAATCCAACCGAACTGTCCATATGGCATAGATCCGGTTGTCTGGAACTGCAGACCTGACCAATATACCCAAATGTGGGCATCTCCATATACAGTATGATAAAGGGACATGGACAGACAGATACAGATATCGTATGGTAATATGGACATAAAAGGGACATAATGACAGACAGATCCAGAAATCTCCATGTATGGGCATAACAGGGACAGACAGACAGACAGGCTCAATGGGTACTCTGAAAATGGGTACAATGGGTATCGCATACCGGGTGGGGCATGCATTCCCAACTCCCAACTCCTCGTTCCAAAATAGTAATAATAATAACAATAATAATAATGTATTTGATTTGTAATGCTCTTCTTTACATCTGAAGCAAATCTCAAAGTGCTACAGACTAGTTCAGAGTGAAAACATTGGCATAAAAACAACCCAACTGGAAAAATAAGTTAATTAAAAACAACACAGAGGCATGAAGCCTAAAGATAAAACCAGTACAGCTAAGAACAAGTTTGGTTAAAAAGGAAGTTTTTTTGTCCTTTTTTTAAACTCAACATGAAATATAGACCAATGTTCTAAACAACATTAACAGTATGTTGCCATTTACAACAGCCGTCGTCTTTGAATTTGCCTCTGTGAATAAAAGCTGCATCCTAATATATGGTCTCTGAGAGGTCAATGGAATATGAACGTGGCTACAGTTCTCACCGTTTGGCCTCCCTGCTTTATCTAATCACTCACGTGTCCAAGGCCTGAGGCATGCTGCCCTAAACTCCATACTCGCTCTGGGGAAGGTTGAAACAGAGGGTGCACATGCTAAAAGCACATGCACACAACCATTATACACTCTATTGCAACAGACAGACATCCTCCTTTTCCACTCTGTTCTCTCTTCAGCTTCTTCTTTTTTTTATGAAAGCAGAAGGGGTGTCTTTGTTGCACAGTTAAATCTTATTATATCACTGCCAGGCTGAAGGCCGTGGACATAGAGATTATGTTTTCGCCCCTGTGGGTGTGTCTGTGTGCGCGGCTAACCTTGCAAACCGCGGGACCGATAAGCTTCCAAATCTTTGTACACTCTGCCAGTAGCCAAGGAAGTATCTGCACCCCAATTTTTCTTTCAAATCATTCAACGACAACTATGATATTTCATTTTTGTACATTCATAATCTCAGACCTACCATCCCTCCAGGCTATGGGATACTACAGCGTGGCACTAGCCAATCGGCTGCAAGCTGTCCGCCCGGAATATAGCATAGATCTATTGTACTAGCAAGGGCCAGTCTGAGCCTGCATAATGTGCCACCACTTTAACAATTCATCACAGAGACAGAGACAGACACACCGCTCTGTGTGTACCACACAGGCAAAGACACAGAGGCACAGAGAGACCACAACACGTATGCATGCCCCTGATTCAGGGAGTTTATCAAGAATAATGGGGAATCTATAGCTGAGAAGCGCAGGCCTTTAATGAATTACATTTAAGCCTGCTGCTTTGGCTTGAGTTTAAATGAATAAGTCAAACTGAGTAACATTTGATAAGACGTTATTGTCATCGGCGCAGTGCCGCTTACTGTGCTTGGTGTGTTTTAGGGATTGCAAACTAAACTTAAAACTTTGCATTACATGTAATCAAAATGACTGGTAATATTTATGTAAACCAATTATATGATGTTGATTAATGAGCAATGGCAATTCTATGCCTTCCCCTTTAACTCTGAGATATTTCCGGATGTAAACATACATACTTGACATATGCATTCAGTGTGAATTTGTTAGCGGAAACTGTGTGTTTGCCATTGTTAATAATTGGCATGCTTTGTGTGTCGTTATATGAAGCAATGTTGCAAACATCAATGCTAATGATAATGTTTTTTGTTATACAGTAACTAAAGTGAATATACACTAAGTAGTCTGGTGATCATTTAAGACTACTTTTGAGTGTGTGCACACGCGTGTGAGTGGTTGCGTGCACGGCATCCTTTGTAATGATGTCATTAAAACAGCGTTCTCACATAAGATTTTCCTATTACACCACTGCCCTTTGCCATCCAATGCTGCTTCGATAAATGGTTGCATTTATTCCGCCACTCTGTAACTCCTTGAACTCAAACAAACAGGATGACAGGTTTATTAATATTATTGGAGCACGCCTCCTGGTGGAGATTTTCAAGTTGAAACAAAATCAAAAAGGTGGACCAAATGGGAGTAATGAGCGAAATATGGTGTGACGTGTGAGGTTAAAATGCTGTCTTCATTTTGATCACAATTAAAGTTTTGACTGGCTTGCCTACTTGTATGTTTTCATCCATAAAGGTCAAATGACCAAAACAACTTTTGTTCTTGAGGGACTTGGATTGGACAAAGTTCTATTGTGGCAACATTTCAAGGGAAAAACGCATACCTCACACTCAAGCAAAGGAGACAAATGTGTTTGTTGTCAGACAACAATCCCGGCAACACCACACGAGTGAAGATGGTTACTTTGCCATAAACACAAGGTAGTGTGTGAAAGTGTGAAAGGTCTTCTTCCTCACAGGCCAAGAGATTCTGACTTTTCTTCTGTGCCCGGACGAACATCATCCAAATGTAAGCTCCGACTTGTTGCATCAGTAATCTCTCCACCTCGCTTTGTCTTATTGGCCCCAGGTATATTGAAGCATCAAAGCATCAAGGGATTCCATTGAAAGGGATCCTCCTCGGCACGTTTCCTCAGATGGTCTGGCAGACCCAGCACATTCAAATCAAAAAGAGGTGGACATGGACGATGTTTGAAGGCTTCCAAAGGAGTGCTTGCTGCCAATGTCAGTTCTGTCTCCCTCCACCATGTGCACACTTGGGTGAAAGTTTTTACAGGACAAATTCGATGTGATTAGTTGTTAGGATCAACTTTCTGTCTCTCTTTTGACAATGACAAGCTTTTTGATTGATTGATTTAATACTCTACTAGACAGAAATGCAAACGTACGGGTACAGTCATAGCTGTTAAAGCATGTACGGATAGAAGTGAAAATCGGCCCTGTGCACAAAATCACCATGGGCCCCCCAAGCGGTGTGCACGATAGCGCAAACGCACACACAGAAAGCAAATTTTATCCCTTTTGCCATGTTAAATTATTGCCATTATAGGTCTGTTTTGTTCTTTACATGTGTAGCCTACAGCAGCACAGTAGCTATTGTAACGCTGACTAACTTATGTTGAGAATGGAGCTCTGGTCCAGACAGAAATCAATGGAAAATTCATTGGAATGTATTTCTGTCTGGGCCCAAAAGTTCTCCCCAAAAGTTAGTGCTGTACCCGAAGCAGAATTTATTAGGTTGAATCTAATTTCTCAAGACAGATAAAGGAAAAAGAACGAACAAATGGGTTATGGGATAAGATGGGTTCCCAGATTGGGTCGAATCAGATTCGTGATTTTAATGTCTTGTCTTTATGACAAAATATAGCCTACATTTTCAAGCATGTCACGTTACATTGTCAAGTGCAACAGAGCCATATGAATATTGAGCATTTAAAATCAATATCATCCATTAAGACAGCTACAAACGGCAGACAGTTTGTTTTCATTGTTTTCATCTGAGCACAAGTTTAGGCTACTGTAAGTTAACAAGATGAGATAATTAGACTCACCTGCTGCCATGGAGCTGAGGTCGAAAGAGTAACAAAGTGTTACATTGTGTAAATCCCAAGCACGTGGCTTTCTTATCGTATATATGACGTTTTGCCAAATTCTTGTGTTTAATCCAGGTCCATTGTTTTGCTTGTCAAATGGCTTTAATAGAATCAGATTTCCTCCTACAACTGGGAGGCTTTCAAAATAAGAGTGTATTCTAATTTTATACAATTGGAAACGGATCTACAAGCTCACAAGGTGTTGTGATGTGATACATTGTGAGCTTGTTGATTTGCTATTTTCAAATAGCCGATGGTGGTAAAACTGAGTTGTTGTTTTTTGGGCTTTGGGTTTTCATAGACCTGGCGTTTGTTTGTTTTGCTAAATCTGGCAACACACTGATTACCTGCATTACACCTGCAGTAGCCTACTAGGGAGGAAGTGAACAGAATGAAGCAGCACACAGAGAAAGACTCAATGGCGCTCCCTGTAAGAGGCAATGGCGGCACCATGGAGAAGGCCAGGAATAAGGTGAATACCCCACCAGGCTAAAGGGGCGTGGCTTAAGGGGCATGTCTTTAAACAACGCTAAAAAAGACCAGAACGCCATCTGGTGGCCAAAGACTACAGATTTTACATCTGTACAAATTCATAGATAAATAGATTAATAGATTAGTCTCTGAAACAGTGTTCAAAGGAGTTGCATATGTTATTTAATACTGCAGTTTTAATTGTTTATCTTGCCGCAAGCTAGTATATATGATGACAGTGGCATTTTTTCCTTGTTTCATCCGTGGCTGGTCTCTTGCTTGCAAGAGGATTCTTGTCCTCTCGAAGCCCTCGACTGTATCGGGTTTTCACAGTTAAACCCAATTTAAACTTCATCTTATGACCGATATAGCCAATCTATAAGCTCACAATGCATTGCAGATATGACAAGTTGTCTGGTATTTTTTATTTCATTTTATTTTTACTGTGCTCATCCTGCTTATGTCATTAATTGCGGCATCATTTGAGGCATCCTCCCACTCAATTGTGTTCTCTTTTTGGAAAACCATAGTGGCATGGGCATGTTTCTGAACTCTGTATTTTTTTGACCATTTTTGCAATCACTATTCAAGCATTCATCTACTTCTCTGTCTCTGTCTTGGAGTTTCAAAATTTGCTCTTAATTTCTTCAAAGACGAGCGAAAGAGCAGGGACTTTCACATGGCTGGATGAACATTAAACTGTATCAGAAGGAAATTCACCCTGGCATGGGGCGAATTTGCTCTGCTCTCAACCTCCGTTTATATTTTGTCCTTGCTTTTTCTTTCGTTGCATTTCTTTCAGTTTATCAATTCTCTCCCGAACTTCTTCATAGACTGTCTGATCATTCTCTGACCTTCTACTATTTGTCTGAAACAAAGTTAGAAAATATTTACACTGACTACTAATTCAGCTGCCCAAGCTTTGGTTCTCATTTTACTCTCTCTCCATTTCTAACTTAGTGCACGGTTGTCTCTCTCACTGAAAGGTACTTACAGTACAATTGGAAAATCAGTCAGATTGAAAAATAATGTTTTGGCGCGAGACGGAGCAAGCGGGAGGCTTTGATGTTGCCGCGGTACAAACCAAGCGCTCTGCTCACAGCTGACAGCCGCAGCCCGGCCAGGTGGGGCTTACCGTGAAACGAACGGATAAAGTTAACACTTCATTCCATTGGTGGATAGAAATAGCACAAAACACATAATATTTTTTGGCTTGCTTACGGACAACTATTTTCAATACAGTTCACACCACCCAAATTTAAGGAATGCACAGCGCACGTAATGCAGTGAGTGAGTGGGTTATTTTTCTTAAGATGAACTTGTAACCTGTTATATTTCCCCAACATATTTGAGGCATAGTCATACCCCTGGCCATGCACGGCAATTGGAGAGATCCAGCTTTAAATCGCTGACCATCTTCAAAGAACACAAGTCCTGCTTGTGTTCTTTGACCGCTCACTGATATCAAGGAACGTATTGTCCACGTGTGGTCCAAAGGCGAGAGCTCTGAAATATACAAATGTACTTTAATATATTTCCGTGGAGCCCCCCCCCCAAAAAAAAAATGAATACGAATTTCCCCCCATCGCGGAGGACCCTTTCATGCTCAGGGACCCCAGTGCAAAATGCCCAAATTGCCTGTACTGGTAGATCCTGGCTTGCATTTATGTATACACTTGCAGTTGATATCACACACAAGGGATGGTGATTCAATATCTTATGATTTTCTATTGCTCTACTATCTACTTTAACCACAGCACTTTAACCACACTGTCAATCACAAGAAACTGTTATAGGCTACCTGCTGCTATTTATATCTGCTGGATATGTTTATCTGCATTATAAGCATGTCTGTCTTCTGTACCTGTCTGTATTTTATCCATTGCTATTTTCATTCATGCACCTATATACGTTTCCTTGTTTCTTTGCTTCTCTAATCTTTCTTTATCTATTCTAACTCTTCCTTGAAACTGCAAATGTTTGGCAGCACCATCCGAAACTAAGGGTCTTCAAGATATAAACGCCCTCGTTGGCATCTTTGGCAGTTGATCAGAAATTCTGATTGAACTTTAATTAACTCTCTGACGATGTTGAAACTTTTAAAGTAAGTAAATGCACACTTCAAAACAACATGGATAAATAAGCATTTATATATTTATATAAGACCATCGCTTCAGAATTGGAATTTATGCAGCAATATTCAGTGGGTAATCTGCTAGTGGAATGATATAAGCTCGCTCCAGGACCCAAACAGTCAGTGTCAACCTTTTTGAAACACCATTTGGTCTTCAGGGCTAGGACCTAATAATTGTATAATATCATCTGTCTGCCAACAGCAGGATATGAAGCGAAGGATGTGGAGCAATGTTGTTATTATTCTTCACATGGTCATGAGACAACATATAAATTAGCTTTTAGCCTCTGTATGCATGATGCATTCCTAATTTCCTACAGTGGGCTGTGTGCTGCAAGCTACAGTATGCGGGGTCAGTCTCTCAGGCATGTTTAGCTGGGTTGCCTTATCCCCTACTCAATCTTACCTTTTGTTTTTCCTTCATGAAAATAAATGAAACAGTGCAGTCGTCTGCCGAGGCAAGCTATGCCCTCTTGACTGAGGAGGCCTTCGGGCTTCGTCAGCCTTCTCCAACACGTTGTCAAGAGAGAGAGCGAGGGAGAACATTGCAACGTAGCACAGCCTCGGAATGACAATAGAGAGAGGCTGGGATTGGTTGCTAATGCACAATGCCAATCATAGCAATGGTGCTCTAATGTGTATGAAAGACAGATAAATGCAATCCTGAGGCTGTGATCCTCCTGAAGGACAAAGTTGATATTGGAAATCAGAGGTTGTCATACTCATATGGCTGCAGATTGCCACAAAGGAAATGCTACAATGAATGACTGACAATTCAAAATTAATGTTGATATCTGGAGGATTACCATGTCAATGCTCTAATTCGGAATAAAACTGTTTCTCGGCCGAAAAAGGAAAAAAGTCCAGAAGTTTGTGCCCCTGTCTACAGCAATGCGTGGCAGGGTGTTGTCTGTCTATGTACGTGATCGTGAACAAAATAACTACTGGCTGGCAGAGTTTGCTTTCACCTCTAGGTGTATGTGTTTTAAATGATATATAATGATAATTATATACTTATTAGTCTTTTATTTACATTTTTTATTTTTTTACACAAAGACCAGAAACAACTCCAGTGATTGAAAGCACAGCAGAACAATGGACATGACGCACACAATGAAGCCTAATTAAGCGGTTCAAACAAGATCGCGTTGGATCAGAAACTTTTTGCAGAGTTTGTGGGGGTCTTTTAGTTCAACCTTCTTATATGGCTTTATTTGCTCAAAGGCTGCAAGTTTAGAAGGGATGAGGAACCAGCCCAGGAGAGAGCAGTGAGGTCTTAATGAGTTACGTAACTTCCTCTGCGCTGCACATCCTCTGATGTAGCACCAGCCCAAGATTTCTGAGGACTTATGTCTAATCCACAGAATGGGTAGGGGTGGATTTGCAGGTAGACAGGCTGAAATTTCTTATTTGATGGCTTTCTTTTCCAGGCAACCCAGAGAGACAGAGTGCAATGCTGTCTGTCTCTCACCGTGACAGCATTTTGAGACCACTCTATGTTGTGTGTTTTTGTTTATTATTTTCTTTATCCCAAGTGTAAATACATGGCAGACTTACGTGTCATCACGCTCAAAGGCTTACTGAGCTTGCGTGGGAGTTACGGGAAAGTGTTTTTGAAGATCTGTGAATATGTATATTGAGCCCAAATAGCTTTGTGTGGTATTCCTTGGGTATCAGTGGAGCATGACAGCCATATTCTCTGACAATCATATTACTCTTCCACCGCTCATGCAAAAAGAGCATTGACATACAACTACAAGCTGGAAGCTAATATCCTCAGAAGCAATTATACTGTATAGCCAAACATATATTGTATATGCAGTATATGCGTGTGTGTGTGTGTGTGTGTGTGTGTGTGTGTGTGTGCGCGCGCGCGCCCGCGCGCAAGCCGCGCATGTGCATATATATATATATTGAAAAATCACACCCTGTGTGAAGGTAGCGGCGCCTTTGATACATTTTTTCATCGATATGTGTTTATAATGTGTTTATAGCCACATGTCATGTGAAGCTTGACCAATCACTTTGTTGACGCACCTGACCAATCAGAACGTTGACGGATCTGACCAATCAGAACGTTGACGGACCTGACCAATCAGAACGTTGACGGACCTGACCAATCAGAACGTTGACGGACACGGACAAAGTCAGGTATAGAGCAGGATCCGCTCTAAAGGTATAGAGCGGCTAGCGCCGCTAAAAACTTACCTAGAAGGAGACATTAGCCATGACATCACTATGATGTCATGAATAGTCCCCTTGCCTGACAAATCAGAACCTTGACGGGCCTGACCAATCAGAACCTTGACGGGCCTGACCAATCAGAACCTTGACGGGCCTGACCAATCAGAACCTTGACGGGCCTGACCAATCAGAACGTTGACGGACCTGACCAATCAGAACCTCGACGGGCCTGACCAATCAGAACGTTGACGGACCTGACCAATCAGAACCTCGACGGGCCTGACCAATCAGAACGTTGACAGACCTGACCAATCAGAACCTTGGCGGGCCTGACCAATCAGAACGTTGACGCAAAAGCCAGGTATAGAGGGCTAATATCCGCTCTATACCTAAAGGTATAGAGCGGCTAGCGCCGCTAAAAACAACAACAAACAGGCAAATCATGTTAATTACCATAATTAGCCATCCAAACTTCCATCTCATTGTAAGTTAGTTAGTGCCTCTTTCTGATGGGTCTGATGGTTTTTGAGGATCCTCTAATGTTGTCACCTGGGAAATATACTGTTATGAGGTAATCAGTGATTAATTTTGAAATGAGTTGAGATTATTACATCCAGTAAATCTGTGCCTGGGTATCCTTAAAATAGCCTTCTTGCACACTCACACCGCCAGCATCGCAGCAGGTGTGGGGATTGGCACAACTCTTTCGTTTAACATTTCCTGACACATGATTTCGGTGAAAATTGAATCCTCTTTAATACTTTGAGTTCTGTACCACAGAATAGCAGATGCGTACTGTGTGGGAAAAAAACAGGTGGGGTGGGGATAATATTCTGTGCTTGCGAATCCTGATGAGCGTTCATATTATAGTTAATATAGCTCAATGCCTTGAATGGATGGGTTGGTTATAAAAAGAAGAAAAAAGGCTTCCTTTTGTCACTTCAAAAGGTGTTTACTTTTTCATTTTCATTCCCAAAGGTGTTATAGAATCTCCATCATCGAGTTGAATAATACATACAGTCTTAGGGATTATTCATGTGTGTACTGTAGATATCCTCTCTCCCTCTCGCCCTCCCTCCACCTTATTTGTCTCTTTCAAGGTGTTAATGGAAGGGATGAGACAGCTCCACCACCTCAGGGCCTGGCAAGAGCCTCTGTGTGATGGCCATGGTGATGGGGCATGCACCACACGTTGGGGCCTGCCAGAGAAAATAAAGTTCACCAGATCACAGTTCACTCCGGCCCCGCGCGCAATCAGTCAGCGGTGGGGGCCTGTCTGTCAGGCCCCAGTGACAGCCTGCCTTTACCGTTAAATGCACAGAGATCAGTGGTCGTCAGAGCGCTCCGTGTGACAGCCTCTAAACGAGGACTTTAAATTAGTTCCAGGGGTGGCAGAGCATTTCAGTTGACTCCCTCAGCCACCACCCCACTTCCCCCCTGCACAACTCCATCCATTCCCTCAGCACCCAACACCACACCCCCCACAAGGCTACCTTTCACTGACTTGCCTGCATACCTAGTGACAACATGAATGTGACTGTCGTCTGCCTGCCTGCCTGCCTGCCTGCCTGCCTGCCTGTCTGTCTGCCTGTCTGCCTGCCTGCCTGCCTGCCTGCCTGCCTGCCTGCCTGCCTGCCTGCCTGCCTGCCTGTCTGTCTGTCTGTCTGTCTGTCTGTCTGCCTGCCTGCCTGCCTGCCTGCCTGTCTGCCTGCCTGTCTGCCTGTATTTTCTGAAAAACATGAGGCAAGGGAAATATTCTTCTTATAACCACTTTCACCCTGGTGTCCGTCATTATAGGTGAAGATTTTCACAATTATTCATACATTTTCAAAAATAGCAAAGATTGCTGATCTACTGTACAAGCTCAGTGTGTTGCATCATGACGTGTTGTGAGCTTGCAGATCTGCCATTTCATTTTTGAAACACCATTGTACGACAGAGTATAAAATAGGGCTTAAAGTGGTTAAAGTCCCATCAAAATCATTCAGGGATAATAGAAAGGACAATAACCCCAAAAAGGCTTATTTCGCCATAGCAGCAAAATGTAGCTCCCACCCCCATCATTAATCCTGCGCAGATTTCTTTAAAATCTAACCCCAAGTGGTCTCCATAATCAAGGATTACATCAAGTAGAAAAGGAGAAAGAGGCGATCAATCTTCTTTAAGGGTTTTAATCCTTTATGAAATAGACTGGATTATTTCTGGGTTAGGCTTTATGGCTGAGGCTTTAATTCCCCTTGGAATTTTGACACCGGCACCCATGCGCCCCCTCCCTCTCCACCAGGGGATTCTTGATTTATAGATATCATTTGACCTGTTAAGGCAACAGTCTGCCAAAAGTCCAAGATTAAGTGCCAACGTCTGAGCTGACAGGGATTCCTGCTGCTAATTTTACATGATCTATGGGGCTAATACCTCTCCTTCATCCAGCCCTCCACATACTGTAGGGGGTCAGTGAGAAACTGTCTATACCTCAAGCTGTCAAGTAGTTATCAGAGCAAGTTTTGGCACACAGCTCAAAAAAGAAAAGCCTAAGCACACTTTGGCAAGATGAACAGGATAGGTGTGCCTAGGGGTGGGCAATACATGGATATTATATCGATATTGTGATATGAGATATCACTTGGGATATCATAATATTATATGGCATAAATGTTGTCTTTTCCTGGTTGTAATGTTTTCCTCGTTTTAAAATAGCTAAAATATGTGTATGTGTATGTGCAGCAATGTGACACATCGTGCTGGGAGCGTATTGTATTTGGTAAAAAGGCGCTGGACAGAAGAATGTGAAAACACATGAAAACTGAAAAATGTATAGTCTTCACATGGCATGGTATGGTATCATACTCCCATGGATATTTATTATATTACCACCCAGATGACACTATGAGCATCTAGCTCTTCCACGATCTGGTCTGAGGTCTGAGGAAAAAAATCACAATGTTTCGCAGCGTGAGTCTTGACTCATTGTGAGTTTCAAGATCGCCCATTTTGGCCGAAGAGATGTGGTGTACAGGAGAAAAAAGGATGGGGCCAAGGATAGACCACTGGGGGACCCCGGTCAACAAAGTACAGTACCGGTATATAGATTTGAAGTGGTTTTAAAAATGCAGGATTTGCTATTTGACGCCATTCCTACTGTATATGGGCTAAAATAGGCTACTGGCAATAACTATTGTGAATGATACATGTCTTTTTAAACCTAATGTATACTCAATCGCATAACTGTGTTGCTTTTCTAAAATAACAGATCTACAAGCTAACAGTTTGTTAGCTTCTACATGTTTTCTGTGACACCATCATGCAGAATTAATAAGCTTTAGTAGGCCTACACAACCTGGACAGATAAAGAGAGCTAAAGAGAGGACATCTAATTATACAATGCGTAAAAATCAGAGTTTCCTGGCGTAACTGTTATCAACTTCCCTATTAGATTGTTGTCTCCGATTGTTAGATTGTTAGATTGTTGCCGAAAGGCATGGCGAGAGAGTATGTTTTACCCCCTGTCCTAATTTTTTCACATGGGCCTGTTATAGCGCCACCAGGAAGCCGATTTGTGCAAAACCCATTTTTTGATATTACTCCTACAGATTTTATCCAAACGTCATGCAAATCAGTACACAGTATCTCTATAGTCATATGATCAACACAGATCTGTCAAATTACCCATATTCCATCCTCATTGCCTAAGGTTGGCCTCCAAAGTTTGCAGGATTGGTCCGTTTTGAGCAAAATGCCTCAAACTATGCACGCAGCTTGCGATTTCTGTGAAATTTCACACGCACATTCCCACTAGGCCGAGGAAGAAATGCCACCCTTTTCACATTGGCCTGTTATAGCGCCACCAGCAGGTCTAATTTAGCATAACACATTTTTGGAACAAAATGCCTCAAATCATGAATGCAGTGTCCGATTGCCGTGAAAGGCCAAAGAATAAATGGCACCCTTTTCACATTGGCCTATTATAGCGCCACCAGGACGCCACAATAACGTACCTGACCTATCGGAGACCGGTGCTCCGAGGAGCACTTTTTCTAGTTTAGCTATGTTATACAAGAAGAACATGTACATTTTTTGTCGTTGTTTGTTTGTTTAGGCTTTGTTTCGTTTACTTGTCATTGTACACTATACATTTGGCTCTTTGGAGGATATCTATTTTCTTTCAACAATATTCCGGCTCAGTAACACACCGGAAAGAACACCGCTAGCAACACTTAGCCAAAAAGATAGTACTTAAACATCTGCCACTTACTATATGTCTTTGGAGCCACCGCGGTCGTGTCCCTATTGCCACCCCAGTCACGTTAATATGTCTGTGATTTTCGTGTCCTACACATCCCAAAGCAAACTCTATTCACCACGTTACACTGTTATAATGACTCGGTTTAAAACAACAAAAGACGATGGTCTTCTGCAGTTTACAGGGTTCTAAGAGGTTGCCTCACCTCGCGTGAGAAACAAGCAATCCGGTCAATGAAAACTGCCTCCGGTCTTGCGAGGCCAGTCGCTTATAATAAGTGGACATGGCAACACTGGGTGCCAGGTTTAGCGAAAGAAACAAGCAACCAGATCTATGAAAATTGGCTCCGCTCTTGCTAATGCAAAGTCGCTTATAATAATGGCATAACAAGGTTGCGTCACTGAGGTCACTGTCTATCGAAAATTTGTCCACAGCGCCCCTTGAGGCACCTCAGTACCATTACAGTTGAATTGAAGCGTGGTCCATTTGGTTCCATTTGTACATTCTCAAAGTTACAGACCTGTAACGGCACATTTGGTTCCATTAGTATGCTACACTCTCACAGTAAATACAAAATTCCCCATATATGGGCAATTTGGCATATACTCATGACATTAGGGATCTCCATAATGGCCATAAAAGGGACAAGGAATGATAGACACACACATCTCCATATGGCCATATCTGTCACATCGGCAGTGGCACGTAGCGGCCCGAATTTCTAGTTATTATACAAGGAGAGAATGCACCAACTATGAAGGCACTAAGGCAGACAGGTAGGACATGCAGAACACAGTGATTTGCACTCAAGGATGTCATTAAGATGCATGGGGTGCATCAACAACTCTTTTCACCAAACTCATTTGTATCACTCCTCTCATAGGCTCATACAGTATTATAACCTTAAACGCACTAAAATAAAGGCTCTCTCTCTGCTCAACACCTATGCTCTCACGAGCGAAACTTTGACATTTCAAATGAACCCAACATCACTCAACGTGATTGTAACACTGACAGTTTATTATTGACAGTTTTCATCAAGACCAGCTACTTCAAAGGAGCAGTGATATACGAATTGTATTTACCATGAGAATAAAATAAAATATGGAAATGGTACCATACCTTCATAAATATAATCAAAGAAACAAAATAAAATCACAAAAAACATAACACAAACACAAAACCATCCAACTGTATATTGCAGTGAAATACTGTGAAAGGATAAGTTAGCAATGGCCCCCTTTTCTCCCTATTTAGTCGGCAATTCCCAATATTCCCCCCTCCCACATGTACTGTCACTTTGGTAACACTCTTAAATGGTTAAGATTTAATTTGGCAGATTAGCTAGTGTAATTTGGAAGTAATGGCCAGGAGGCAGAGGCTCAGATTGAGAATAGAAAGACAGCTGAATCATGCATGACACATAGCTACTTCTGTTGCTTTACCTATGACTAGCCATATTAACAATTCTTGGCAAGTGTACTTCTGCACTCTGTGGAAAGAAAACCATACTTCACTGTTAGAGTACATACTGTATATTAAAAGTACTGATGCTTTCAACCGGACTAACAAACTCTCACCAGGACGTCTTGTCTGTCTCCAACACATTTCCTAATTAAAACATTCTTTAATTGGCTTTTATTTCTTTTTTCCTCACTCCCTGCTTTTTTCAAAACATACGTCAGCACTGGGTGTGAGGTTCAGAGCAACATTTCTGCAGTGGAGCATAATTGCAAGAGAAATACATGAAGGAGGCTGCCACAGCGCATGAAAACTTGGGGACACCTTGCCTGGATAATTTTCAGTAAAAATAAAAAAAGGTTGAAGGGGTGTTAAGAGAAGTGCTTTGAAGAGCTGAGAGGATTAACTCCCCAATGAGACTTCTAAGGCTATACTACACTATGAGGTGATTAGCATCCCCCTCATTACACAGGCATATAGTGATGGCTTTGAAACCCTGTATTAAAGATGACCATGCAAAAGGAGTTTCAAGGGAACATGGAAAAGCACCGGTCAAGCTTAGAAAATTAGTGTCACACATCCCTAATTCCCTATCATCTTTTATCTCTCCAGAGATGCTGCCCAGATTGCCCTGTAAGGAAATCACCATAATCACTGAAACAAAATGTCTAGGTTCAACATCAAATAGAAACGGGGGTGAGTCGATCTGCATAGCAATGTTACTTAAAAACAACTTTTTCTGTTGCAGTGGGCTGTCACCACAACCTTCCCATTGGCATGTGTGGGCAGGCTGACGAGAGCAGGAACATCATCACAGAGTTTGCGACTGCATCTTTGTCACACTACACTCCACAGAGACAGTCAAATGACCTCCCTCGGCTATGCCGAAATGAAAGACACGCCTCTGTGTTTTAAGACCATCTGTCTGCTTGTGTCGCTGCGTATTGATGGCAGACGGCTTATTGTCAGTGTCTGCTTATTTCATTATAATTGTGCAATCTGTATAATCTGTATGGTGGCCAAATGTGAATTAATTGTTTAAGTACTGTAGTCTGCAGTTAAGTGTAGTTAAAGAAACCAGAATCAGGACCAACTTTATTATCACATCACAGGTTTACAGGTGTAAAGTGAAATTAGCTTTTGTGCAAGCTCCGTCATTTTTGTTGTTTTCAGAAACAGAAACGAAAAGAGCAGACAGGAGCCGGGAGAAAATAAAACCATAGAGAAAAACATGTCAAGGAGAGGCAAACATTTAAGATATAGCTACATAATATGCATAAACCAGCAGGTACAGCATGTACATGAGGTTAGACATAAAGTACAACGTGGTAACACTTCGGCAGGTCCACTTAGCAGCAGGTACGTACAATACATGAGATTAGACATTAAGGTGCAGTATGAGATTAGACATACATTTTCACATTTCTGTTGGGAACGCATGCCCCTCCGGTTAAGCAACACTCATTGTGTTATAGAGTACCCATCGCAGTACGCAACTCAGTACTTGGAGGCCAGTCTATGTTGTCAGTACTGTGACGTCAACAGTATTGATGATGACATCAGGGATTTCCGTATTATATAGGCATAAAAGGGACACAGACAGACAGGCAGATACAGAGATCTCTCTATATGGGCATGAAAGTGACATAGACATACAGAAATTTGAGGATTTATGTATATTTCTGGACAACTGCATGTCCGACTGACTTCCCACTTGGGACTGCACTCCCTCGGATCCTTGGTCACACACAGGCCAAGTTTGAAGTTGATAATTCTGACAGTTCTTGAGATATGCGGGGGAAAGACACGAACGAACGCACGCACGCACGCACGCACGCACGCACGCACACACACACACACACACACACACACACACACACACACACACACACACACACACACACACACACACACACACACACACACACACACACACACACACACACACACACACACACACACACACACACACACACAGGTTCCACGCTTTTTATAGAAGGATAGAACATTGCTTGCCTTAAAATTGGTCAAATGGTATTCATGCGTTCTATCTCTACATAAAAAATGAATTTATTTTCATCTGGTCCCCTGCTGTGACCCACTTGTTGGTCGTGACCCACAGTTTGAAAACCACTGTTACTATTTTAAGTGTGACCTGAATAGCCAAAACAAGAGAAAGAGAGAGAGGTAGAGAGAGAGAGAGAGGTAGAGAGAGAGAGAGAGAGAGAGAGAGAGAGAGAGAGAGAGAGAGAGAGAGAGAGAGAGAGAGAGAGAAGAATATGAAGAATAAGGCTAAAACATTTCACAAGGTATGTCAAACAGGAACACTTTGAAGTGACTTTTCAACATTATTATCCCTGTTTCACAACAATAATAACACCAAATTGATTGATTGATTGATTGAATGCTTTATTAACAGTTTGCAAAAAAAGGCACAGTGACACAGACTTTCAAAATAATTGACCCAATAAGCCCAGGGCTTGTTTCCATTGAGGTCCTTGTACAGGACACAAATACAACATTATTATCCCTGTTTCACAACTATAACAACAATAACACCATAGACACAGAACACAAAAGACAAATCTTGATTTCTTGCTGCAAAACCATTAAGAGCTGACCAGGACATTTGAATTTTCTTTCATGAATTTCCAGTAAAACCTATCTCTAAAGAGCACATTGGAGAAAAGCTGTCACAGAGTGGGACCACAGGGAGTGTCTGCGAAGTGTTTAAGCAGCTCCGTATTATGCTGCCGTATCCAATTTATAAAGATGGCTACAGAGCAGCAGATCCATCTTTGCCACAACAATTCCCTCCAGTCCCCACACACACACACACACACACACACACACACACACACACACACACACACACACACACACACACACACACACACACACACACACACACACACACACACACACACACACACACACACGTATGTATGTATGTATGTAATCTCCAAGAGGGTTGACTCTGATATGGATGAATGCCTTATGAACTCTTAACCTTCAAAGACAGTGTGATGAAGCTGCAGTTACTGTACTGCATGTGGACAGAAAAAGGAGACATGAAGGAGACATGAAAAGCATGCTATGTCATACATGTATACCTGCATAGCCTATTGCTTCAATAGCTTGCTTGTGACTGTGTTCATAGGCAACTCAATTGTCACAGTCTGTCGCTCTGTCTTTGTGTCTGTCTTTGTGTCTGTTGTCTGCGTCTCTGTGTGGGCGTAGGCTTGCCTCCCAGCTCCCAGCTTTGGCACAGCTGTCTATGGTTACCTCATCTCCCTCAGTTGACGCACCTGCCAGCCATCAACTCATCCAACCTCACAGTATTTAAATCCTGGTCTTTTCTCCACTAATTGCCAAATCGCTGCACAGCCCTCCTCGAATGCTGCTCACCTGTTCCACTGCCTGCTTTTTGCCTGCTGCCTGCCTTGCCTGCCCACCTCACCCTCACACGCTGGCCTCGTTTCCACGCCACCTCCCCCGTTCTCCCCTTGACTTGCTACTTGTGTTTGCCTTTGCTTTTGGGTTCACCAGTGTGCAAATCGTGAAATCAATAGTCTAACTCGTTCATCAGCAATGTGGTCTTCGGAGACCATTAGATACAATAAAGTGCAATATTTGATTAGATAACATTGATGAAGGACCAGAAATAAGGCTGAATAATTGTGGGCTCGCTGCAGAACGACCACACTTCCCGCTTAACTCATTCAGTGCCACATGACTTCTAAGACGCCACGTGGCCTGACGCCCTGAGCGCCACATGACGTCTAAAAGACGTCATGAAAAAAAAAAAAAAACATGTTCAGAACACAAGATATGATGATTTGAAGATTTGCTGCTCCATTCACTCTTTGTTTAACTTAGATACAGCCTAACCTGAAAAAGGCTGTATCTCGGCTCCTAAGCACTTTTTTTTACAATGAATTTTGGCTGTGGCACTCCCTAATGTGGCACTAAAATTCCATAAATAAGCTTGGCACTGAATGAGCACTTTCTTTACTCTCATTCAAACTTCAACATGCTCAGCTATATACAGAATGGTGTGCTTGTACCTTTCTTTTTGAAATTCTGTATTCTGATTTTTTATATATTTTTTATATTTAATTATATTCTATATTTAATAAATACCCTTTTTTGCAGTTTTCAAATATTTATTGAAACAGAATCAAATGTTTTATGGTCATGATTTGTCAGGAGCCTTTATGGCTTGGTTCCAAGCTTAAAATAATTATTATGAATATTTTCTGAAATCTCTATGGAAACAATGAATGGGGTTTCTATCTGTGGAACCACAAAATGGCCTCCACTGCTATGCCCTATAGCAAACTAAGGGTTATATAATTTTACCATTGCACTTGGTAGCACCTTCAGAGACCTGTGAGAAAAGAGAGCAGCTTCTCTGCAATGACTGCAACGGAAGAAGCAGCGATCTGGGATAAGCCAGTTTAATACCGGCCTCTTCAAACACGGAGCCAGTGCAAGTCAAAGGTTAATGAAAGGGCACCTGGTTGGGAGGATGAAGACATGGCAACAACCAGAACTGCAGGGATTAGCCCTGCTCTCATATCAAAGGGATCCCTAGCCGGCTGGGCTCAAACTTGGCTTTGTGTGGAAATCTGTCTTCATTGTTGAGCTATCACGGTCCAGAATGAGACTTGTTGTTGCACAGTCAAATCCTCTGTGTTAATTTAACTCTGAAGAGTACACAAAATACTCTTTTCAGTGCTACGTACGGGCCCATTTGGTTCCATTTTTACACTCTTCTGAGTTAAAATAACAATACAAAATGTATTTTGTGGGCTGTTGCATCTTCAACCCATTCTGTTCACACCTTGCTTCTTTGCTTTGCAGCATTTGATAGTCGCTGTGTGGCACTTGTGATTATGATGGTGATATTGGAAAAAAAAAACCTGACAAATGAATTGTTGCTATGAATGTTTTTCCTATGGACTTTTATTCGTATAGGGCATTTGTGATGGTTTGTTGTTGTAGAGACAAAACAGCAGGATGAGCCATATTACAAAGCAATTTACTCCATGCCTGAATCTTCCTGAGCCGTACTCAACCTCATTAACCTCAATGCTTGAATTTTTTATTCAACCGTGACCATTGATCTGTATTTGTTTCCTGTGGTGTTCAAAACTAGTTGGAAACTTAACAATGAGCCAGACAGTAATCTGAAAGAACTCCTACCACAGCAGATGTGTATAATCAGCTGTCCACTTTCAAATAGAGAACACTGTGGATGTGAAGCACTGGTCCCTGAAATTACAATTTTGTTGTTCAATTATCCATGATGCAACTGAATGATAGCCTACATCTCAGCCAAAGACACAGTGGTCAGCAGCCCTTTGTGAAAGCCACCTTCCATTCCCCTTTGTCTTGTGTTGGGAATTGTGTAATTGAGTTTAAGCACTTCCTAAATAACATATTAGATTGTTGTATTATAATTCAACAAACTCAACGGCTTTTGGAGGCATCTCCCTTAAATAAACAAACTGCTATAGCTGGTCAGACAATTCAGGGTTTGCAGGGCCTTATCAGCTCAACAATTATTACAAACAACAGAATTAGTACCCAGCTATGCATGAAATTATGGCTATTAAGATAATAACATCATCCATTTTGTTACACTGTATGGCCAGTACCAAGACTGGCGCAAGACAGTTATGTGCCATTTCTCAGACTAATTTAGAGTAACTCCATGTTGTGTTGTTTATTTGTGATAGCAGAGCGGTGGTCAGCAGTTTCCAAAATCAAAAGAGATTTTGTTTGATTCCCCCAGGGCAATACATCTTCATCAGTATATCTCAGTTAGTAAAAGCCCTCTGCTACCTGTCCCAGTGGTCTCTATGCTAAGGGTGGGGCCACTGTCCATGGCGCTGATTGCTCAATAATGGCCGCTGGCCTCCTCAACAAATTGTTTGGTTCATTCTCTCCGCCAGGCCGAAAGGCCAAATGTCGGACAGCTGAAGATGAATTTCCAGACAGCCGAAGGCCGGACACTATTTGTTAATTTGTTTTGTAGTTTTTGATCAATTTAGAAAGGACAGTGTAAAGAGTGTAGAGAGAAATGCAGATGTTTGTTTTTTATTGTATTGGTTGAATAACTGGTACCGTGGCCAGACAACTGAGCATATGAATTCTGTTTTAGTCTTCAAATCTACATTTTGACAATTCTATTAGCCTACTTAACTTTGTAACAGTGTTTTTAGCTTCTGAAGAAGGGTACCTCTAGTAGCAGAAGCACAGTCTGTTTACAAGTAGTGTCTCTCTCCTTTGCACTCTTTAGAAATAGAAGATCGAGACTTTCACAGATGAGTTCAATAAGAAAACCTTGATCTTCCCAGAGGATAATCAAACCCATTTGTGTCGTGTCCTGGATTCGAACCGAGTAGCAGAAAAAACAGAATGACTAAGCTGTCTAGCTATCTCTCTCTCTTTGCCTAACCTCCCAAGGGGCTGTAAGTTGTTTTGTCGACAAGGGAATTGCAAGCAGCACCAGTGTGAGAATTTGCAGGAAGTGAAGCGCTTACCTTTCCTGTATATTTTTATTAGTTTATTTCTATATTTATTTCCCTCATTTGGAAAACCACACTAATTTAGCCAATTTTTGGGGGGGCATGGTTATATCTCATTGTATATGAGAGAGAGAGAGAGAGAGAGAGAGTTCATACTGTATACTGTAGTTCTGTAATAATATTTTCCTATTTCATCAAACAGAAATATAGACTCTCAATAAAAGAAGATAAATTCTTGCGTGAGGCATTTGTACGATGTACATCTTGTGCAATTAAAGGAAACGTTTAAGGCTTCCTAATCAACACCACAATAGAGCCAGACTAGGTTACATTCCAATGAATATGCCAATTTGATTACCTCTGTACACTTAAAGTGGACATTTAAAGGAAGTATAATTCATTTAGTGTCCATGTAAAGGGTTAGGTTGGAAATTCTGATCGGAATGATCTCATAAATAATCGTCTAGAAATACTGTCCATGTTGACGCAATCTGTATCTGTGTGTGTGTGTGTGTGTGTGTGTGTGTGTGTGTGTGTGTGTGTGTGTGTGTGTGTGTGTGTGTGTGGAGTGTGTCTGACTCACATTGAGGGCCTCTAGTACTACAGAGCGCACCTCCAAAACTGCCTTCACTTCTGCCAATAGGGGGCGCAAAAACACGAACAGTTCCACCATCTGTAAGCCAAAAGTATAGCCTAGAACACACATGGTCACTATACAGCCAGAGGGCCTGCAAAGTCCTCAAAGAAAAACAAAATTACCCCCTCCAAAAAAATACATTTTAAAAGGCAGCTCATTTAAAAGTTGATAGGGCATTGAAGTGGATTGTTTTATGTAAGTAATCTTTTCATTGTAAAGAAACTACTGCCCACTCCTGGCCTAGAAGCAGACCTAGTATATCAAATCTACCCTTCATAAGTAAAATCATTGAAAAGATAGTCTTCAACACTAGAAACTTTTTAACTTCAAATGATTACTTCTACAACTGGGATGTCAGCCACATCATATTAGCACTGAAACTGCACTTATTCAAATGTTATTAGTGGTGGAGAGGACAGCTAGACACAGGGAGTGGAGAATTCAAGATTTTGACATCAGAAATGGGTCAGTCCTGGAGTACACTTTATGTACACTTCAGACAACTCACGATGAAACCAATATTTCATTTATAAAGTGTAAGTACAAGTGTGAATATTATATTTTATCTTGGTGTTCAGGCTCTGCTACATTTCCCCCCTGCTCAGCACATATAGACAACCATCATTAACCATTATATTAAGAGCAGGAAGATACAACTCCCATGGGGAACAGAACTATTAGCAGAGTCAACTGGTGGTGCTGGGGTGGTGGTGGTGGTGGTGGGAGCAAACAGGCGCATGCCAACAGTCCAGGGACACTGACAGCAGGAGGAAGAGCAGAGAATGAGGTGTGTTTAAATACAATATAAGAATGTCTGGATTTCACCATCTCTGTAGCCTATACAGGATTCCCAAGCCCCTCCAGGAAGGCAAACTAAATTGGACAACTTGACAAACGCAGCCAGGTATATTCATGGAGCGGAGAATGAATACAGTGATGAAAGAGCGACTGCCCCAGCTGACAATCTTCATTCTGTCTTTTTTTATTTAATAGTTGAAGATCAGACCCTACTAAAAGTCTGTGCATTGCCCTGAATATTGCTGCTAATTGTGGGCAACCATGTTATAAAAGCAATAATACACTCATGGCTGTGAAATATTGTATTTTATCTCTCGTTTAATTGCGAGTGAGGGGAAGGAGGACAGAGAGGGTGATTTACTATGAAGAGCTCAGAGCCTCTGCCTGACGACCAAAGACCTAATATCTCCCCCGGCCAAGGGGGGATTCCATCTTACGCTAGAGGTTTAGATGTTTGGCTATCCAATAGCAGTAAAGAATGTAATATTTGTGATGAGAAATGTCTGTAGGCCTACAGTATGATGCAGTCAGGACAGGTATCGAGTGGTAACTGTTATCAGCCATATAGGGCTCATGTGCTACCGTATGCTGAACTGTCACCTTGAGCGATCTCACTGTGAAATGACCTTGTCACACATGGACTTAACATGGACGCCAAAAACAGTTGCTGTTTAAGATGTGTTCAAATCTTTCCAGGTGCGAAAGAACCAAATACGGAGCAGAAAAGAGCTGCAACACTTTGAAAGAAGTGTGTAACAGTCTAACAGAGATGTGTGCTCTGCTTTTGCAATTGCTAATGATATTTATGTTGTACTATAGTGTGAAGAAGGATAAAGAATCTTACTTAGATTAGATTTTTGCAGCTAAATGGGCCATTCTCACACAGTGCTTTCAGTCAACTCCTACTGTAGCTGATGTGGTGAAATTGACGATTGAGGATACACTGGACTTTTTCTGGGCTTAAAGGAACCGAAACAAGAGAGTGGAAAGCAACACAGAATAATGATATACTAACAAGGATGAGGCCTGTCAGCAGCACCTGCTGTGTTCTCACCCAACCCAGTGGTGGACAAAGTACTTGAGTTAAAGTATATAAATAATCCAGGTCAAATATTACTCAACTACAAGTAAAAGTTGTTAAGTACATTTTGCAGTTTATCAGTTAAGAACCATAGCAAAATTGAAGCCAGTTTTGGACCTGGAAATTCATCTATGAAGTCATCTATGCTTGTACTACCTATCGGCTGGATTATTGTAACTACCTGTATCTGGGGCCGACTCAGTCCACTCTCTCAAATTCAGCTTCTAGACTTTTAACAGGAAATGAGAAACGAGAGCACATTACCCCCGTTTTGACCAAACTGCATTGGCTACCAGTGAAATATTGAATAGATTTTAAATTTTTACTTTTCGTTTTTAAAGACCTAAATGGCCTAGCTCCACAGTACATTTCTGATCTGCTTACCTCACCTCCTGCCCCCAAAAGCTCCTTTTAGTTCCCCAAACATGCCTTAAAACTAAAGGTGACTGGGCCTTTTCTGTTGCTCCCATCATACATTAAGTCCAGCCACCACTGAATATTTTAAATCCAACCAAGACTCACCTCTTCTTTATTGCTTTTAGCTCAGTCTGAGGGCAACTGAGTGTCTGTTTTAAAAAAAAATGTTTAATCGTTTTTTATTTTATTTCTTATATATTTTGTATTATTATTATTGACTATTGACTTGTTATCCAACCTTGTTCGAGGACACATACTTGAACGATAATCTATGTAGGCCTACACACACTCTGCTTTGCGTCCTGCTACACTCATATACAGGGTCCCCACACATTTTTAGCAATGAATTTCCAAAACTTTTCCAAAACTTTTCCAGAATATTTAGCCCAATTTCCAGGCCTATATAACAATCATTCGGCGCAATAATGTGTCTCTTACTCTTATGTAGAATGCCCAAAGATAGGCAGTGTAGCAAAAATAAAGTTTGAGACATACATTAGGCTGCCGTCACACAGCCCGTTCGGCGAAAAACTACTTATGTTACATATTTCGTGTAATATTATTCATGTTTATGAAAATGTTTTGTTTTAACAAAATCAATAGCCAAAAACAATGCATAGCCAAATATTTTTCCAGGACCCTTGATAAATTCCAGGACCTTTGATGATGTTTGATCAATTTCAAACCTTTTCCAGTACTGGATTTTTTTTTTTTTAATTTCAAAATATTTCCAGGAATTTCATGACCGTGGGGACCCTGCATATAGTATCGTTGGTAGGAAAATAAAACAATACATAAAATAATAAAACAATGGTTTCCAATAGAGGTCAAAACATATTTGTGAAAATGAATGTCTGTGGGTGTCAATCTGGGCAGAAGACTACCCGTGAATTTGATTAAAAACGATGTGATTTGCTACTGTACATACATCATGTAACTCTCACCAATGCAGTGTGTGAAAAACTGACATGGTCGATCCAGGTGTGATTAATTTCTGAAATTGCCTGACCTCCCTAATTCTGTCTCAATATTAGTGAACAAGTTTACAAATAGGCCTACTGTAGCGGCGGCTGTAAAGGCAATATAAAAACTGTCATGCTGCCACAGTTTAAGATCTCTAAAGCTCAACATAATCAGCTCAAAATACATCTCAACATTGCCTGAAAGCATTCACTCAGTGATGCAGTTGGAATGTTGATGTTGACAGAGGACCAGCAGTGAATCTTAATATTTCGATGAGCTTAACATCAATAGGGTCTCTTCTCTTCAACTGGAATACTGGCACACAGCTTTTGCATCTGCTGACTCTAGCAAGACTGAGGCTGACTGCTTGCTGCCTTGCCCTCAGCTGAACTCTCCTCTCCACTGATAAACAATGTAAGCAAATGGAAATAGCAAACGTACAGGGAAAAAATAATCATTATGCACAAGTAATTTTATTTTGCATGGAGTTTTAACATCTGAGATGAGTTAATACTTGTTCTGTGCAATTTTTTTTTCTGAGCACAAATTGCTTAGATTGTTAACTTAAAATATACTGTAGGTTGATACTGTATAAGCGCCCCAAAAGTCTTACGACAGGATCATTTCAGTTGACAATTACAGATATTATGCGTCACCAGATTTTGTACTTTCTTAGACACTGCAAATTACAAAAAAAGAAGAACTTTATATTTGGGGTTGAAGTAATGATTACTATAAACTTATTTTTCAAATTATGAGCATAACAGTTGCTATGCAATGGTAAATAACAATTTACCATTTATGTTTAATGTATGTATTTTGCTAGCTGTTATGAAACAGAACATTCATTACAGTAAAGTACATACCATTAATGTGGATAATACACATTCATAATACACATTCATTCCTACCATTCATTCGTATCATTCATACATTAATATTGTATTGCAAAGAGACATATTTCTATTTGTAGCCTTTACAATTTATCTTTATGTAATTTGTACTTTTTGTGGCCAGCTCTGGGTGTTCCACACTAAATGTAATAAAGTTGAATCTAGTCTTCATTTCACACATATCTTTTAGTTATATTGTTTGGACCATGCACTTTGTTATTCTAAACCAGTATGGCATTTCACAAAACGACTGGAACAATTTTTCATGTCAGTGCCACAGAATTCAATTCCTGGGTCTATTTCTGAGATGCAAAAAGTCGCGTCATGGAAGATGGATATTATTTTCTGATGAAGTTTGTCCACAAAGAGTATCTTGACATTTGGGCGAAGAAAACAAAGACCAAAGTGCGCACGCCAATTCCCAGAGGGCCAATTTGAAAGAACCGGAGGGGGTGCAAAGTGCCACGCTGACATACTTAATGTCTCTGAGAAGTGACAAACAATACACACAGAGGTGCTCCAGGGGAACTACACTCTCACTGCCTGACATTTCTCCCCTCCCATCTAATTGATAAGCATTTCGGTAGGGCATGCTCCCTTATTCTGCTTCCAAATAATGGTGTATGACAAGGCTATGGCTTCGCCCCTGTGAGGACCAACAACAAAACAACCCTCCAAAGCCTCCAGCAATGCTGCCCTTCCCATATACAATGGGGATGATTTATTGGGCTAATTCAGATGTGATGGTCACAGTAGTAAAGCAAAAAGTAGCATGCAGAGAGCCTCAGCAGTTGCAAATGTCTTACAAAACAGTTGTACAACTGACAACCTTATTTCAGTTCCTTTAGAACAATACAACAGAAATATGCGTAAAGTACTGCGCACATCCATGTACAGTACAGTATATATACAGTACATGGCATATGTGGTGGGCATTTCTTTAAAAGTACCGTATTCTAATCTCTTTTGAAAAACATTCCCCCTGGCACAAAAATCCTCTGCCTGCTCTTTCCCATCGTCTCTGCTTCACTGGGGCATATGATGGGAGAGGTTTCAGCACTGTCCCAAGGTGGCAGATCTTTGAGAGATGACAGGCCACAAGTTCCATTTTTATTATGATTTATTCGAGCCAGCCAGTTTTCTGTAATGGAAATTCATTTGAATCAACGCCTCTCTACGCTGAGCCAGTCGGGAGCCACACTGTCAAATCTGTGCGAGCCAGGAGACATGGAAGCCTGGCCCTGTTTGCCAAAATGAAGGGAACCTTTTTTAAATGCAAACATTTACAGAGCATAAAGTCCAGAAAACAGGCCTCAAGCCACATTTCGAGGTTTGTGGGCTGCCTTAGCCACCCCTATTTGAAACCCTGCTGCCACATAATGAGGGATTTTTCCATCAGCCAGATTTGCCAGAGTGTTTGGCTCATGAATATCTCGCTCTACCATATTCAATTCAACAATACCACAGTGATTTTGAAGAATTGTTATGTGGGTTTTAAAAATGCACCAACAATTGTACCATAAATATTTAAAGGACAATACCAGCATCAAAACATGTCATTGTCTATTCCCATCTTCGGCCATCTATATACACACTGCAAACAAACCAATTTACTGTTAATTCTATTTAATCATCAATCCAAATCAACAAAAACAATACCAAACTTACCTGAATGAACAACTCAGTGTTGGTTAAACATTATTGAGTGGTTATGTTTCTTTCGTAAATTCATCTTTAACACATATACTGCCAATCCCGAGATATCTCGGGACATTAAATCCACCCGTTACCTGCGTATCCCGAGATATCTCGGGATCGTCTTTTGATAACGAAAAAAACATTTTTTGGTACCATCCTTGATTTTTTTTTTCCCCATGACGCTTCCGATCCATCCTATGAGAAAATTTCCGACAACCGTTTCCGGTTTGTTTTTTATCTTGAAAAAACAGTTTTTCCCTGGTTTTGGCTAAAGATCATGGTTTTCACACGGTTTAAAAAACGAATGGTAAGCTCCGGTTGTATTTTCTTTTCTTTGATCGACGAACGGTTATCCTCTTTGTGTTTAAAAACGATCTGATAGCCGATCGGAGGCTAAGCTAATCTAAGATGGCCGGTGGGGAAACGTCACAGCCACGTCACAGCCAAACGGATATGACGTTTGCAGCCTCTTTTCGCCGCTGATACCACAGAAGAAGAAAAAGAAAAAAAAGTGTAAACATTATGAGGGCTCGTACGTCCGTCGTTGCTGTTTATAAACACCATCCGATCGCGGATTTTAATGGATATAATTTTTTTGTGAACGGTTCAAAAGGCATAAAACTCAAAAACGCTGGCAGTGGGTGAGTACCTTATGAATAAACTCTGGCAGGGAATGTGTTAATCCACAGACTACATTTCTATGCTATACTTTTCAAATCAATTTACGCTTTAAAATGGAATGTTAACATACCTTGCACATACTTAGCCTGGTAAACTATCCCGGTCCAGGCTAGTGTTGAATTTGTTTTGATTGTTATTCCTACGCCACCTTGTGGTTGCTTTGTCTTATTTAATTCCCTCATAGATGGTATATTCCAGTTTCAGTTTCGATTTTAGTGAAACTGAAAGCAACTAGTTAATTCCTTTGTTGCCTTTTGAGAAGCAAGCATGCTGCAGTGTGTTACATGATTAGCAACATGTAATATGCTTTAAAATGGCTTTTTTGCCTCTCTTGTGCTGAATGACAAACAAAAGTTTTTTAATATTTTCTGGGTACAAATATATTGCCGATGTATTTATTTGTTGCTGTAAACACTAGCACAATTATGCCATAGGTGTTCATTTAGGATGGATTTCAACATTTTGAACTGCCAGAGTACATAGTGTAATAGTGTCACCCCACTGCCAGCGAAAACGAGTGATTTTACTGTACCTTTAAAAAATCATGGAATATTATCCGTGACCACTGTCCTCATGGCTCATTACACGCACAGGGATCTCGAGAGTCGCGGAATGTTTTTTATCCGCTCGCGGTAATCGGTTGCACAGCTGTGGCCAGTTGAATGTGCCTTGTTTTTGCCGTAAAGCAAGAGGAACGGAGATATAGGCATTTTCCAACAGGAAATAAACAGGAAGTAAACAAGCCGTCTTTTTTTTACTTCCGGGTCAATTCCGGGTCTGTCGTCATCTGGCAGTGAAAGCATCATTCATAGGGTAGCGAACAGCGCCATTTGGTGGAAAACCACTGAAAACACAATATCTCGTCATTCTCTTTGTTGGCAGGCTGCGCCTTGGCAGAATTTGACAAGAAATCTCGTCGTTGGCAGGCAGAGAGTTAAGAACTGACGATCCAACCAATATGCCCATATAGGGCATAGCAGTGGCGGCCATTTTCTGGTTCCACTCCAAAATATTCAATGCATTTTTCCCATTGACATTTCCAAAAATATTTATATCAATTCATTTAAGCCTAGATCAAGCCATCCAGGGTCCTGGTGAATCATGACCATAAAACAAAATTTTCTGTGATTTTTATTTTATTTTATATTTAATTATATGATATACTATATTTAATAAATACCCTTTATTTTGCCGTTTTCAAAAAAGTTTACACACAGAATCAAACGTGTTATGGTCATGATTCACCAGGACCATGGATGGCTTGATTCTAGGCTTAAAATAATTGATATAAATATTTTTGGAAATGTCGATGGGGAAAATGCATTGACTATTTTGGAGTGGAACCAGAAAATGGCCGCCACTGCTATGCCCTATGTGGGCATGCCAATATATTATGGGCATATACTGATGACATCAGGGATCTCCAAATGGGCATAAAAGGGACACAGGCAGACAGACAGATTCAAATATCTCCATATATGGGAATAAAAGGGACACAGGTAGCCAGACAGATACAGAGATCTCCATTTATGGGCACAAAAGGGACACGGACAGATGGGTACAACGGGTACTCTGCAAAGCCCCTGACACTATATGAGTCAGACAAATCGGTTGAATCGGCAGTGCAACGAGACTATAGTTAAAATAAGTGCACACTATTACCTTGGATGTGTTCTAAATGGTTTCTAAAAGGTATTTTCTTCATTTAATCTCACCTTCAAGTATTAAAATAATACCATAATAGTGGATCAAAGTGGCCATTTTGAAAGACAAAAGTTTCTGTCAAAATAAATCTAATAAATAAACAAAAATATAACGTGCAATAACAGTTTTTCTTTTGTGCCATTGTCCATAGAACACCTGCTGCATTTTAATAAACACAACAATAATTTTACTTTGGTACAGCCTTCTATTTTGGCTAAGTAGGTGTTGGTAAATGGTGTAGTCCTCATTTTGAAATTAATCTCTTCAATTGTACCTCTGTGGTTCAAATGTGTGTGGTCATATATGAAGCTTTTTATCATTATGCACCACTTCAGAGACTGGAGTCCTGTCTGTGTCCATGGATTGTGCCTTTGGTGTCAGTAGTATTGAGACGTCAGTGCTTGGGGCCATCATAAGTGTCTCCATAAATGTCAAGTGACAAAGTGTGAACTCCAGGCGGTATAAAGAGGGACAACCCTTTAAAGAATGATTTTGTATAGAAGTGACAAATGTATGATCGCTGTGCCAGCGGGTTCATCTATAATTCAGCGGTAGTGTGTGCATGTGTGTGGGTGTGCACAGGGGTACAGTACGTGCGTATGGGTGGGTTATAAGAGTGAGGGAGTACAGTATATGCTGGACATATTCCAACAGAACATCCTATATATTCATATCAGAGTACTGTGTGTGTGTGTGTGTGTGTGTGTGTGTGTGTGTGTGTGTGTGTGTGTGTGTGTGTGTGTGCGTGTGCGTGCATGCATGCGTGCGTGCGTACGTGCGCACACGTGCGTGTTTTAGACTGTCAGTGAAGTCGATTGGAGATATACTTGGAATTGTCCTATTACCAAACGACTCTTGGCAATATTAATGCAGTGTAATATCATTGTTTTACTTCAGGGGCCTTCTGTGCAAATGCAAAATATTACAGTCATCCTGAAAAGACATTGACTTAAACCAAACTACTTATGTGGTTTTCAATCATTTCCACTCAAGAAATAGTAATTAGAATCATTCCTTATGATTGAGAGTCTGAATATTGAGCCAAATATGTTTTCTCCCACATACACCGCAAAGTGAATTACATTTTCGTTGTCCTGATAAAACATATCACTCTTTTTGACACTTTATGTGGTTTAAGTGGTGGAGGATATGAAAAGCAAATGATAAAGCCATATATGAATAAAACATTGACATTTGGGAAACATATAGATAGGCCGGATATGTTTTATGTAAATATGCAAAACAAATATCATTCAGGGGATATTTATACATGAATGGGATCTTCTCTATGACTAGAGAGCGAGAAAGGATATGCTCTGAGAATGAAATCTCATTAGTTTGATATCAAATAAAAGCAGTCTTCTTGAGGGAAATGGTGCCGACATTGCAGTGAGGGAGCAGCAGAAACACAGTCGCAATGAAATTTGTCTTTGAAGTCGATCATATTTACAGTGGAGAATATCTGGTTATTTCCAGCCCATTTTCTTCTGTGCATTTGTCCCCCCCAAAAAAACGTAAAAGAACACAGCGCTCCAAATAATTAGATATTCATTCTTCTAAAAATATACAATTTTAAAAAGAATAATAATAAATGGCTACATGGTGTTTGTTTTCATATAGAAAATACAAGCTGTTGCTATGCAGCTCCTATGATGCCAGCCATCATTTATTCAGGTGTCACATTTTTTACATCTGGTTTTGGAGTGAAATGCTTCCATTTACATTATCCACGCAGATCAAAATGCATACCTATCCTGTTGCATATACAGTATATGTATGTATGTATGTATACAGTATATATATATGTATATATATATATATATATATAAACAACGACATATAAACAAATGATAATGTGCTGTGTAGATTAATTTCAACCACACTGTTTTTCCACCATGCAGGTGCTGTGTAAAGCCTATTGGGGGTTTTGGCGTGGTATGTGATCTACGTTCTGTAGCACCCTGATGAAATAACTATAACTGATAAATTGTTCTTGCAAATGAGTGTTTGACTAATGAGCAGTCAGATGAACTATGCAAACTGTACCTATACCATTACAGTCCTTCAAATCTGTGGGGGATATGATCAAATAATGCAAATATTATTTGTATGCACAATCATAATTATGAATAATATTAACATGATGTATATTTACATTTAATCATCTGCCAGCCAGCCCCCCCCCCCCCCCCCCACACACACACACACACACTCCACCCTTTCACCCCCAAGCGTATAACTGATGGCAAAGCTATTTGACACTGCAAGCTTAATGAGGCACACCATGATAGCTAATCTGTACAAAAACATTTACACAAGTATATGCAAATGATGCAGATTGTAATCGATAATTGTGTCAGTTCAAACAAGCGATTATTAAAGAAATATCACTCTTTTTAAATCTAGTTCTGAATCCATAGACCATACAATGACATCAGATTGCTCCCTTGTAACCATTTGGAACATTGTGTGGACCTTGGTCATTTATAGACTATTCACAAATGGACTGTGACCCTTGACACGTGAACTCTCTAAGGCGCTTGCTCGCACACACACACACACACACACACACACACACACACACACACACACACACACACACACACACACACACACACACACACACACACACACACACACACACACACACACACACACACACACACACACACACACACACACACACACACACACACACACACACACACACACAATGATTCTATGATGTTGCCAGTTCTGTTCAATGTTCTATTCTGTACTGTGCTTATATTATACTTACTTATGGCTTTATGAATGTTATTACTTTAAACTTTTTTAAACACTTTGCTTGCTTTCTCTACTGCTGTCTGTGCCTGAGCACAATGTGGGGCATCTGCAATGAAAGACAAATACATTTTAATTTTTTTGATTTGATTTGAAAGGGGCCTTGAGAGCCATTGTGTCTTTCTCAGCGAGGGACAGAAATGATATCATGAGATAGTGTGGGACAACTCCCTGTAGTATCCATCTCAAAATGATTTCTCTTCAGAGTTGTATTTGACTAACAGTTTGTAAATTAAAGAAGGCCAACTTGCTGCGCTTGAACCTGCAGGACATTGCATGGTCATGCATAATGCATCGCATCCTCAGCTACTGTACAATCCAGGAAAGGATTAGAATGCTGAGCGAATTGATTCATTTCTCATCCAAAAATCACACATTGAAATCCAGTTAAAAGCGTATTTGCCTTTTCAAGAATTGCACTATAAGGCCTTCCCAGGATCATCATAATAATCGTCATCAATATTGTCATCACCATTCAAATCATTCTTATCTGTCATCATAATTACCAGTATTATAATAAGTGTATCAGTATGTATCAGTATTATAATAATGGCGATAATATTCACCATCAAAATCATTATCATCAACTCTGTAACCATCACTTGTTACTTCTTAACTAAGCTATCCGTTCAATTTATCTTTTTTCTCACTCTTAATATTTGTTTATCCTGTTCAGTACATGGCTATATGACCTGTGAGTATTATTTTTTTTAAATCAATAAACAGAACGTTTTTTTTCTTAATCCATTTTGGGCTTACCCCAATCTCTCTCCCCTCCCTTTATCCTACCTACCAAGGCTTCAATCGCACCCTATCCCCAATTCATGTGCTCACTACATACACTACAGCCATCCATACACAAGCCCCCCCCAACTAGAGTTTCTATCCCACCCTTTTTTCCCACTCAATTACAATTGACTGTCAACTTGTTGAGCCGTAATGTCAATGATAGTACAGCGCTTAATTCCTCTGCCCCGAAGGACATGCAAAGTGATTGTGGGCCAGCAAAAACCCAACACTTACATTTCAAATGGCAACCTCTGACTGACTGACGATTCAAACATAATTGACACATGGCATTAACAATCAGACTTATAGCGCATTACTGAGAAATGTGAATGACAGCAATCTGACAGACAGATGTAGACAATGAATGCGGATGACCGAGAGAGGGCAGAAGACAGTAGGGATGAGATGTACAACTAATCACAGACCGCCCTAAAGCCTTGATATGTTGCACATGGCATGGTGTCGCGGACCGGAAATAGAACAATCTACAAGTCGTGATCGAGTATAAATCCGGCTCTATTGTTCAAAGCCTAGAGTCTAGGTCATAATTACACAGCGTACATACAGTACCCATTATAATGAGGGCATGCCTCCTGGTGTAGATTTGCGGTCTACTGAGCACACCTTTCTAGTTATTTTCATGTTGGTTTTATTTTCATTTGTGCTGTAAAGAACAAACACGATAATTATCATTGAGACCGTCCTTATCCCTCTAGTTAACCATTATCATTATCATAATCCCAACACCACCACCTCTACCACCCACATCATCTACCATGATATAAAAAGCCCAAAATGGGGCATGTTGTCACAGTCAGTGATGGATTCAGGGGACGACACTGAATGTTGATCAAGGTGAGGCATGGAGGAGGCCTCTGCTTGTCAGGGACCCGCCAGCATCCCCAGGCAATCTGTGCAAGTCGGGAGATGGAATGAGAGCCGCTCTGAAATCCATCATGTGCCACCTACGTACGGAGCATTGATAGAGAGGAGCCACTGTCCCCCAAGTAACAGTGCGTGACTGATCTGGCATTTCAGAGCTCATGACACAATTTCAGAAGGAATAATTAATTAACCCATTCAATCCGGAAACGCATCTGTGTATTTTTTTGGATTTCTTTGGCTATTCAAAAATAACAGATCTACAAGATCATAGCGCGGCACTTGGTGCCGCGCTATGAGCTTGTAGATTTGGTATTTTTGAAAAATCTTGAAGATTTGTGCAAATCTTTGAATATATATTTTTTAACATTAACATTTGTAACTCAAATCTTTGCTTCTGGGGAGGTCCCTGGAACAAAATATTTTGAGATGAGGGTCCGCGGCCAAAAACACAAGAATTGACATGAAAAGGTTTGAGAACCACTAATATAGCAACATATGTTCTTTTAAAAAAACTTTTGATTTAGAGGACATTTGGAGAAAGCAAAGATTTGAGTTACAAATGTTTGCTTTAAAATAATATGTATATTCAAAGATTTGCACACATTTTCCACGATTTCTCAAAAAATAGCCAAAGAAATCTTAAAATGACACAGATGCGTTACCGGTCTTAATGGATTAATGCTGCTTGTTTCCTCCAGCCCAATGACTCACACTTTTTGACTCCCTGAAAAGGAAAAGCAAAGCACCTGATAAATGTCTGTGTTAAAGCACCAATCTCGAGATTGTTGTATTTTTTTCTTCTTCTTCTTTTTCAATTCATTCTAGGATATTAGAAGACTGTGCCCTGCAGAATACTGTTGTGAATATAAGCATTTGGCCATTAAGACAACCCATAGGTCAAAATTCTATTCCTTCTGGAATGTACAAACAAAAGCTTTATCAAGTCAGGTCGTCATTCTGTCAGCTCTTGTAAGAGCTGCCTTGCACATGAACGTTGCATTCAAATCACTGGAAATAATACAGAGGAACGTTTTTGTAATTGTCATCATAATCACTCTCATTAGGGACCATTTAGCCTGATTTATTTGTTGTTGTACTGCTTCAATGGCACTGAAGTACTGAACTGGTACAAGTGGTTCCCAGGAGATAAATCTCTACATAGGAACACTGTACAGTCATCCGTCATTCAGCGATTTAATCTTAACCTCGAATAGTATGATACAAAACTACTGGAGTGAAAACTAGGATCAGATTTTGGGTCTATCACTATAAGGAAAAAGGTGCGGCGGGGGGGAGACCTGGGCGCCAGTGATTATTGTAGTATCCTATGCAATATGTCACTATGAGAAATGTTATATTTCTCTCATACATGATTGACATACGACGAATTGCGGTAATGGCCCATCTTTAGCTATTTTTGGGAAATTCTGGAAATGTCTTTTCTTTTGGGGGGGGTGCTACTTTTTTTTAACATTTTCACCAGTATAATGACTTCTTGCTTCAAGTTGAAAGTCAATTAATTGTCGATGTGAAGTTGACAATTAATTGACTTTTTGAGAATTTAGGCTTTGAAGACTCCAGAGAGAAGACATGCCACACCTGAACTGTAGCCACACTGTAAAGACACTCAGTGAATTCTGCTGTATCACGTTTTCCCCTTCCCAAATTGGAGCCCAAACAACCGACACTCCAGTCTACTTAGTCTGAGATGCCTAAACGCAGACAGGCTCTCGGAGAAGCTTTGACTCGGAGGCAGGAGATAACACACACACCTGTGAATATTTTGCATAATTACAGCACGTTCAGCATCGTACAGATGAAACAAAACATAGATCAAAGCGTGTAATTAACCACCAGGGGACGTTTTGCAGAGAGGGAGGAGAGGCTGAAATTAAGATGGACGGGAAGAGGGAGGAGGGGCTGGGACTTCAGGCCAGAAAGAAGGCGCTGTGTGGCACATACTGACTCATTATGGGTTCTTCAGAGTTTTGCTATGGGAGAGACATAGAAAAGATATAGACAAGAGAGACGTCTAATGTCAAGGTATAAATCCATCAAGTGTGTTCTTTCCAGGCATGAGTCATCAACACTATGGCATGGCATCCCTATACATTTCCCAGGTGAGCAGAGAAATTAGTGACTCATTGCCCCTCCGAGAGAAAATATCAATTCAACATCCAATATTCACAAGGTTTTGAAAAAAGCATAACCGAGAAAAGGAAAAAGAAAATAGTAAAAGACAGTCCTGGGACTCGTACTCAAGGTTGAGGTTGTCAATAGTGTCACAGCATTGTTAGGGAGGAGAGAGGGGGAGTGGAGCCAGCCAGAAATAGCATGGAGTCCAGCCTATTGTCATGAAACTCGTCTCCATTTCCCCATGGGTGGCAGTGCGATAGATAGTGATCTAAGAGACAGCGCCTTGATAAAGATCACAGATTGACTGGGGAGCCTCCCCCAGGATTTAATTGAAGTCAAACCAAGTCACAACATCTTAGATCTAAAAGATGACCCAAGCAACACTCAATTTTTCAGTCTTCCTTTTTTTATCAGTATGTCACCTCCCCTACTTTAGTTCTTTCTTTTTTTCTATGTACACAATGACCATGAAATTTGTTTGAATGTCATCCCCGGGCCGTGTCCCTGAAGCTACAGCCCATCCGTGATCTTGCTTGTTGGGTGTGAAACTCCATGATGACGATGTGGCTGAAGTTACATTCGTTGATTGCTTTTGTAATGAACATCAAAAATGAATGTATAGCATAATACATACTTTTTAATAATACACATTTTTATCCCAACCCCATTGTTTTCACCCAGTGCCAATTGTCTAAGTAATCCTGGGCACTACACTCCCTCTGCCAGCCTAGGGAGAGCCCAAACCTAAAAAGCCTTCTTATCACCTGACAGGGGGGAGTTTCCCCGGTTGGACGTTATTCCAACCAGTTCCTTTCACCTCCATCAGGCGCCCCGGCTGACCAGGGGGAGGCAGTATAGTGACCAGGATTACTACATGTTTTTTTGAGAGGGTACCTACCCTAGGGGACACGGGGAGAACATGCAAACTCCACACAGAAAGGCCCTTTCGCCAACCCCACCTAGGGGTTACATACATGTTGAAAAACAAGTCGAACTTGGAAAGCCTACAGTAGCTGCTGCTGAACAATGGAAACTGTAACAGGCAATTGGCGTACTTAATACTTATTACATGTTGGGAATGGATACTGTGGTGGTGGCAGTGGGACAACGTGTGAATCAAAAATGGATGCATTTTATGTTAGCATCTAGTAAAGGTGCCTGCAGATTATACGATATTGACCATCTACACCCATTCACAATCAACTGGCTTATACCCTCAATTACTGTATTATTACTTAAATAAGATTTATGGAGGCAAAAGGGTATAGTTAAGGGGTCCTAGGGGGACTAATTAAATATTTTACTGACATCGTTGGGAAAACAAACCGTAAGCTGTTTTGTCTGTTATAAAAGCTTGGCAACTTTCTGTCTGGTTGCTTGATGGGCCATTTGACTGGCTGTCACTGCTGTGGCATAATGGAGTCGCATACATTTGTGTATTGAGCGTTGTGAGCTTGTAGATCAGCTATTTTCAAATAGCCTAGGTATAAAATAGGGCTAAAGTGGTTGCATGTATGTTTCATAATATCATCATTTATATCTGAAAAGTAACTAGTAACTAAAGTCTTCAAATAATTGTAGTGGAGTAAAAGTACAATATTTGCCTCTGAGATGTAGTGGAGTAGAAGTAAAAGTATTGGAAATTGGAAATACTCGTAAGTACAATAAAGTAAAGTACAAATACCTCAAAATTGTACTTAAGTAAATGTACTTAGTTACTTTACACCACTGAGTAAACATACTTCAAAATTGTACTTACAGTAAGTACAGTACGTGAGTAAATGTACTTAGTAATTTTCCACTAACTGAGAAAGACCTATCTCTTGTCCTGTCAGTCAGCATTGTCAAGCAATGACACAAAGCCTGACAGCTACTTAGGTATGTACTGCTGCAGTCATGTATTCAATTCCCTAATCTTAATTACCTATAACCTCTGCCCGCCTCCCCTGGCCTCTCCGTCTTGGGTTCAAGTGCATCCTTATGGTGGGACACGGCTCTTTGCTGTCTTCGAGCTCTGGGCTGTCACGGTGGGACAAGGAGTCGGTGATTGATGCATTTCCCAGAGTGGCGGATTGTTCCGCTGAGTTACCTCATGCACCAATAATGACACATGATGGAAACCCCTGTCAGCCGGCCATGATAGGGAATGAAGATGGATAGTGTCTTAGATGGGAACTGATTCCGTTCAAGCAGGAAGTTAAGAACATTTTTGTCCTGATAATCTCACACAATTACCGCCTGTGGTGCAGCATGTTGAGTGCACACGGAGGACATTGACAGTACACTGACTAGGTCACTGTTCTTTTTATTTTATTATTTGAAAATCAAATACTTCTATTTTGAAAACGGAGAAGCCCTTGGACCTGCTTCAGGCACACAAGGATGTGGTTAAAATGACTTTATTAGTTTAGGGAATATTGCATTAAAAGTCATACAGGGAAAACCCTGACATTGTTACAGCTTTTTAATTTTGAATATCAAAAGTGAGAAATGTGTTTCTTTACTGTGTTTCCTTGTTTGTACAACATCCTTTAACCACTTGAGCTCTATTTTATACTTTGCCATACAATGGTGTTGCATGGTTAAACTAGCAGATCTGCAGATCTTTGCCATATGCTGTGTGAGCTTGTAGATCTGTTTTTCCCCGCTATTTCTGAAAAGTTTAGAAAATTGTTGAAACATTTTCACCTTAAATGACTTGCCCAAAATAGGGACACCAGGTTGAAAGTGGTTAATGGCAGAAATGGAGAAAACAGATATACGCTGTCAAATGAATATCCAACAATCCAGCCTTAACAACTACAGTAAGAGATTGATAACATTTCAAGGTATTTGTGAGACAGAGGGAAAAGAAAGTGTGGGGTGGAAAGCCGTCATGGATGGTGAATGGTGTGGAGATTAATACGCTTGCCATGGTTTAAATATGGCTGTCACAAACATGATGTTGATATTCACGGGATTAATAATGTTTCTAGTAATTAATGGATTATTCCCTCTCACCAAGTGTTACACGCCTGTCATTGTCATCCATGTTTCTAGCACACAATAAATGCCCTGGAAAATAAGAGACGCTAATCTTAATTACTGCATTGGAGGACTCAACACAGTGGAACACTGTCAAATCACTTATTAAAACAATTTTCTATGTTTTCATTAATCTCCGGTAGGAGATTCTTGCATTCGGCCCTGTCTGTCTGTCTGTCTGTCTGTCTGTGCGTCTGTCTGTCTGTCTGTCTGTCTGTCTGTCTGTCTGTCTGTCTGTCTGTCTGTGCGTCTGTCTGTCTGTCTGTGTGTGTGCGTGCGCGCGTGTCTGACTGTCTGTGCACTCTACCAGCAGGTCAAGAACCTCAGTTCCTGAATATTTTCCACACAATATATCTACGGCGGTATACTAAGTATCTTTGTCAAAATGACACATGAACCCTGAATGCATATTCCTTTATCTTCACTAGGTAAATACTGTTGCAGTCAAAAGATAATGCCACACAAAATATGTATTCACAAATTTGACTAAATATAATTGCTGGAGTAAAATCAGAAGAGATGCACTAGTAGGTTAGCAGCATATGTGTTCTGATCTAATTTGCAGAATTGCACCTGTTGCTAAACTGCTCATAAAATGGACAGCCTACACCTACAGTGTATGTGATTGGTTGCTTTGAGCAGTGAGGAATTGCCTGAAGTTTGGATACATTACAGACTTCTATATTTGTATTTGGGGGGACACATGTAGACCTACAGTGTCCTGTTGTCTGCATTCTTTTTCACGTACTGGATTGCACAATGAGGCTAATTTTGTGTTTTATGCTCATTTAATGTGCATGTTTTATGCTCATTTAATGTGCATACATTACATAGATGTGGGAGTGATGGCATTCAAAGGAGAAGGGTGACACTCAGGATATTTGTGTCAATCCCTAACATTTAGTTGCTTTCTTGTTGCATAAAAATGTGCTTTACATTAGCATTTTGTATAAAAAAAAATGTAATAGTGTTTTGAACATATTTCTTAATGTGGGGTCGGCCTATGTGCTTACCTTTTTGAGGATGAGTTTGTGTGTTTAAGAAATTGAGAAAAAACAAACAATCAGACGTTGCAGATTACACAGGCATTATGACAGAATTCTCTGAGAGAGAGGTGGAGGAAGGTGGACAATGTGTGTACAATATGAGAGAGACAGGGAGGCAGACACTGAAGATGATTTACAACTGGTAATCACATGCCGCTTCTACTTTCATGGCGGTACGTAAAGATTCCACTGCATACAATCAGCTATCATTATTAAGGGCATGCCTCGTGGCAGAGATTTGAGCTCTACTGAGTGCACCGTTCTAGTTTTAAACTTTTTTCAATTTTCATGACTTCATCTAGGTGACTATAGTATGCAAATTGTCTCAGCGCCACGAAATGTAACTGCTAGTGAGATGTGCAACTGCTTAATTGCAGTTTAGTGAGCAGATGCATCGTACACAGTGAGTGTGTGCACTTGACCTGGCATGGACCCTTGCTGGTCCATTTCTAACACACTCAGAGATAAATAAATACTTCAGATTTTACTGTGTAGTCCACATTCCTCTCGTTTGCAGCTTTAAGCCTAATCTTTACGCTGTAGTGCAAGTGTTGCTTTCCGAAGAGAACTGATGCGACATGTTGTTATCATGAAGATCAGTTCATTTCAGCAAGCGACACAGTCGTGCAAGGGAGCATAAATTAAGCTTCAGTCTCTTCACTTGAGCTGGCCGATTTTAATTTGTCAAAACTGTTTACCAGCATGCCTCCAAGGCTATTACCAGTATGTCATGAGGGAGCAGATAGGTAATGAAAAGCATACAAATGCAAGATGAAAAAAGAATTGGGAAGTGGTAAGGGGGAGAGTGGATGTGCATATAATGTAGGGAGATCTTAAAAAGGCAGGCTGGGCAGTGATTTATTATTCCATCTTTTCTTGAAAATCAATTATGCCAAAATGCTAATCGGGGAACATTATGAATTTCTCCATTTGTTATGAATAATTCAAGTATTGATTGGGCGTGGGTAGACGGCTCAAACGATGCTGTCCTCAATACAATGCATAACCTGTACACAACCTAATGCATTGGTTTCCAACCTTTTTTCCTTGGAGCCCCCCTTATTACATCTGACACAAGCCGAGTGTGTATAAGTGTGTGCACGCACGCGCGCACGCACACACACACACACGCACGCACACGTACGCACTCACACACAGATGCTCTTGTGTTATTCAAACATATTAACCTCTTAAGCCCAGAAACGCGTCGCAGAAGCCCCAAATAGGCCTCGCCCATCACATTTCCCAACCCGGAAGAAGGGGTGATTTCGACCCATGCGCTGGGTGAGCAATTCAATGCAAGTGGATGGGAGGGGATATCCGGTGCCCTCTCTATTATTTTTAACTCTATGCTTAGCCCTGTACTTCTCGTACGACGAATATTGAATACTGCAAGCTCACAACGCATGGCATGTTGTGAGCTTGTAGAAAATCTTGAACAATTTTGACTATTTCTTTACGATTGTTGACAATATAATGCAAAGATGCAAGTCACGATTGTGTGCAACATGTGTAAAAACATGTGACCCTGTGATCACTAATTCATGTGAACACTAAATTATTTTCCATACATTTTTGATACTTTTTGAAATCTTTCACTTCATTTAACTATAATTTGACTAACCTCTGTGGCCATGGTGTCTCGGTGTCTCGGTGTGTGCCCGTTTCTCCTCACTGGCTGGAGCACTTGATCTGATTTTGCACACAGCCATTGCCCATTACCATCTGAACTTAACTGCGAAGCCCGTTTCTCAATTTCATCAAATCTCAGCTTTTTATTAGCCATTATGTGTCAAACAATGGGAGATAACGTTTCGCTGGTTTCGCGCGAGAAACAAGCAGCAAGGTCTGTACTTTTGGGTGCTCATATCCCCCTACGGGTATGGTCTAGTAATTTATAATGGAAGTAAAAGGGGTTCTGATCAGGCTGAAACCTTGCCCAAATTTGGAGTCATACTCCTACCGGAGATTAATAACAGATAATTATGCCTTCAACTCACTGACATGTATAGATGACTGACATCACAGGTAGTGGATCCTAAGATTCACATGATTATTATTATGTTGGATGCGTTAAAAACAGATTGACCGATCATGAATTATGAATGATATGATTTAGCTGTATACGCATATTGAATTGAAGATGCAATCTGTTACTGTATATTGCTCTGTTCTTTCACACTGTCTTTCTCAAACGTTAGGTCTAAACGTGCAACAGGGTCATCGAGTCAAATTCTCGCCGCACTTGGTGAATAAAGACCCAGCCCCTCCTGATGTATGTACACAACATTCAGCTCCATCCTCAGACCTTCAGCCTGAAGATCTGCATTATTTCCAACCCACCACCGCCACAAATACCTCCACCTACCTACGTACCTCCACCACAGGGACTCAGAGCTAAGCAGCAGTGAGATGGGTGCAATGTGCCAAAGCAGAGGAGTACGATGAATGCAGCAAAATAGGAGGCAGAAGAGAGGTGTGTGTGTGTGTGTGTGTGTGTGTGTGTGTGTGTGTGTGTGTGTGTGTGTGTGTGTGTGTGTGTGTGTGTGTGTGTGTGTGTGTGTGCGCGCGCATGTGGGGAGGGGGGGGGGCGATTGTTGGAGATGCAGCCCCGGCCAAAACAGTAATGAGGCCACACAGACACAAGGATGACAAGGACACGTCTGGTCGACTGCCTTCATTTTAAGTCCCACAGAGCTGGGCCACCACACAGTCACACAGTCAGCCTGCATTAATGTCAAAGCAGCCCATCATGGGGAATTAATTACACACCTGTTAATGACAGAACTGCTGGAACGCTTACCTCTAATATCTATCTGGGCTTTATATGAAGGTGTGGTACAGTGTCTCGTCATGTGGTGATGCTGCGGATGCTACGTCTCGGGATCAAAGCATACCGGTGAGTCTGCGTTTGCGATCATTGTTTCTTGGTAAGAACTACAACAGGCATGATTGAACAAAAAAAGGGCCAGTGCTGTAGGAATTTATCATTTTGAGTCAATAAATAAAAATACATAATTCTGATTGGCTGCATATGAGGCTGTTCCCAGTGAATAGGCCCTTATGTCTGCTTCCGGAGCTTGGTGTTTGTGGCAGGGTTCACTGCAGCTTCAGACAGTGGTGAAGGCATGGCGCTGCCATACACTGTAGCTAGTTGCTGTCTGCTAGACAGTCGTGTTGGCGGCTTCATCACCAGCACAGCTTGTGGAAGCTTCAGTATCAACAGTCACAGGTCTGAAAAAAATCCTATGAGTGTGGAGATTTTGGAGAGCCAAGTACCTTTTTTTTGCACTGGCCTCCACTGTCATAATTTCCATCCACCATGAAGAAAAGTGAAAAGTAACATACAGTACTGCACAGTCGCCCCAAATTGTGACACAAATGCTGCCATTATTTGATTAGTTTATTAAAACCAAAGGAAAATTGCAATTAACTTTGTATTGGAGGCATCAGATACCTGAGCATCATGTCCACTTGCCGTTAGCAAGTGGATCCACACACAAACACCTCCACATACTGCACACTCCATTGATTGAGAGATTAATGGGCATCACCTGGGCATTCCCCCTGATACTTTCTGGGGGGGGCCTGGTAACTGGGGACTGTGGGCTACAGCTCCGGCTGTGCCTTTGGCTTGATTTATAATTCGTTGTTCACTGGTGTAGCGCGCTGAAAATAGCCGATACACAAGCTCACAATGTGTCGCAGAAATTTGCATGAGGACTGAAAATTCATTCTAACATGAAAATATTGCCTCTGAACCAATAACTTTGGAAAGTCTTTACGCTCACTCTTGACATGATGTTATCACTAGTACTTACAGTACGTTGTCATTTGTAGTGACTCGTGCTTGATAATCAGATTTGATGGGCCTTTATGGATTAAACTTTATGTACACTGCGTTAATGACTGAATTCCCCCCTGCAGGATCTATAAATTACAATCTTAATCTTATTTCACCTGTCACACCAGTCCAATATACAGTATGTCTATTGCAATCTGGCAAATACTGAGCTGTCAAGCCCTCTTCTCCTCCCAGCAGCATGTACTGTAAGAAGCTGCCAAACTAACTTTTGAGGAGGATTCGATGGAAGGAGTGTGGAGGGGGGGTATAGATGACATGCTAGTGTTAATTAGGCAGCAGCAGTGGTGGGGATTGCATGATCCGCTGCTCTTGCAGCCAACCGCGGCTACGGTAATCAGGTCACGTAGATTGATATGATAATCCCAGGGGCACGGCATAAAAGGAAAGGCTAACTCTGCATTGGCAGGGAGCAAGCCACGGATGTGAAGGGGAGAAATCCCTCTGAAGTCAGAATTATTTCTCAGGCCCTGAAACTCAAGCTGAGTGCTGGAGAGGGAGAGAGAGAGAGAAAAACAAAAAGAGAACCTCTCTCCTGCACATACAGATAGATAGAAGGCTTGGATACTATATGATTTTGCTCATCGGCAGGACAAAAACCAAGACTTGAAGTGTGAGTGAAAGGAGTGGGGTGACACTTCAATATCTGTCAGGGGGATTGGGCAGCATTACGTTTGTCTAGTGTTAGGGCTTAGGGAAGTGAGAATCAAAATAAGATGGTGCAATAATCCTCACAGGAGTTTCTGCAAGATGAATCACCTGCTCATCTCCAGCAATAAGAGTTCAGGTAAAGAACAGATGCACCAAGGCAGAGGCCTTACTCCTGACAGGCAGCAGTCACACCAACACAAACACAGAGCTAAAGAAAAAGAAAAGAAGAAAATCCTCAACATGAAATAAATGCTGAGTGTATGAATGTTTTGTATGTTGGAGATTCTTCTGGCTAGTCTCTCATTTACACAACCTGTCATATGTTTCTTGAGCCTAGAGGAAAAACATGGTTTCAGAGGGTTGATTTTTGTCAGACCGAAATAAAACAAAGTTATTTAAGTAATTGAAATTAGTATATAACTAGTATACAAATAGCTCTGAAGGTATAAGAGCTACATTAGCTCTGAAGGGGACATTAGCAGAGACTTATCAGAGCTAACAAGTTTGTCAAGGGTATTCGCATGGTTTACAGTGTATATGCTTCCATCAACATGTATAGCACTTACAAATTGGAAATATAAATCATGCCACAACTGTTTATCTGTGACGGTAACTATCTGTGACTGTCAGTAATTTTACATTTCACAATTTGGACAAGAAGAAAGCATCCTCTTTGTGACAGTGCACACAATTCAAATATCTATCTATTCTATCAGAATAATTTCAGTAGAGCAGGTAATATACAGTTAGTATAATGTGAAAAATGTCTTGTATCATCATTCTCATCATCCATGGACATTCTTTGAGGAATGCATATGCCATTCATCTCATGTTAGGGTTTGTCCAAAGGTTATCATCCCTACATATCCAGTTCAATCCATCTCACCCCAGAAAGGTTTCATGAAACACTTTGTGGAAGACAAAGTCAATGTAGAAGACAGAGAACATATCGTCTCATCATCAGTTTGATTCAAACTTGCCATGTTTTACGTTCACACAAGGGATTTGGCATTTTCTCATATCAAAGAAATGTTAGGGTGCGGACACATCCTGCCTGGCTGCATGGGATACTAGACCACAGCCACTCATCAGCCTCATGCTTTTCGTGACATTTGCAACCGTGTGCCATTACCAAAAAGGGCTCGACTTCCCTGGACTGACATTTAGGCCCTGAGTGAGATATATCAACATTACATAGTCCAAATGGGAAGCAATATCTCCCCTGCCTTCAGGGAAATTGTACTGAAAACAGAGAGATGGAGTAGAAGCATAAAGTTGAAGGAATAGAAATACAAATTGATGGAATAGAGGTATGACAATTCAAGATTAGCCCTGATCTCTCAAAACAGATTCTGCTAACAGCAGCATCTGTCAGCACCGCTACCCTAAATATGAAATGTTGTTATTAGTGAAGTAAAGTTGTTCGGAATAAACACAGAAGCACCCGGGAGGAAGTGGACTAAGAAAGGGGAGGAGCTAAACCAAGTTCCTGTTTCTACACAAAAAAAGGAGGTGGTGCCCCAGAGGCCAAAACAAACCGAATGGATTCCCAGATTGGATTAGCCCAAATATAAATAATTCATCTATATTAACACATTCGGTGCCAGAATTTTATAATAACAGATTACGTTCGGTGCCAGAAATCTCACCGCTGAGCTGCGCGGCGCTGTTTAAGCTGTAGACTCCATGACGAGCAATCCATGTGAAACAAAGCATGCATGCATTTTGCACGATGGTCCTGGCTAATGCCTGGAACGATAACATCTTTACCGCGGGTCACAATGGCGGAGCGATCGTGCATACAAAATGAGTCATTTTCCCCAGCGTAAAAAGTTTCGGAGTTATAGGGGTTTTAGAGAAGGAGATAGAACGAAAGCGGATGGGGAGCCATGTTTTTGGCACGGTGATCTATAAGGCCCTTCCTTCTCAGATTCACCGTGGGTGATTCCAGAGCTGCTCCAGCCCCTCCCGTGTGGAAAAAAACAAAAAAAACAAAAAGACTGAAAACACGGTTCAGACCGTGTTCGGCACCGTGCTACTCTGTGAAAACACGGTTCAGACCGTGTTTGCCACCCGATGTGTTAAGACCATGCCATGACATTATTTGCAGACTTGCATTGTCAAATTCACTGTTTGAGGTTGATGATGCCAGACAACTATTCCACAATCTTCTAATGCTATATAGTCTGTAACTACATCGCCTGGAAGTTGAGAATGGAAGCTGTCCTCTGTTTGTCCTTTGTTTAATGAATTTATTTTTTCATATTCAAATATATTTTTATGAATTTCCATTTCTGCTAAGCAGCAACTTAGATATTCATCGACTAATTTGATTTACAGTAGGATGTATTTACAAGACTGCAAAGAAGAAGTTTGGGAAGGCCGTGTTTTTTCGATATTTTTTTTAATTTATTTTTATTATTATTTTGGAAAATGAAAAAAAAAAGTAATACAATCCAAAAAATGTATTAAATAAATGAAAAAAGTAATCGAAAAAACACGGCCCCCTTGCGTTTTAGGAGGGCAGGATAAGTCACCAGAACCAAGGACGGGTGTTTTTGATGAATCTAACAGGAGTTAGAAGTTATAATGGGTTTGTATAGGAAGGGGGCGTGTCTGATAAAATGAATATCAAATATCAAAATACTGAATCAAGCAACTTAAAAACGGTCTGGGGGGCTCACAAAAGCCTGAGTAGATGATAAAATGACCCAAAGTTTTTTTGAAAGTGAAATATCCCTGTTAGTGAGTCCTAGCTCAGAAAACATTGCCATAATATGCCATAGTTATGCATTGTCTTTTTATGCCTTATGTAAAGCACTTTGAATTGCCTTTGTGTATGAAATATGCTATACAAATCAACTGGTTTTGTATGTTATTAATGTGACACTGCGCTTTCAGAGGATATGTGTTATATTTCCTGTGAATAAGAGAATAAGAGAAGAGCTTCCAGAGAAGCTGGTAAATACACAGGAAATATGCTGTTTACATACAGATGGAAAGAGGGAGAAACTATCAGATGTGTTTTAGACATCATGTTATACCCAACAGAGTGACTGTTCTTTGGAGAGGCTGCAGGCTTGACCTTTTCAGTATTCATCTTCGGATTGCATCTGCAGCCCTTAAACCAATCAAGACCATGGAATTTCCAGGTCAGCGCAACCACATCAAAGTAAAGGTCAGTATGGAGCATCCAGGGGTCGCCGATATCTAGCAGATGGCATATTGAGGGGAGAGACTTATCTACCTGGCAAATGGTACAGGTATTACCACACCCGGGTTTGAGTCAACTTCAATCAACTTCCTCACTAGCTTGGCTGGATGAGATAGCATGACCTTTCCTTTCTGAAACTTGCTGGTTCAGAATATGGCAACCTGAATTCAAATTGCAATCTGCATTGATGCAAATTCCAGTGATGAAAAACAAAAAAACTAAAACCCACTTTGCTGACAATGATAATTCAACACGGCCTTATACTTTGGAAGACAAACATTACGCGACGCCTACAATATAATGGCAATAGAGGTGTTTACTTACTATCTGGAATTAGCCGCATTATTTTTCAAGTAAATATACTATACAGAAAGTATAGATTATTTACCGTCAATGTACAGCCTCAGGAATAATATGATACTGTATGCCTGGTTTCAGTTTTGGATGCGCAAAGAAATGTTGGCTGAGCCATTACTTTTTTTTTGCACAATTCCATGTCTTCACGTCATTAACTTAGAAGTAAAGGATAATGAACAGCGAGGCAGTCATTGGTGAATCATCCTGAAGGTTTTTTTTTGTCAATTATGAGTGCTTCGCCATTCATTATCCCACTATTACAAGACATAAAGATATCAATAATGTGACACAGAACATAACACAAATGATTTATTGATTCAAATAATTGCTTCTGCTAAAGAAAATAGTGATTCTAAGTTGGCACAGGTAGAGTGAAGGAACCGATTATTAACAAATTTAACTGACTTTTTTCTGTAGATTGATAAATCCAGATGCTCAGTCTATTGATTAGAAATCCATCCATAGCAATGGTCTCTTATTCATAGCAGAATAGACCGCAGAATGCCGTGATTGACTAAGTTGTGTAACAATAGAGCTCTATTCTTCTACATTTTTCTAAACCGTTTGCCATATTGTCCAGGGAAGTGCATGACTGACCAAAATCATTTTCGGTTAATCTACTGTTCAAAGACTTTTCGCAGTTGGCCTTAAACAGTGTCTCCTCGGCTGTGAATTTTCCTAAACTATGAACCGTGTTTGGAAGTAAGTTTTGTCCATCTTGACACGGCGAGTTTCTTAAATAGCGTGGTCGCTCGCAGCACAGTGTGGCACTTTAGCTTGCACTGATTGGTCACCTTATCCCTAGGGAAGATATTGCAGTTTACCTATCAGCATAAGTTTATCATCCTATCCTATCTGTCCTTTTGCCACCCCTTCAGTCAGGTCAAAGAAAGTATGTGATGTGTAATGTGTGTAATATTCAAACTGCAGAGCTGTGTGTTTACTCTCACTGACCGTTTCATCTCAGTGGGTGTTTTCCTACTGATATACCGCACAGAATCGAAGTAAGCCATCAGTAGCACTCACTGCATGGAGAACAAGACACAGGGAAAGAGAGATTGGCATTATATGGAGAGACAGTTTTTCAAACCTTTTAGCAGCAATGATACAGCGGATATGATGCAAATACGATGCCCTGCCTGCACCAACATCTCTTGTTCTGTCTCTCCATTCCTGAGATATAATTAATTGTGACCTTGACGTTTGAACTGTTTGATTTTAAAGATAAACATCTCTACCAGGAAGCCTGCTAATAATTCCCACCATGTAAATATAAGCTGGTCGAATTATTCTGTTCACAGAGGGACTTTGTATTTAGTGAGATGACAGATGGCAAAGGATTACATCAATAGATATACATTTCCACAAAAAATCCGACGCATCTTCCTACATCTCTAATTTCCCGAGATATGACAGGAAGGTAAGAAGGTAATCATTCCCACCAAGTTCCTTCCATTGTTATTTTGGTCAAACAACACACAAACAGCAGATTACAATACTTAAGCAAACAGTATGTGTACACACACACACACACACACACACACACACACACACACACACACACACACACACACACACACACACACACACACACACACACACACACACACACAGAGAGAGAAAGAAAGAGAGAGAAAGAAAGAGAGAGAGAGAGAGAGAAAGTCGAGGATTAAGAGAGAACAGAAGAAAAGGCAGATTATGCCCTTGTTTGTGTTGTGAATGCTAAAGGTGGTGTTAGCCTTAAGGTTAATCAACCAGCCTTGCAAACAAAGGTTCATGGGATCAGATGTCTGGCCTGGCTGCTAAAATCTAGGAGGGGAAAAATCAATGTTGAAGTGCTCTGCTCACCCTTGGTAACTACTGACTAACTACTCTTGAGCAAGGCACTTGACCCAACTTCCCCCCCAGGGAAATAGCTGCTCAGGGTCCAATAGAAGAAGTCTTTGGTTGTAGTGGCTAATTCTTGCTCCCCATGCATCTACCCCAAAAATCCTGCTGCAATAAAAAGGTTTTAGTCAAAGGTATGCTTTCCGTTCCGAGGACGCCTTCCGTTCTCAACTTCCAGGAGGCGTAGTTACAGACTACAGCATTTGAAGATTGTGGAATAGTTGTCTGGCATCATCAATCTCAAACAATGAATTTGGTGCAAATAGCATGGTATGGTCTTAATGTAGTTGAACTTATTTATATTTGGGCTAATCCAATCTGGGAACCCATTCGTTTTGATTTGGCCTCTGGGGGCACCACCTCCTTTTGTGTAGAAACAGGAACTCAGTTTGGCTCCTCCCCTTTCTTAGTCCACTTCCTCCCGGGTGCTTCTGTGTTTATTCCTACTAACAACAACATTTCATAGTTAGGGCAGTGGTGCTGACAGATTATGCTGTTAGTAGAATCTGTTTTGTGAGATCAGGGCTAATCTTGAGATTAGACGTTACAAACTTTTTGTTACCACCCATTACTTAAATGTTATGGCACAACAACAAAAAATATTATTTGTACATGTTGTTATAAATTATTCCATATAAATTGTAAACCGTTAGAGAGACATAATTCATAATTCAGCCGGTTGGTCATCATGGATTTGTAATAACTCTTCCGCTATATTTCCATATCATAGTGTTAATGACGCAACACTCTTTTTGAGGCCTTTCGGCCTTGGCAGCGATAATAACAACAGTCTGATGGGTCTTAATAGGGGTGTGAACAGTTTGTGGCTGCACACAGACATTTGAAATGTTTATTTATGTCCACATAAACAGAAGAAGAAGAATGCCTTGTACAAAGGACATAAACACTGCAAGTGCAGTCAGACAGAATAGGAAAACTGACAGTTTCAAAGGGCATAGACTGCAGAACATTGTTACATACAATATAGTTGACATACTTGTCAGACACAGCAGACTTAAATCATGGATAAAGGAAACAGCGCCTCTTCCAAATTGAGCGACTTCCTATAATAGCTGATACTGAGCAATACTTTGCTTGGCCCTCCTTTTGGAGAGGCCGGCGATTTGTAAGCCCCTCACAACCAACGTGTGCACGTGCCCTAGGCTACCAAAGATAAAAACTAAAAGTTTACATATGTAGCCTAGCTGTGAGATGGTCTGCTGTAGCTGTTGATATTTCAGCGCTTTGGTTAGAAAGGCTTCCTCCAAGCTGTAATCAAAAGTACAGCCGACCTCGAGAATGAACACCTCTGAATGTTTTTTATTTACAACGACATCAGGGGTGTTAGCTGTGATGTTAGAGAACACAGAATCATTATTGCACAGGCTAAACATTCTCGGCTTCACAGTAGAATGCTTTTACATCATGATGGAGGAACTGATAATAGAAGATCAAATCCACTATTCTGTCATGCCTACTTATGTAGAGGCCCCTGTAAGGCAACCATTTAAGATGTGGGACAGGGTTTCAGCTATTTGTTCATGACCATGCTAGAGAGGAGCTTGATTTCCTGGAAACTAGATGGATAGATTAAGTTTAGATGGTAAAACCTGTAATCTCGGTTTAAAAATAAAGACAACAATGTGCTCTTCTATGGCAACATTTTCTAAAACACAGACCAAAGAATGGTCTGCAGCAGGGAGGCATGCAGTCTTCCCTTGCACTCTCAACTCAGTCCATTGTTGCCGCTGCTTTTGTTGTTGTGCCCACAGGAGGAGACCTTGGGCAGACCTTGGGCAGTGGTCAGTGGAAGTTGATGTTCTGTTCCACAGACAGTCATAGTTGCTCTGACAGAGATACTGGGGTCAGATACAGCATCCTCTGACTGAGACACCCATCGCCTCAGAGTTAGACCCTACCCACTCCAAGGTAACTTCAGCCTAGCAGCACAGATCATTTAAGTCCGGCCAGTCCGACCACGCACCGAAGCCAGGTGATCGACTGCAGCTTTCCACTCGGTTTCCTCTTGAAGCCTAAGAAGCTACAGTAGGGTCCGAACCACACGCCATGGGGACCTTGTGTCTTTTTAAGTCCAAGAATAGAGAAGATCGAGCAAGCTTTCTCACATGGACGTCACTGTTCAACATATCTAACAGATGGGAGAGCCTCGCAGCAATATATGCAATATATACAATTCAAAATTGGGAACAGGGTTACACACACACACACACACACACACACACACACACACACACCCCGATCTGGTGCATGGAGACAGAAAGTAGAGGACAGGAGAAAAGAGGAGTTTGTGCCATGATCCCCTCCAGCCTTACTCCATCGATTTCCAGCCATTGTGGGCTATCTGAACTCTCCATCCCCACCTCCCGGGGACATACTGTAGATCATATGCTGATATCAGAGGGCCAATGGGTGGAAGCAATGGGCCAGCATCCAAAATGTTGTTCAATTTATCCCCATCCCCCTCCACTTAGTCCAGAATTAGAGCATACACTATAATATAGTCTTGTATACAGTTAATGATACATGTGAGCAAAAAGAAGAGGAAAAAAGGTTTGACTTTCTTGTTTGAACAAAAAAAGGCATTTAATCCCAGATGAAAGGATGGTCTGTTGCACCTCTGATTGAATGCAACACTTTAATTTGTGGAGAGGAAGCCTAGTTGGAATGATGGTTTGAATGAGTTTGAAAGATTATAATGAGTATGACAGCATACTGTGCCCAACTCAAAGAAAGAAAGGGCTGCAATCAACAGGCCCAACTTAACGCACAGGCTGCAGCCCGGGGTACCAAGCTCCAGGGGGCAACAAACGGCGCTATAGTGGCGAAAACAACCGAGAATAGCTGATCTACAAACTCACCACGTAGCAAAGTTATGCGTTGCAACCTTATAAATAGGCTATTTCTTTTAAGTATATAGAGCTGAAGTGGTTAAACACGTTTGTAGTATAGTAAATATTTAATGTCGGAGTGTATCTGTCCAGAAAACAAAGCTAAAAATAAATCATAGGTTGCAGTCAGATCATTGTAGGCCTAGTATGAAAATGTTATGGCACTATTATTAACTTTAATTTCTGGTCATTAATAAACCCCTCATAACCTACTGTCTGAAGGAAGTGAGATTCATTATTGAGTCAGGGCTGTCAGACTGATACATTAATAGAGATACACAACACATTTCAATATCGAATTTATCAAACAATTCCATTTAAATGATCACGCTAAAATATGAACATGTAATGAACTAGATTTTCAGGCCGCATAGGCCTTCAAACCAAGTCCTATGTTGCGCTGATAAGAGCAATGGTCACCGAAGTATAGCCATTTGAGTGTTAAACAGTGCTATAGTATAACACTGCTGCCGAGCAGTGATGCACTTGCAGCCAGGTCCTGTCATACCTGTAAGGTTACACCATTAAACTCCACACCCCTCAGAGAGAGTGTGGCTGTTTAAAGCCCAGCCAATAGGAACACAGACGAGCCTGTCCCCATTGGCCGTGTAAGAGCACCTACCAAGTGTGTGGCCTTTAGCATGATGGGAAGTGGGAACTGGCGGGGCCCCTGGGTGACACATGTGGTCCCTGGTGAGGCTATTCTGATGGCAGACCCCTCACCAGTGTTGGTGCCAAGTTTGGTGCGGATCGGTGCAACGGTGTGCCTCGCAGGTCCGCATGTTACGTTTGTGACGTCCACCCACCATCCGTCCGCCCACCCACCATCCGTCCGCCCGCCCACCCTCTAGGCAATTTTAATATAGGATATACAATGGGATGCAATATAATCAATGCATGAAAGGTTTAACACTCAAGAATGAATTAAATGAGGAGGACAATGCAATAAACCATTGACGAATGCTTGTAATCATAAACCAAGTATAGTCTTTCACGGTCAATGCAGTGAGGGGAGCGCAGCACGTGTGGTTGAACGGACTAATATTGAACCTGAAACGACAGGAGATGAGAGGATTGAAAAAGGAGGAGGTGAAAGGGCAAGAAAAGACTTTTGATACACTAATCCTAACTCAATAAATCATCTAATGCCTGGGACATGAGCTGAATTTACAGAGCTGAACTGTTGGAACTGACAGAGAGGATCTGGGGTTGGGGTCATTTTGTCATTTTCCTTTTAATGATGTCGAGTTAGAAGTGGTTTGGCTGCGCTGTCGCCTCACAGCTAGAAAGTCCTGGGTTCGATTCCCGTCGGGGACGCTGTGGGCGCTGGGGGCGTGTCTTCTCCTCCACGTCATCAGCGCCCATACCCTAGGTGGGTTTTGCGAAAGGGCCCACTCTGTGTGGAGTTTGCATGTTCTCCCCGTGTCTCCTAGGGTAGTTAATACCCTCACAAAAACATGTAGTAATCCTGGTCACTATACTGCCTCTCCCTGGTCAGCCGGGGCGCCTGATGGAGGGGAAGGGAACTGGTTGGAATAACGTGTTCCTTCCACGCGGGCCCAAATGGGGTTGGGGTTCAGAGGCGGGTGGCTGGGAGTTTCAAAAGTTACATACTGTAGGTTACATACATAGGTTAACTCCTATGTATGTCATAAATCTACATTTTTCTTGAGTAAGAGTACAAAATGTATTGGCATCAAAATGACTGACCTTGCTGTACCAAAGTAAAACATACTAACATTTGTAAGAATGTTAAACTCAAAAATAGCTAATCTACAAGCAGTAAAGTAACAGTCCCTCAAAACTGTACTTTAGTACTGGAGTAACTCTACAAGTGGACCCAAATGGGTGCATAACATATGCTGCTATTAATTCACAGTTTAGCTTTTATGAAAGTGAAGTCGGCTACAGGGGACAGATGTTTGATTTCACTGACACATTCATGCATTTATGTCATACAGTATTTACATGCCGATTTAAGCTCTGACATTTAAGTGAAATGTAGCCTGGTATTACCGGATTGCTACTGTGGCTTTAGCACATTTAGAAGGGAAACTAGAAAAAGTGCTCCTCGGAGCACAGGTCTCCGCCAGGTCAGGTACGTTATTCTGGCCTCCTGGTGGCGCTATAATAGGCCAATGTGAAAAGGGTGCCAACCGTGCCATTTATTCTTGCATTAACACTGCATTCATGATTTCAGGCATTTTGTTCCAAAAATGTGTTTTGCTAAATTAGACCTGCTGGTGGCCCTATAACAGGCAAATGTGAGAAGGGTGGCATTTCTTCCTCGGCCTAGTGGGAATGTGCGTGTGAAATTTCACGGAAATCGCAAGCTGTGTGTATACTTTGAGGCTTTTGGTTCAAAACGGACCAATCGTGCAAACTTTGGAAGCCAACCTTAGGCAATGAGGATGGAATATGGTAAATCGGACAGGTCCGTGTTGATCACATGACTATAGTGATACTGTGTACCGATTTGCATGACGTTTGGATAAACTTTGTAGGAGTAATATTAAAAAAATGGTTTTGCACAAATCGGCCTTCTGGTGGCGCTATAACAGGCCCATGTGAAAGATTTTGGGCAGAGGTTCTGAATTGGCATCCAGGGAGTGTGTGTGCACAGTTTCGGAGCGACCAGGCCAACGGTGCCGGAGATTAGCTGGTGACAGACGGACGGACACACGGACGGACGGACAGGGGGTAAAACATACTCTCTCGCCATGCCTTCAGCCTGGCGGAGACAAAAATCCACCGAGGTTTTCGCTGGCCGAGTAAGGAACAGCGCCACAAATTTACCGAACACAGTATCACATCATGCTGCGTAGGGGTTTAGATGCCATGCATTGGCTGGGCCTTTACCAAGGCCAGCCAATGAGGAAAAAGTGACGAGAAAGTGACGACTAGACGAGTACTGCTTGTAAAAACTAAACTGAAATTGTAAAATGCAAAACTATAATCAGGGGTGCACATAACTTTTTGGGTCTGGTACGCAGAAGAGCACCTGGACATGTGACTTGGTGCGCATGGCGGGGGGGGGGGAGAAAAAAGGACGCTCTGCTTCTAAATTCCGCCGATTTTCGCCGTTTTTTTTTCTCACGCTGTTAGATGAAGCCCCCAAGGTTGGTGCCCTGTGCTGCTGCGCTGATTTTATCCGCCAGATTGGGACGTTAACGGCATATTTTGCACCATTACGGTGCGTTCATCATCGGTGACTAGTGCCTCTAACAGCCGCTGCTGGCTGCGTGCACGCGGCGAGGCAATGCGAGGCGATGCGAGGCGACGCGAGTCATATCTCTACCCCTGTGCCTAATGGCTGTACATGGGGCCGACGAGTGCTTTAGAGTGATTGTGTGAGTGTGGCTTCAGGAAGTAAATTCCTAGCCTCGATCTCCAGGCTTTTATTTTTTAGTTTTGCTAAAAAATAAAAGCTTGGAAATTCCTGTCCCAGCTGTTGGTGCGCAAAAGCGCCTCGCGTCGCCTGATGTGGTGCGCATTTTTTATTTTGGGTGCGCATGCGCACCTGCGCACCAGTTATGTGCACCCCTGACTATAATAACCTTGGTGCTGGTGTGACTTCTAATGTCAGGTACTGTACCACCAATGTCAGATACGTTTTGATAGTTTGTTGAGGCAGAAACAAGAAAAAGATTTTTGTTTTTGGTATTTCCATTTTATGTTTAGACAGTGGCAGAAACAAGGAAACAAGAAAACTAGTCATTTTATTGTTTCTACCTCTTTGCATTCAATCCAAAAACAAACTATCAAAAAGTTCACCACAAGCTTTACTTTCTGGTAACAGTGGAGTCTACACCAAGAGATGGGAATATTGGTAAGTCAGTTCTTGTAGTTTGTAGAATCGTGGCACGTCACCAAAGTAGCTGTTGTTTCTCACATCTCAGAGATGTTGTCATGGCAACCAATGGAAACATCTGTCTGGTTACAGAAAGAGGCAGTAGGGGAGAAGGAGTTCAAAGCCAGCTGGGACTGTCAGGTTTGATGTCAGGTCTGATGTTTCAGATGCCTAACTAGGTTAATTATTTGGCTAGCAGGGTACGTTACTACTAAACATTTAATGCATTGTCAGTGAAGTTGTGAGATTGTCAGAGAGCACAAAACGTATCTCGTCTCGTTTGCTTTCCTCCAAAATGGAGAGGAGCTGGTCATTTGCGCAAGGACCTGTCGGCTATGCCCTCAGGAAGAGGACAATTCAGAGATAACTAAATCTGGGTTGCTAACTCCATTTCTGGTCTAATTCAAAACAAGCAAACTCATCATTTCATTCAGTTATTTTTGATCATCTGACATTATGGACACCTGGCTGACAGCCTAATGGAAACAACAATTGTCCATGGCCATGGACATGGTATAGCTCTAGATAGAGGGGCTATCCACATGGTTATCTACCTAAGTATAAGATAAATTACGGTAGTTATAACCACATTTATAATGATTACACACCCATATAAAAACATAATTCCATTCTGATTTGTAATAACTGTCATTATTAGATCTCAGAGGAAATAACAGAACACACACACTCACACCCATATGCTTCAATGATACATTTATTGACCATATTTCGAGCTTTGGATCTTCATCAGGTGAAACTGTTTTGTTTGCTGACAGCCACCAATTCAATTCAGTTTAATTCAAACTCTTGTTTTACCTGACGAAGGGCCTAGGCTTTAAACATTGTCAATAAATGTATCACTGGAGCGTATGAGCGTGTAGGCTCTTTTCGTTCCATTATGATCAAACCCTAACCCAGTATGGCAGCAAGTGATGTGTATTACTTTTCATCAATCTCAGAGGGAAACTGTTATACTACACAACTGTGTGCCTCAAAAGTATTTTGAATTAGGCGCACCAGTGAGTGATTGCCCTTTTCTCTCTCTAGCTCAGCTTCCTGTCTCTCTACACTGTCAACATCTAAAGAGAAATAAAGAACAAAAACACATTTATATTTTGAGTAGTCCACCACCCCCCATATACTGTGTTATTCTGATACAGTTATTACTGTATGAATAAAACCAAATCCTTCCTTGTAAACATCAACTATTTTAAAAGTCTACCAGTCGTTCATTGGCTGGTGCACCATGGGCACTCCCCCAATATCATCTATGGATAATCTGGGTCTGTATGTAACTCAGCAGATGAAATAAAGTACCAAACATGTTAGCATTGGCGGAGATATTCCTGCACTAGAAAATTACGAAGACATGACATGTGTAAGATGTAATATATGCTGAGTGTGTTTTTCACCCCCTCAGTTTACTTCTGTAGGTGAAGCTTCAGATCTCTCAAGAGCCTTCTACAGGAACAACACAGAGACTGCACAAACCAGAGCTGTCAATCCACGGCTTGTTAATTTCTTCAGATCAGGAGAGAGAGAGAGAGAGAGAGAGAGAGAGAGAGAGAGAGAGAGAGAGAGAGAGAATGTATTGGTGCGGTTGAGCTATAGAAGGAGATAAAGTACATGTGTGGAAGCGAGAGAGGAAGATATAGACATAGTTAGACATGGGTGAAGAGAAAAGGAGCGAAAGAGAGAGACCAAGTGGGAGAGAGCTGGGGAGAGTGAAACAGATAGAGGAGAGAGAAAAATGGAGAAAGAGAAGTTGAGAGAAAATGTGATTTGGTCTGGCTGTTTTGAGCTCCATGCTCGATTTGCCCCCTCTGACAGAGAGGCAGAGTGACAGCCATTGGCAGGAATTGAATCAGTAGATTAAACACCCCCTTCCCCTCTCTCCACTCTTCCCATCTCCTTTCCTCTCACCTCCTTCCTCCCCCCAACCCTCTCTCCTCTCCACTTCTCCTCCACAGCTGTATTGAGGAGGGAGATGTGAGTGAGATTGCAGGGAGAGGAGATGTTAAGGAGCCTTTGTCACAGGTAAGATTGATAGGGTGATTAAATACCGGGCAGCAGAGCATTAGTGGCTATAGTCCTCACCATTACTGCCAGGCAGAGGCAGAGATGCATTAACAAACTGTCTGTCTGTCTTATGCATGCATGTCTGGTGTATCGAATACAATGATAATGTATTTGAATAATAGACTGTATAATAGCAAGAATGATCACGGTCATGACCAAGTAGTGTTTATTGTAATTTCGGTAACACTTTCATTATAAACATTTATAACAAGTGTTATAATGCCTTATACGTGCATTATAATGCATTAATCATACAGTATTCCTTTAGCCTAACCCTTTATGATCATGAGATGTACTTAAAGCAACAGGAAATATTCATTTAACACATGCCAAATGCCTTCTATTGTAAATATGTTTCACATACCAACCCATCTTTTACTTGCCGAGTGAGCGGAGTGTTGGACAGAGAGGGTGATATGGTATATAAGCAGTAGCTGACCAATCTGACCAATCAGTGCAGTGGAACCGCATGAACTGTCACGAGCGACCATTGTGGAAAGAACTCAGCATGGCAACCTCATACAACATAAAGGATAATCTATACTCACAGAGAAACATCATTGTTATGCTGTGCCACAAGGGCACTTATATGGCATACTATATACCATAGGATTAATCAATAACATAATTTATATTAGGGAGCCTTCCTTAATTGTATTATTCATAAATGGCAGGCCATGTCAAAGCCCTGTCACAGGGATGTCACAGGCCCTGTCACATCAGGCCCCTCTCACAGCACTTTGTGACAGGGCCAGAGATCCCTGTGACTAGGCTGATAACTGCTAATGTTACCTTGGTAACATATACCATGGTAACATGCCAGCCAGGGCTTGTGACAGGGCCAAGACAGCCCTGCCATTCAGTGCTGTGAGAGCGGCCTGATGTGACAGGGCCTGATATCCATATACAATTATTTATAATTCTAACGTTTTTTTCTCCCTGGGAAGTAGGCTAATAATTACATAATTACATGCTGTACAAACTATCTGATCTGAGATGTTTTCTAAATAACAGCAACACAACACACAAAATAAAGCTTACATTTGAATTGGGTGTGGGGGGGGGGTAAGGGACCTGGATATTGGATAGGGGCACTGGCCCAAAAAAGTATTCGTATGTTGTGCCAGTGCCCAGTGTTTTCGCTCTACATTAAATATCTTAGCTGAAAATAGCCTACAGTATCTACAAGCTCGCAACGTGTCGCATTGCAATGCGTTGTGAGCTTGTAGACCTGCTGTTTTCTGCTAATGTTTTCCGCAGAATACGGATCCTGGGGTTTAAGTGGTTAAAGTATTGGTAATTCAGAGTTAAAACATTTTGAAATCAGAGGGAAGAGTTCATATCAGTATAAAGAAAAAAACATGCAGTATATCCTATCCCAGCTTTGTGTTGCAATGCCAGAGATGTAGTTGCTCTCTTCATCCTCGTGCCAGCTTACTGAGTTGACAAATTAGCATAGGGCCTTCTGTTCTCCCTTTTTCCCTCGTCCTCTTTTTCATCTTGTGCACGTCCCGAGGCTGTAAGTGCAAGTTGTGCTGCAGCAAGCTTTGTCACCCTCACATTGCGAGCTCACCATGCCAGCTCCCTACTCCGTCCTCTCATTTACGCCCGACATAATTAAGAGCCTGCGACCCTAGAAGAAACAACTCTCATGGGATTTCACAGCAAAGCTGCCAAAGCAACTTAAGGGAGCGCAGTCAGAAATAACATCACAAATTTACGGAGTGTGAGAGATTCCCTATTCATTGGAATTACTCTCCATGAAGCAAAGGGATATTCAGTGGGGACATCGAGCCAACGGGGGACAATGCAATCTAGGGCAGGCTATTACTACTACTAACGACTCTGAAAAAATACATTTACTGTTGAAGAGCAAGGTTTTCTTTGTATATTGTTAAAGGAAAATATATAAAGTATATTGTTTTAGTGTTGCTCAATACATACAGTGGTCTCCTACTGACTTTTTCAGCATTGCCAAAAAGGTGGTGTTTTGTCAGCTCAACTCAATTCCTCCAAACAAATCAACAAAACCCACTGATGCACCTAAAGGCTTAAGTTGTACGCAGGCAAAAGCAAACATTGTCCACACGTTGAATTTCATTTTTGCATATTTACTGATCCAAGTGGGCAAGTATGTACAAACAGCATTATGGCATTGTTCTCATTATGGCATTGCGCTGATAAAAACCATCTGTCTACCCAGGTGCATGCATTATCCAATCAACCAGGCCTAGATATGCCCTTAAGAGGCATGCCCTTGGTGCCCACAAATAATCTAATGAACCAATAATCCATCAAAACAAATACAACTAATGATACCAAATAATAACAACAATAATAATAATAATAATAATAATTAAATAAACAAAAACAGGGAAATGGCTTCTACACTCCGGCCCCTAATTGTGCAAAAATATAAACACAATGAATAAAAATACATTTCTAAAGAAGCCATAAGCACAAGAAAAACATCAATAAATGGTACAGTATGATATGTGTCATGTATTTAATCTTGACAGAATCTTCTTGGTTGATGATACTGCAAAAAGAAAGAAAGAAAGATGGAGAAAAAGAAAGTATTCTTTCTAACAGTCTTAGTCCGTGGCCTCGAATAGCCAACAGAGCTTGATGACAGGTCTTTTCAATTCAATTAAAGTCTATGTGTATGTCCCTTTTCTCTGGCACAACTGCAGCACAGCCTTGATTGCTTCCTGAGAAGTCAGTGAGAAAAGATGTGCATTCTTCTTGAAGCTTTCTATTCAGGTTGAGGCGTACGTCGTTTTGACATTTCAGCTTGCTCCTCTGAAATCTCCTCAATAAAGTCATGCTGGTGCTTAACAATGATTTCCTCTGTGTGCATGATAGAGATTATGTTGGTGGTAATGGTGGAGCAGCCACATTTGCTCCTGTTGTCAGTTCCACCTTGACGTGGACCACTAAGAACCCACCCCACTCTACTTCTTACCGCATAGGGCACACCTCCCTGACTATTAATGACTTGCCATAGTTTTATGACTTTTGGAGCATTAGTTCCAATGAGAAGATCTATGTCAGACTCAATTTGTTGTAGTTTGATACCACGCAAATATGGCCATTGATCCACATCCTCTTGCCTGGGAATGTTTCCCTTGGATACAGGCATGCTGCTGTGGGTAAAAACATCAGGCAAGTCAATAAAATCATCATTGTCCACTCCAGACACTTCCAGTCCAGACACTTGATGGCTAGCAATTGTCTTGAACTGCACCATGGTGCGCAACAGCATGTTAGTTCTATGTTTCTTCACGGTCAACTGTTGTGCTAGTCTATCTGTGCAAAATGTACCAGAACTACCAGGATCCAAAAATGCATACGTTTACTATATTTTGTCACCTTTTTTGGACTTAACCTGGACTGGTACAATCGAAAAGATACAATCGTCCTCACAACCGGCCCCAATATGACCACATGTCTGAGGTGCAGGTTCCTTGGATTGTTCTGAGGATTTTCCTTTATCCTGATGTTCAATGTGGAGAATTCCTGGCTGCTTTTGGCTACACAAATTGCAACTTAACCGCTCCTCACAGTTGTTGCTAATGTGTCCCTCCTTTAGGCAGCCGAAACAGAGTCCCTTCTCCTTTATGAAAGTTAATATTTTCCTTGTGCAATTTTCCTTTGAACCTTGTGCACTTGTCTAATAAGTGACTGCTCCTTTTGAAGTACAAACAGTCTTGGTAAGTAGGGGGAGGGGGGAGTGTACATCCCTCTCCATCCATTCTGATGTTGCCTTTCCTTCCACCAAAACATTGGTGGCAAAACTGCTCAAAATAAATGCATTGATGAACAACAACAACACTCCTTTACAATTTAGGCATTTAGCAGACACTCTTAATCCATAGCGATTTACAGTAAGCAAGGTAAACACAAGGTAATACATAAAATGCATAGAGATAGTCATCTAGGATCATAGGTAAACCAATCAGTCTAAACAGTATAATATCAAAACAATTATAATGAAATAATGAAACTTTCCAAACCATAGGATGCCAGGTCAACAAATGAACCTGGCATCTGTCTAAATAACATGCCATCTAAATTACATTTTAACATTTGCATAAACCTGCAAGGTCATCAAGACTAGGGCAATTGCCTGCCCTGCTTGTAGTGCCTGGTGCATCCACTCTCAAAAGTCCTCTCAGTACGCCAAGGGATGTTTTCTGACCGTCAGGGTCAAGGAAATGGAGGTGAAGAATGGGGAGACAAAGTGACTTACGGCAATGCACATTCCTTTGGTTACACCAAGAGTTCTATAAAAAAAATCACACCCAGTGTGAAGTGGGCGGTGTGTGGTCATCACAACATGACTCACTTTAAAAAAAGGATAAATTACTTTTTTTAGTCCATACTGCTATTCATAGGGCTGCACATGTGTCATGTGTTTCGCTAGCCAATCACAGTCCTGAATTTACAAAGTCAGCCAATCACATTACAGTTAGTGGTGATGACACTAGCTGTAATGTGATTGGCTAACTTTGCAAAAGTATCGATTTGCATTAACAATGGAAGGGTTAGGGGGTATACAAATCTTTTGGTCGGTGTCCAAAACTCACTTATAGGGGGCGGCTACACCGCCCCAAAAAAACAGTCTGTGTCACACAATCAAGTTTCCCTATCTGTTTCTACAGTCAGCAGTCAGGTTACCCACAGGGGAACCACAAAGAGAATCCCCAACAAGCCCCACTATCTCCACCAGTCCCCCACCAACGCTGCCTGACCTCACTTAGTTTTTTCCATAAACAGTAAAACCAACAATATGTGCAAGATTACCAACAACACGTAAATGTATGCAAAGAAACGTGTGAAGCAATGGGGAAGGGCTATACATAATAATCTGTCGAAATAGCAATGTGCACAGGCTGGAGAGATCCCCCGCATCGGAGATTAAAGAGGTGACCCTCATTTCCCATAGGAGCACTTACACCCCCTCGCCCAAATCCCTGCTGAATACATGATCATGGTGGAGATTGCAGCGCAGCAGGCCTGGATGTAAACATCTCAGAAAGAGAGAGACTGAGAGATTGGCGGGGGGGCTCTCCAGAGCCCTTCTATCAACATGATGGGAGGTGTTATTTCTTAAGCAGGCAGACAATATCCATGTGATCTGTCAAGGACAGCAGAGTAGGGCTCAGGTAAGGTGGCAGACAGCTAGACGCTGCACGGCATAATGTACATTTGGTGGCCATGCGTGTGCATGAATACAGTGTAAGAAAGATGCACATAGATGTACACACACACACACACACACACACACACACACACACACACACACACACACACACACACACACACACACACACACACACACACACACACACACACACACACACACACACACACACACACACACACACACACACACACACACACACAGCCATGACACAATAATACAAACTTTCGTTATCCTATAGGAGGGATTGAGTGCTAGATTGTGAATGGACATGGTTTGAATTGGATTGTTTAAATCACATATAAGGCACAAATGAATACTATCCACATTTACACTACTTAATATAAATAAAGGTGACTGCAGTATGTTTTATTTTATTTTATTTTATTTTTGTGGAAGTCTCTAAGGGTCAGTATCCATCTTGCTGACACTGGTCAGAGATAAACTGACAACTTATATTGCATTTCAGCGTACACACACACTGGTTCAATTCCCAGCAGTGTTGCCTTAGGCTTGGCACGAACACTCCAACAAACACAATTGGCAGTGTACGGAGCCACCTAGGGATCATGTCCTTGTTGCAGTGCCTCCTCATTGGGGAAGGGATCTGAGGAAGATAGTGTGAACCACTGAAACTCCTCATTGTCAGGTGGAAAGAATTGTCTCACAACTCTGTAACCATTTATATCCAGTATTTTGACAACTATGCCGAATTGCCAAACCCAAAACATGGTTACACATCTGTTTATTACTGACATCCGTAGGACCATGTCGACACAATCAAATTTGTGATACAATGCTGGGCACTAAATAAATAAAATACCCATGATATTCTACCAGAATATTATGTGTAGGCGATTTTTTTAAACTTTTTTTTTGCCAATATATGGCAAGTATATGCAGAATATATGCTGCATATGCCATATTCAGGTTAATATATGTGCATATATGTGGATATATAGGAAATATATGTCTCTTCTATGTCCACATATATTCCACATATATGGATATATCTGTACATATATAGAGAAATATATGCAGGCGGCCAATTTCGTATATGTCACATATATGATAAACATATATGTTGAATATATATAAAAACATATATGTTCATGTATTTTCTTTGCCCCCCCTGGTGGCAGAGGCAAACATCGCCTATGGGCATATGGTAACCTCATGTAACCGTATCCCAGAGCCAAAGTCCCAACCTTCAGAATTTCACACAAATTAGAGTAGACCCTTCCTGACAGTTAGTACTTAGTGCTGCTAGCTTCATTGAATGATCTTATCCCACATTGATTATTGCTCCACAAACTGGTCTTAGGTAGATGATTCTTAAACCAATAGAACAGCTTTACAAGGCCCTTAAAAGGATCCCTTGCTAATAAGCCTTATATGCCTTAATACATTATGAATTCCCTCTATAACTAAAAATAAAATGAAAAACACCTTAAATATTTTATTTATTTTAGAAATAATCCCCTTTTACTCAAGGGGGACAATGCCATTCGCAAGTTGATGATGTAATTTGCCCATGTGTCCAGCCCTATGGAATGTATGGAATGCAATGCATGTGCTAATTAAAGCATAATAATATTTAATATATAGTTTTGATGCTCATATCAACGGAAGTTGAAGTATTAAGTTGTTTTTTAGTTTGTGAAGTGGGTATTTTCAAACCCTGGAGTGGATTTAGGGGAGAGTCAGTGAGAGCTGGAGAGTCAGTGAGAGCTTTTACCTAAATTAGGTAAAATGTGTCAAATGGAGTCTGTACGGCTGTCGACAAATGAACACATGACGTCGGTGGGAGAGGACATATTGTGTGTTTTGGACAAACAGCAGTGTGGTGCTAATGTTTGTTGTGTGAAGCTTAATGTCAGAGTGTTTGTGTTGGAGCGCCTCAGTGTGGCTGCAGAGTTCATGTGCAACCTCTTGCATGTGTGGCTGTGGCTTTACAGTTTTCCGTTTTCCTTCGCCGTGTCCGTAGGTCTCCAGGGACCCCCAAGGGTCTTGCGAGACCCCCAAGGGGTCCTGGGTGCACGACTAGGGCCCGTGCACGGCTAGGGGGCAGGGCGCCCGGACCTCTAGTTCCATACATGCCATAGTGTTGGGCCACACATGGACTCCCTTGAGGGAATTCATCAAGAGGACTGTTAGTGGGATTGGCATAGGTCAACCACTAGAGGGAACTGTGAAGTGCAGCGTGGCAGGGGCGCAGCCATGGGCCACGGCCCACCCACATAGAAAGCTGGCCCACCCAATCGATTTTCAGAAATAATTCAGGCAGTGAATGAGTTAAATAACATAACCCTAACCTAACCCTAAAACCGAAGTAAAGTAACAAAAAAACGCCCCAAAACGCCCAAAATCCGTCCAATAACCGCACATTTTGGGTCGGGGACGCTCCGCCCACCCGCTCCTGCCTAGGCCCAGCCTATACTAGCGTTCTGGCTGTGCCACTGCAGCGTGGTGAACCACATTCTGACAAATGTCCTATAATATCCCATCGGCCATAAGAGATTGTCCTACTTTCAAGCACAATCATAAAAAATGGTTACTTGATAACCAATCCATCCTTGCGACCATTTATAATCGATCCAGCACTTTATCTGACAACGTATCCTGCGACTAGGCTACTGTACTTGTAATTAATACTGCACTTTACATAACTATCTTACTTCATAGACCAATTATTTGTTTACCAACATTGAGACTGGATGCACAGGTGATTGTTTCATGCAATCAATTCTCAACCTGTGCTTTCGGGGTGCGCTGGTTTCAGCACACCCAACCCCCTCTTGTGTGTTGGCTAGTGCTGCGCGCCCTAGCGAGACCTGGCAGAATGGGTTTGACGGTTGCGCAGTATGACGCTTGCAACCAGCGTGACGTCGTCTGTTAAGGGGTCTATATACAGGGCTGCACATAACTGGTGCGCAGGTGCGCATGCGCACCCAAAATAAAAAATGCGCACCACATCAGGCGACGCGAGGCGCTTTTGCGCACCAACAGCTGGGACAGGAATTTCCAAGCTTTTATTTTTTAGCAAAACTAAAAAATAAAAGCCTGGAGATCGAGGCTAGGAATTTACTTCCTGAAGCCACACTCACACAATCACTCTAAAGCACCCGTCGGCCCCATGTACAGCCATTAGGCACAGGGGTAGAGATATGACTTGCGTCGCCTCGCATCGCCTCGCATTGCCTCGCTGCGTGCACGCAGCCAGCAGCGGCTGTTAGAGGCACTCGTCACCGATGATGAACGCACCGTAATGGTTCCAAATATGCCGTGAACGTCCCAATCTGGCAGATAAAATCAGTGCAGCAGCACAGGGCACAAACCTTGGGGGCTTTACCTAACAGCGTGAGAAAAAAAAACGGCGAAAATCGGCGGAATTTAGAAGCAGAGCATCCTTTTTTTCTCGCCCCCCCCCCTTGACAAAACTGTCCGGTGGGCACCGTGCTGAACACCCCCCCCCCCGTTGACAAAACTGTCCGGTGGGCACCGTGCTGAACCCCCCCCCCCCCCCCCCCCGTTGACAAAAAGGAAGGGGACCATGCGCACCAAGTCACATCTCCAGGTGCTCTTCTGCGTACCAGACCTAAAAAGTTATGTGCACCCCTGTCTATATATATATATATATAACGGTCACGTCACTCTGACTCAAACATAACCATAAACAAAGCCGACACGCCTATTTATAGGCAGGAACATGGCCACGTCACTCTGACTCAGGCATAACCATAAACAAACATGATACGCCCATATATAGGCATGTCACTATGACTCAGGCATAACCATAAACAAACCAGATATGCCCATATATAGGTATGTCCCTATGACTCAGACATAACCATAAACAAACCCGATACGCCATATATAGGCATGTCACTATGACTCAGACATAACCATAAACAAACCTGATACCCCTATGTATAGGCATGTCACTGACTCAGACATAACCATGAACAAACCTGATAGTAGTCCCAGACCAACAGTAGGGGTTGGCAATGACTAAATTGCTGAGAAAATGGGGGGAAATCACCACACAAAAAAAGAAAGAATCACGGTGTAAACAACACAAGGTGTAGTGTAGTGTTTCAGGAGAGGGCGTCACTTTACAATGTTGGTCTTGGAGTTCAAGGGCATGATCAAGGCATTTCAGGAGATTCATCTCTCTGTGTCTTGAAGAAAGACATTTTAGGATGGAGGTGTCGGGTCATCACTCTTCAAAAGCTGGCCCGGAATCCTTTGGACCAAGAGTATCTGGTTTATTACCAGGGCCAGAGGGGGATGTCAGGGGCCAACTGAACTGGTGAGCTGGAAGTCTCAGCTTCACGGCTTGCCACCCAAACCGCTATGACCCACAGCATAGGGCGCATGGCTTCAAGCAAGGACACCAGAGAGAATGCTTGTGTGTGTGTGTGTGTGTGTGTGTGTGTGTGTGTGTGTGTGTGTGTGTGTGTGTGTGTGTGTGTGTGTGTGTGTGTGTGTGTGTGTGTGTGTGTGTGTGTGTGTGTGTGTGTGTGTGTGTGTGTGTGTGTGTGCATTTTTGTGTGTTATCTGTAATGTTTAAAAGATTGTACTTCATGTTCTCCCACTTCGCCCCCTTTAATTAATCTCCATCATCATGTAACATAATAACCAAAATACCCCAAAGAATGTTAAACTGAATAAAAAAAATGTGCTGTGTACCTATATACCTCTTTACAACAGCATAATTCAAGGTCCCACCTAAAAAATAGAGGGAGTTTGTGTCGACAAACACATGCATAACCCGGAACAAGACAGGCAGAATATGCATTTCATCTGAGGTACACTGGCATTTCTCCAGTTATATAATTCATCACACACCTGTTTTTTCCTCTGTACACCCCCCAACCCCCCCAACCATTTTGTTTTGTATTCTGCTGTGCTCCTCCCTTCGTGCTATGATTATTCATTACAGGGGCCTTCTATCCACAGTGACAGTGCTCATTATGATGGAGTGGGCTCTATTTGAGCATGAACAGCTGGACTGTCTGAATGTGAAGTAATCCACCGCTGCAGTTGTTGTAACAGCACTGCCATGCTTTTGGCACTATCATCTATATAAGGCTGTGAGTGCTGTGTCATTTCTCACCCCAATACTGTACTGTACATTCATAATGACATCAAGTGGCACGTCAGAACTCTCAAAACACTGTATTATTCAGAAAAAAAGAAAGACAGCCGTGAGCCGAAGCTCACCAGAGCTCTTTCTAAGGATTTCCAGTGTGTCTCTGGTGTTTTATTGCTCTTTTAAGAATGCCAGCTTCTTGCTTCCCAGGGTCTGTCCTCAAGTAACAAAAGGGACATGTAGAAGAGTTAATGGGGAACCTTGCCGATATTTAATATTCTTGTTATGAGGAGGGCATGTGAAAATCTGTCAAAAGGCATAATACCTTCTGTGTGTTGAGAGATCGCTTTCTACATGTATATGCTGGAAGATCGGTACTAGCTATAGCTACAGTAATATAAAACAACGTGTGTGGATGAAATGTATCCAGGGTGGTGGTGATTTTCCACTGCAAGCTCATGACAGGAGAGGAGACAGAGAGGGATATAGAGGGGAAGCCTATGTCACCCATGCAATAACCTGGGCAATACAAGGTGATATGAACTTGTATAGTACTAGAAATTCAGGCCGCATACGCGGGTTGAAGAGCTCGCTTCTCTTGGGCTTGTTTTCTTAAACCTGGTTGCTTGTTTCACGCGCACAATCTGGCAACACTGATCCCGAACGTTGGTGTAGAAGACCGCACAGACAAACCGCGAAAGTGCAAAGGCACAGTAACAAACACCTTTATTTTTAGTTTTTTTTAATTACCTTTTTAGTTAGTTTTTAGTTAATGCAATGAACACATGCTCCTTGTGAGTCAAATTCAACTCCTGTCATGTCTCATGCTTTACCCCTCTCTCTGCCATTGGTTTCCTGTCTTGGAGTTCCAGCACACGCCTACATCTAACCCCTATGCTATGATCCAGACTTTTGGTTGAGGCTGCTCTTCTATTGAATCTGACCTCAATCCAGTCTTTATGGAGTCCTGTTGGGCACTGGTTCTCAACGTGGGGTCCGGGGACCCCCATGGGTCCTTGAAGGGGTTCCAGGGGATCCCTGGCTAAATAATTCATAAAGGAACTAAATTGACCCTTATGTGTCTATAGATCTGAGAGCATGCAAAAGGAACCAAATGGACCTTGGATTTCACAGTTTAGATTGGGATCCCATGGATAAGAGTCATATCAAATCTCTTTTCAAAAGTGTCATGGAGTCCAGGCCATGTCTCGTAACAGCAACTCTCTCTGCGTTCTTTAAAAGAATACATTAACTTATTTGGTGATACAAGGTTTCTGCATGACACCACTGATGTATTTCTTATTAAGCTGATGTTCTGCAGCCGCGAAAGGATGAAAATAAACCAGCCATTTGATTGACTGTGGAATTAGTCATCCTGTAGGCAATTACGGCAGCTGACAAGCTGGAGAGCTGTTTATTAACTCCTATTTTAAAAAGCTATGAGACAAATCCTCCAGTCTCAAGCCCCTACTCTGCACAAATACATACTAGTGTAATTAGATGCCACATAGTATGTATATATTTGTATTATTTTATTGTATTTTTCATTACAGTGCATATCATGAGCAACTCCTCCCAAATTCTTATTCAGAAACACTTAAAGCCCAATTTATGCTTCTTTGTAGAAGACAGTTGTGATGCTTGTAGATCAGCTATTTATCGGCACGTCTAAACACGATGATGGGATACAGTATAAATTCTGTATAACGTTGGGGGACATAAGGGTTGGTTCACCATCCCTCGGTAAGTGAGTGTGAGAGGTAATGAGTAGAGAGGGCAGGGTTCAGGACATGAAGACGTGCGTGCGTACGTGCGTGTGTGTGGAGGTTTTATTTTCTTTTTTTTCTGTATTCTCGACAAGCAACGAGGCCCCTGGACCCCTTTCTCTGGGGAGGGGGGAGGTTCAGATGCAGGTTTCTGCTGTTTCTCCAAGCTGCATAGCAAACCGAAGTCCTGGCAGTGGCACCTCTATTAGATGGCTGCCTAGGTGTTAATGTACTAAAGCTCTAATGTAAAGGTTCATTAACAGTTTGTCTGTTCTGTTCATCAGCACCTTGGATGTCTCATCTGGGCTGTTACAGGGTTTAGTGCAGGAGGACGGAAGGAGGCTGATAACCTAGCAGCTGGGTAAGCATAATGTTACACTAGATGGCTCAAATGAGACAATGCTGATTGCCGACATGGTGGTAATAGAGGTAATAGAATCAAGTGTGGGAAGCTTGCCCCTTCAGGGAACCCTGAATGTGTACACTAGTGGAGAATATCTATCCTTTTATTCTCCGTTCTTCTTTCCTTGGCTGACTCCATCATTTTAAGGTCACAAGAATACATTGTTATTGTTGTAACCGTGTGAGCCAAATGAAAATTTAAAACACTCACTTCAATGGCCCATAATGAGGAATTCTTCTTGGTTCAGTGGTGCAGAAGGAAAACTTTTGTAATTTAATTACAAATAGAATTTTGGTAAATAAGTGCTATTCCAGTTAATGTCAGCCTACTTGACAAGGCAGTGCTGGATGATTTATGGCCTGCTGGGACTATTTAGGCTCTTTATAGAGTTATTTACAGCTCTTCTGTTTATCTGTCTCTCAGTAGGATGTCATTAAAGCCCTATTTTCCATGAAAAAAAAACGTTGGAAGTGGTGCTGCTTCCCCTGTGTTGCTGAGCATTGATATACTGTAGCTGAAGCTCTGCTTCTCCCCCCAGCCCCTCTATTCACAAGCTTTGTCTGTCTATCTCTTCTTTTTTTCACTCGCTCCTTATTAATTTGACATTCACCAAAGTGTTTCTTTTGACTTCAAACGTATAACTCCCTCCTTTTCTAAGTCCCATTGAACCACACATTCCCATATTTATTTACTCCATCAAAACATAGTCCTGTCAGGGGGAGATACTCTTAATCAACATGAACCATATTACATTCTGCTTCTTCTGTACTGCTTCTATTCCATCAAATAAATTCATGAAATAAGATGTAGCAACATTCAAACTGTTAAAAGTAAAACTGATTAAAAAGCGATAGCTGAAAGAGATTAGGAGGTGCTGTTGGGGACATGCTCAGGATAAGTGGAGAGGAATGAAATAAAAGAAACTTCAGCAAAAGTTATTGGTCCAATTATTTAACTCGGTTCCCTGGGGTTTAGTGCCCCATATTTATGATAGCAATCAGACCTTTTTATCACTGACGCCAAACCGTCCGTCACATCTTAAACAAGCTTTAGTCATTAACAGCATGGTAACATATTCCTTTTATATGTCCACTAATGAAATAATGATTTGTCTGCCAGAGGACAGAGGAGAAAACACTGTGTATTTAGTTGATTTGGGCCCATCGGTGCTTACTGCCTGTAAGGCTCTAAAGTTAATACTGGGAGTTATGACATGCTTGAAGGTCTACCTCCAAGCTATGTCACCTGTGATTTAACGCTCACTGCTTGATGCACTAAAGAGTCCATGCTGGGTATGCGAACTCATTTCTCAACCCCTCATTTACTTTTACGCACCTGTCACTGATACAGTGATAAAGTTCCTCACATATAAAGAGAATGAGTGAATGGCCATTATCGCCCAGGAATTCTAACATAAATATTTATAAATTATATGTGTGTGTGTGTGTGTGTGTGTGTGTGTGTGTGTGTGTGTGTGTGTGTGTGTGTGTGTGTGTGTGTGTGTGTGTGTGTGTGTGTGTGTGTGTGTGTGTGTGTGTTCACGCACGTGTGTGCACATGTGCTCTGCATGTGTGCCATGAGTCGTGGAACCTTTGACCATGTGTTTTATTCATAGCTTTTATTTTGATACAACACTTTCAGATAAGGTGTCATGTCTCTCATCTCACGGCTCAAAAGCGGCGCTCTGAGTTCACTCTTGGTGTATCATAACACCTCCCCAGTTTTCTCACCTCAGCCTGAGCACACTGTGAAAGTCCGCACATCGCACCACCATCACGGTGTTATGATGCCCTCTCAGACACAGGCATGGGTTCAGCATCTAAAAATAAAACATGCCATACCCTCTCTACATAAACTTGCTCATTGTTCAGCTATCTCAGTGACTGGGACAAATGAAAAGTTCTGTCAACCAACTTTCAGGACAAAATAAGGGCATTTAGCTTTAGTTACATAAGTATTCATGTATTTATTTTAATTTTAAAATGAATTATAGTAAATGAGAAACTATTTGTGGTGCTTCTTCTATATTGGAAATCCTTTTATCAGTTCTACATTTTAATAATGTGGTTGAGTTTCTGTTACCATAGATACAGTAGATACAGTAGATACATGTAGATAGATAGATCGATAGATAGGCTGTATATATATATCAAAATATATAGAATTAAGCATTAGGCCTACAGGATTATTAGATTAGTAAGAATATACACCATTGATTATTTTAAGATTGCTTGTGTTCAGCCTCTTCTCAAAGACAACAACAACAACAACAAACAGTCTTGAACCAACCATCTGAAACAATTAACAGGTCCATTAATTCAGAACATTCTGCAAAAGTCTTAACTTCTGACAGCTGTTAAATCAAATACTATATTTGACAAAGATTTCAACAGCAGAGATGGGTGAAAGCAAAAAGTGTATTGATACAAATTACAAATACTGTCAAAAGATGCATCTCAAAATAAATACAAAATACTGGTCTGAGAAATAAAAATACGTATTTTGAAAATAAACGAAAATACATTTTATAAGAATTGATGCAATGATTAGTCAATTCAGAGATTGATTACCAAATATTAAATTAATTGCCTGTATGTCAGAATTTTTCAGAATAAATTGATCATACAAGCAGAGTATTTTCATGGTGTTTGGAACAGGCAGCCAACATGTTTACCACTGTGTGTGAAAGCGCATACTGAACAGAATACTGACACCATGCTGACCAGGATACTGACCACTGACCAGGATACTGACACCAGGATACTGACTACTGACCAGGACACTGACACCAGGATAGAGGATACTGACTAGGACGCTGACACCATGACCAGGATACTGACCAGGATAATTACCAGGATACTGACCAGGATACTGACCAGGATACTGACACCAGGATACTGACACTAGGATACTGACACCAGGATACTGACACCAGGATACTGACACTAGGATACTGACACCAGGATAGTGACACCAGGATAGTGACTGTCATGCAATTTCTAGGGGATTCATCCAAGCAATGTTCAAATTTGTTGCACTCTGTCCTATCTCCCATGCAGGAGCACAGCTCGTCCAATACGACTCACAGTATGTCATCCTCTTTCTGCCCATGTTGGCTTTCCCTTGGGTTGGTTCCCATAGGATGAGAGGGGATGGTGTGAGCTCATAGAGGTCATCACTTCTCAGGTATTCTTCCCATGACATGTCCAGGGCCATCCGCACATTCATGTGTTGGTCATATTAAGTGCCTTGGACTGTTGGGCTGTGAGGGTCAAGGTTTCAGCATTGTGAACTTAAGTAGTATGGACTCAGAAAGAGAGGCAGCCAACCAGAAGTGCGCTGTGCTCTGAAGCAGGCATGGACTAGGCGCACACACTCAACACCACAGAAACTGAATACTGTATGGAAGTATTGAATATTGATAACAAAGTTTTAAACTAGCCGTTATGGGTGGGAAATGAATTAAAGCAACTTCATGGCCTATTTCTTACCTAAAATGTATATTGTTTACAGACAAGCTGCCGAGATGAACATCGAGTGTCTGTACCTCTCCTGCCTGCCTGTGAGCTCCCCAGCTGGGTTCAGCTGCTCGCCTTGATCCACTCGGAGCAGCAGGGCTCTCACTGAAGCACAAACCACTTATTTACGATGGTGTCACTCATACCTCGGGCACGCCCATTTTACTGAATTTTGGACAGTCCCTTGTACTGCTGTGAATTTGGCATCAGGCCCGGCAGGCTGAATCAGCCCTTGCCTACAACTTTGCCTGATACACTAGCCCTTTGTTGGATAACCTCAGGCAACAGTGAATGTCCAGTATATACTGTATAAATAAACTATGCTACAAATGTACAACTGACTTTCCCCTTGAAGTCAGTAGTAGAAGAGGAGAGGGCTGTTGCCCCACCTTTCACCGATAACTATAGATGTGATGCATCAAGGGGAACATACAGAGGACACACATCACAGCTGCTGTCCCAACCTGTCAGCAATGGCTGTAATTTTTCTGTCCTTTGTAGTGCAGGTGCTGTATCATTAAAGCCAAAAGGGCACTGTGACAGGGACAGAAACATTAGGGTGCATGGGTTACTGCTACCATCAAAGGGGTCAGTGTTTCTCCTTGAGCGATCAAACGTGGGCCGAAGCACCTAGACAAGGGCAAAGAATACAGATAACAAAGCTCTACATAAGTAGATACTGTGGAATTGTACACTAAGGATTTATCATCAGCGCAAGTAAGCAATCATAGGTTACATGATGAAAGGAAAAAGTTGTACATGATTCCTATTCGATGTAACATTAAGCATTGTGGCTGGCCTGCCCATTTATCACTTGCATGGCGTGGGGAGGAGTCAGACCAAGCGACAACACTAACATCAACAACATCAACAACAACCAGTGGTTGATGAATGACTGCTGGCATGGAGAAGGGGGATCGAAGGGATTGATCCGAGCCCCGCTATCTCATCCCCTGTTTTTACCCTCTGTCAAACAGCTGCCGAGGGGAGATGGATTTTGTCTGCCGAAGGAGTGGATTAATGGAAGGGAGAGAGGGGGGAGTCTGGCTGCGCCCGCGCCCAGCCGAGTGCTACTGTCCTCTGGGCAGAGTGGAGGTGGCAGAGGGGATATTGACAGGGCTCCAGCAGGTCAGCGGAGGTGCCAATGCCGCAGGTCTGGTGGAGACAGGAGGGAATCTGTGCACCACACACACGCACACGCACGCACACACACACACACCCACACACACACGCCGACAGTAGCCTACATCCAAATTGAGTGGTCGCACTAATGAATATGCATGCCTGCGCGGGTGATGTTCACAACTTCAACACAGAGCATATAAATTGCCAATTGCTCTGAGTTAATGACACAAACATAACCCTTTGTTCACTTTCCATCGACTTGGTGTGCAGAAAATTAATTGTGTGGCTCGCAATTACAATGGATGTTTTCAGCACGATGGAGATGGATTCTATAAACATAGATTACATTACTCTAATTGAGGGAAAGGAAAATAATGTCTAAATAATTCTCAGCATCAAATCAGCGCTAATGGCAAACCAAAATGGAGGGAGCTCCATTCATCATTGCCAACGATAACTCAATTATCTGTAATGCAACAGATTTGGGCTGTGACACGATTGGTATTCATAGTAAACTTTGAAGGTCACAGTCTAAGAGTACAACTTGTGTGGAATAGTGTTATAGATTCGCTAGCTGGCTCGGTGTGTTGCGAGGAGGTAGAGGTGAGGATCTCAGTATGCTACTTGCATCCATCTCTCACCCCCCCCCCCCCCCTCTACATTCCCCACCCACCCTGACACACACATTCTTGTCTTCTCTCTCTCTCTCACGGCACATCAGTCCCTTGAAACAATACTGACAATTTCTCAGTGCAGCAAGAAGTGCTAATGCTGGTTTTCACAAAAGATGCTCGGTAAGACAACAGGGTGCGCTCTATCTTAGATTAATGAGCACTTAAATGTAAGTGGACAGCAGTGGAATTAACAAGGGCCTCATCGCCTCATCTGTCTCTCTCTCTCCCCGTCCCAAACCCCTGCCTCGTTTTCTTGATAATTTCTTTTTGTTGATCTCTAATTAAGAAAAAAGAAAGCAAAGAGAAATGTGCAGTTCCAACTTCCTGCACGTCTCCTCACACATCAGTGAGACGAGAAGGGCACGATGGTATCCTGTCCAGATGCGTTTGTGACTGACACGCTTGCTGGTGGTCACTGTGGCAAAGATTCTCTTCTGAGAGTTTGCAAGATGCATGAAATAGGAAATGTGAATACTCTGGTATCAAAAAAACAACTCATTAACGACAATGAATTATTCCTTCATTTATACTGACTTGCGCTCTTTGGAGAACATAATATGATAAATGCCTCAATGAATACTTCAACCTATAATTATATCCTAAATGAATATGGTAACTAATTAAATTAAATTAAATAAACATCAATTAAGGAGGCAGCTATTGCTGTAGGTCTACAATGTGCCTTTATGGAGGTCAGTATGACATGGGACCAGACCATGTCTTATATAGTTTCTCTGTTGATGTTATATCCACACGTAGTATCCTGCTTCTTACAGGCCTGGATTAACACAATATTCCCTAGGGTGTCCACAACAGAAGTTCCCCTCTCCCACTACTCTAGATAAAATTAGTGAACATCAATGTGATAAATACCATAGATTTACATAAGCCTATAGAGCTAAACTTCTAGGCTCTATTCTAGGAACGGTGACTTTAAATTAGGCTATGTATTTCAAAGATCAAATCATCGTATAATGATGTGCTCAATCTCAAATATATTACTAGCATGTGGAAGAACCTATTTTTAGAAATGCATCTTGGCTGCATAGCACCACTGAAGATATGGAAAATGTGTGTATGTGTGTTTCCAGCATAATACAGTAATGCTTAGCTTATTGTTGATAAACACCAACAGTCACAGTGTCAGATATTATAGAAATAATTTGACATGAGTCTCATTGCACACACAAAAGTGCATCATAAAGGCAAAAGGGAATAATAGGTGAACAATTATAATTGGAATCAATTGGAACATTAAAAGGACATGTAGCCTATTCCTTAGAATTAAGACAGAGTGCCACTTAATATATTTGCATACAGTGGCCTTCAGTGGTCTTCTGTTTAGTGCAGATAAATTAAACATAAGCCCAGTGAGTAAAGTAATATAGTCTACTAAATAGAAGCATAACAATGAAAACAAAACAACGGCAACAAAAAAAGTTTCCTGTGCTATCCAGTCGTTCTTGTTCAGGAAAACAAGCATATCCACATGTGAGGTCAGTTGGGAGCGTGGTCAGAGATAAGTCCTGCCATGGAGAGCACCCTCTTTGCACATGGAGGTCACTAGTATAAAAAGATTGAGTAGCCACATATGGTTTATGAGATAAGCAATAGACAAATGACAATTGTACATGGGCAAATGATATGGACATTCCAGCCCTGCAAATTGTACCTATTAATGCTACTTGACTGTATTTCTTATTACTAGGGCTCAATTTGCTTGGGGGGATGGGGGTATGACCCCCCTGGTCATACATTTGTCTCCGCCAGGCCGAAAGGCATGGCGAGAGTATGTTTTACCCCCTGTCCGTCCGTCTGTCCGTGTGTCCGTGTGTGTCCGTGTGTGTGTGTGTGTGTGTGTGTGTGTGTGTGTGTGTGTGTGTGTCCGTGTGTGTGTGTGTGTGTGTGTCCGTGTGTGTGTGTGTGTGTGTGTGTGTGTGTGTGTGTCCGTGTGTGTGTCCGTGTGTCCGTGTGTGTGTGTGTGTCCGTGTGTGTGTGTGTGTGTGTGTGTGTGTGTGTGTGTGTCCGTCCGTCCGTCTGTGGACAGCTAATCTCTGGCACCATTGGCTTAATCGCAGCCAAACTGTGCACACACCAAAGATTTGGGAGGTTCTTCCTTGGTTTAGTGGGAAAGTGTGTGCAAAGTTTCCCAGCGAATCGGCCGCTGCATTCATGATGTGTGGCATTTTCGGCAAAATGGCCACCCCCACAAACTTTGTAAGCCAATCGTAGCCAATTGGAATGGAATATGCGAAATGTGACAGATACGTCCTTGATCACTTACAGATAATAAAAAAAAATTAAAAAAGTATACCGATTGCGTCCGGTTTGGACAAAATCTGTATGAGTAGTAACAAAACATTTGTTTAGCAAAAATATGTCTCATGGTGGGTGGCGCTACAACCAGTGGCGCGGGAAGGGGGGGGCTACGGGGGCTGCAGCCCCCCTGATGATGGGAAAGGATTTTTAAAAAAAATGGTTTATTACATTTAAATTTAATTAAAAGAATTAAATAACGTAACCCTAACCTAACCCTAACCCTAAAACCGAAATAAAGTAAAGGAAAAAAAGTGCCAAAACCCACCCAAACCCGCAAATTTTTCGACCCGAACCCGCAAAAAAATCGCGCGCGCGCACGGACGGGACACATGCGTCAAGCGGATTCCCCCGACGCTCAGCCCCCCCTGGCTATTAAGTACTTCCCGCGCGCCTGGCTACAACTTATTTGGGGAGTGCCATATTCCATAAAGATCCAAGGAATCCAAGGGAAAGTGAATTTTGTATGACCTTCGATTAAAGAGTTAAAGGCCAAAACGTGAATTTGCCTATTATAGCAGCATCGTATGATGAGGCCGATTTGAAAAATGTAGGGTGGCATTTTTTCTTTGGCCTAGTGGGAATGTGCGTGCAAATTTTTTTTTTGTTGCAAAACTCTGTATTGGTGAGGCTATAACAAGCCTGATGTGACACATTTTGGGCAGAGGTTCTGCTCTGGCCTCCATGAAGTGTACTGTACGTGCACAGTTTCACGCTGATCGGTGCCAGAGATTAACTGCTCACAGACGTATGGATGGACACACACACACACACACACAGGCGAAAACATAGTCTCGGCCACATCTTCGGCCTGGCGTAGACAATAAAAAAATATGAAAACACCAAACGTGGTTAAGAAAATGTTCCTCCTGTTATTTTTCCCCCCCTCCAAATCGAACCCTGGTCATTACTGTATTATGCTCAGCTCATATTTCATAAATGATACTGTCCCGTTGCAATATTTTCATACTGCCCAGTTAATTGTCTCCGCCAGGCCGAAAGGCATGGCGAGAGAGTATGTTTTACCCCCTGTCCGTCCGTCCGTGTGTCCGTGTGTCCGTCCGTCATTCGATCTGTCTGTGTACAGCTAATCTCCGGCACCGTTGGCTTGCTCGCAGCCAAACTGTGCACACACAGTCCCTGGCTACCAGAGCAGAACCTCTGCCCCAAATTTTTCACAGGGGCCTGTTATAGCGCCACCAGGAGGCCGATTTGTGCAAAACACATTTTTTGACAGTACTCCTACAGATTTTGTCCAAAAATCCCACAAATCGGTACACAGTATCTCTACAGTCATTAAACGAAACGGGTCTTTCAGATTTCTCATATTCCATCCTGATTGGCTAAAAATGTTAGCAGGAGTGCTCCGTTTTGAACAAAATGCCTCAAATCATGAACACAGCATGCACTTTCCGAAAAATTTTGCAAGCACATTCCCATTAGGCCGAGGAAGAACTACCATTTGAACATTTTTAAATCAGCCTCATGGTGGCGCTATAACAGGCCGATTCGTGTTTTTACCTATAATTGCACCGATCTGTGTAAAACTTTGTATGCACACTCCCTATAGGTCAAGGAAAAACCTTTGCCCTGCATTTTTCACATCTGCCTTTTATAGCGCCACCAGGAGGCCGACTTGTGTAAAACACATTTTTTTATACTACTCCTTCCAATTGTATCCAAATTTCACGCAAATCGGTACACATGATCTCTATAGTCATGTGATCACGACGGATGTGTTTGATTTTTCATACTCCATACTGATTGGCTAAGATTGACATCTAAAGTTTGCATTATTGGCTTGTTTTGAACAAAATTCTGCAAATCATGAACGCACCGTCCAATTGCGCTCAAACTTTGCACGCACATTCACACTATGTTGAGGAACAAATGCCACCCTTTTAACATTGGCCTGTTATAGCGCCACCAACAGGTCTAATTCAGCAAAACACATGTTTTTGACAAAATGCCTCAAACCATGAATGCAGTCAGTGTCCGATTGTCGTGCAAGGCCTAAGAAGAAATGGCACCCTTTTCACGTTGGCCTATTATAGCGCCACCAGGAGGCCACAGTAGCCTACCTGACCTGGCGGAGACCTGTGCTCCGAGGAGCACTTTTTCTAGTTGATATTTATTTTATACTGTCCAAATATTGTTACAGTATACTGTCCTCCGTATTGCACTTTGTGAACTGTATGTGAAACAGGAATTCATTGGCTGGTCTGATCACTTTGTTAGCAGCTGGCCAAGTAGGCAGCTGATGAGGCCTTCGGCTACCTTCATCGGTCACATGTTTTCATTGTCTCCGCCAGGCCGAAAGGCATGGTGAGAGAGTATGTTTTGCACCCCGTCCATCCGTCCGCCCGCCCGTCCGTGGACAGCTAATCTCCGGCACCGTTGGCTTGATCACAGCGAAACTGTGCACACACACTCCCTGGATGCCAATTCAAAACCTCTGCCCCACATTTTTCATATGGGCCTGTTATAGCGCCACTAGGAGGCCACTTTTTGCAAAACACATTTTTTGACCGTACTCCTACAGATGTTGTCCAAACATCACGCAAATCGGTACGCAGTATCTCTATAGTCATTAAACGAAACAGGTTTTTCATATTCTATCCTGATTGGCTAAGAATGGCTTGTTTGCAGGAGTACTCCGTTTTGAACAAAATGCCTCAAATCATGAACACAGCGTGCAACTTCCGTGAAATTTTGCACGGACATTCCCACTAGGCAGAAGAAGAAATGCCACAATTGGGGGTCCTTGACATGAAAAGGATTGAGCACCACTGATATAGAAACATACGTTTTTTCAGAATACTGTTGGGATTCAGGAGACATGTAGAATCGGCTTCAGGTCTTAATGGGTTAATGAAGGATTGTTCATTCTGCTGAGGCAATAGGATATTATTAGCTGCTTACACCAGAACCTTTTTCATTTTTATACTGTATTGCACCTTGTGCACTATACTGTATTGAAGCCAGTAGGAGGTGTACCACTAGTCTGGCAGCCGCTGACGTGGGGTGGGACATTTGGTCTATGTTTTTTTTTATTGGTCCAAAACATTGTCTATATATACTGTTCCTAGACATTAGTGCAAGAAGAGTATCAGTGCATTTACATGAAGATCGAGGTGCAGAGTAAAGGCAAGTGTCAAGTTCAAAGATATAGTCCTCAAAGGTTATTTACTGATATAATCCACAGGTACCGGTACATCTATGAGGAAAGCAAAAGTCCAAGGCCAAGTCGATGACAGGCGGTGGCGGTGTGGTGTGTTTGTGTCCCACTTGAGCTGCACCCGTAAATAAAGGAAATAAGCGTTGGATTCGAGTCAATAACCTTCACTGTTCAAAACGAAGTGGCTGATGAAGAAGCAACTGTAAATTGACCATTTTGTCAAATTGTTTTGTGAAATGTTTCTTCTTCCTATAGACGCCTTTACAGACTACATCACACTGATAAGAACCAGTATGCACGCGCAGGCTGGCACCAACTGAACCCCACCGCTCATAAGATGCAATGGTAAAGTGGTCACAGCCTCACAAAAATGCATCCCATCAAACTTTCAGATGCTGTTTTTCTCCCAGTGTGGAGGAAGAATGCTTAGGATTTTTACTGTGATCTCTCGCTCTTGAAATATATAATCCTTGGTTTCTGTTGTGTGTAAACAATAATAATAATTCAAAGCAGCAAATAATTGGTTTATTAAACTTTTAAATGAAAAAATAGATTGTCTTGATGTCTTGATGAATGTAGCTGCAGTGACTAGTGTGAAAGGTCAAATGACCAAGTCCAGGCCCGGATTTACACAGTCCCCTTGACCTTTTGGTACCTACCAAAAAGTGACCTTTCAAATGACCAGGTCCAGGCCCGGATTTACAGAGGCCTATGTCTAAAAAGTATTTAATGCAAATTCCAATGGTAGCCAATTGGAATGGAATATGAGAAATATTCCATTCCACACACACACACTTACAATAACAGCCACAACACAGCCGACATAGTCTAGATTCACATCTGCCTTCAATTCCAGAGCCACAAACAAACAGTTACTGAACATGTTTCACTGCCACACCGGGCCCAAACAGAGCTACATCTTGAACCACATCAGCACATGACACGAACAGCATCCAACATAAACTGCAGCAGCAGCAGCAGCATCCAGCAAAGGAAAAGGAAAAATTAGGTCATAATCGGACAGTCCTAAAGAGGTTCTTACTTTGAGCCGTCTTCATCAGCCGTCTTCAGGGGAAACCCCCGAGAAGGACGAGGTCTTTGGCCGTTTGACTGTGCGGACCAAGTCTTCGGAGGAATCCCCCATGCAGACAAACCCATGGATAAGAGAGAGATCTCCAGATCTCGTTCTCTAGGGCTCCTCGGATGAGCCTTCCAGCGGCGACTCCCGCCATCTCCATCCTCCATACATCTGGTTAGCTTCACCAGTACTTTATTAGAGGTGGATGGTCTGGGAGGGTGTTACACTGTAAGTGAGAACCTCAGTCTTCTGGTCATTGACGTTGCAGATGTCATCTGCATCGTCATTATGTACAGTATGTGTGTGTGTGTGTGTGTGTGTGTGTGTGTGTGTGTGTGTGTGTGTGTGTGTGTGTGTGTGTGTGGGTGTATGGGTGGGTGTGTGTGTGGGGTGTGTTTGTGTGTGTGTGCGTTTATAAAAATGTAAAAAAGACTACATCAGGGAGCCACCTAGACCTCCTAGTTGTAGTAGTGAAGCCCAGTTCTTGCTCCCCTCCTCCACTGATGTCTTAATGCATAGTCCAGGCTTATAAGGAACACCTCTGCCAGCCTTGAGTATCTGAAAGAAAGAAAAAAAGAAAGCAAGAAAGATTCATTCAAGTACCGTAACCGAGAGCCACATATACGTATACTGTATCCTGTAACAACATACAGCCTAATAAACGTATACAAGAGCTTGTAGATCGGCCAATATCACAATGTTTGCCTCTTTCTTACATAATTTGACCATTTGGCCAGTTTAGTATTAAAGTCATTAAATTGTAACTTTATAAATGTGCAAATACCCTGTAGGCCTATACACTTAAAGGGCATAGCAGTGGCGCCCATGTTGTGGTGTCAAACCCATTAACTTTAGATTTCCAAAATATTTTCTATAAATTATGTTGAGCCTGGAACCAAGCCATCCAGAATCCTGGTGAATGTGTAAAGTGATTTACTAGGCCCAGTGGTGTAAAAAGTACTCATATTCTTTACTTGAGTAAAAATACAAATACAAAAATACTCAATTACAAGTACAAGTCTGGTATTCAAAATGTACTTGAGTAAAAGTACAAAAGTATTGGCATCAAAATATACTTTTGAGTACGCGTTGTGAGCTTGTAGATCGGCTATTTTCAAATAGCCAAACTATATAGGCTGTGGGCTGAAGTGGTATGTTTTGTAATAATAATCCAAATCTGCAAAGTAACTAGTAAGTAAAGTTTTCAAATAATTGTAGTGGAGTAGAAGTCAAATATTTGTCTGGAATGTAGTGGAGAAGTAAAAGTATTGAATATTAAAATACTCCAGTAAAGTAAAAGCTCCTCAAAATTCTATTGTACTTGAGTACATGTACTTAATACTTTAGTTTACACCACTGACTAGGCCTGCATACTGTAGCCTGTCTTAGCATCACAATCAAACACGGCTCAACAATACAACATATTCACTTCACTTCACATCACATCACACAACACAACAATGCTGCATCCTGACTAGTTGTTGCTTTACCAAGTCAAATAAAAGTGAAATTACACACAATTCCATCAATTCCTTTAATGCTAAGCAGCTAATTAGCTAAGTTAAGTCACCTGCAGAAACTCACCTCAGGTTTGTCAAATTGCACTTCTGTTTGTGTTTTAGAAGCTTTGACGACTCTGGTAATTAAACACTGACAACTGACAACTCTACTCAACGTTCATCTGGAGTAACGTTGTATTATGAGTTGTTTATTTTGATCTTTTACTTCCAAAACATTGCAGAGACTGTGTGTGTGTGTGTGTGTGTGTGTGTGTGTGTGTGTGTGAGGGGGGGGGGGGGGGGGGGGGGTGGCGCCCGACAATTGGAGGACTTATAAAGCCCGCCCCTCCCTCCCTCCCTGCTCCCAGGGAGTGTGGAGCAATAACTAACTACCTTCCAGGGCAGGGTTTCTCAAAGTGGGTGCCCCGTGGCAGACGGTGGCACGCTAGGGTGCCGTGACACAAGTCCAGGGGTGCCACAGCAGGATACTAATATTTGGAATTCATTCAATATCACTTCAGTTTAACCACTTAGACCCTCTAGATTTAATTAGTAAAACGGACCTTGTGACACGTTGTGAGCTTGTAGATCGTTTGTTTGGCTAATATTCCCCCAGAATAGGGATGCTGGGGTTCAAGTGGTTAAACGTCAAGTATAACGTCAATCTGTCTTAACTCCAAAAGGAATTATTCTCTCAAGTTTTCACTGTGACACGCTGTATCTTAGGGGGAAAGATTTACATATTTGCGTGGCGTAATTTGACATAAATGTAAGGTGATATAAAGTAACAAATGTATTCAGGGGTGCCGTGGATGAAAAAGTTATTTACAGGGATGACCTGAGAGAGATATATAAAGTGGTTAAAATGATGGTAACGCAGCGCAATATCAACTATAATTGTCTCCGCCAGGCCGGAAGGCATGGCGAGAGTATGTTTTGCCCCCTGTTCGTCCGTCCATCTGTGTGTCTGTGTGTCCGTGTGTGTGTCATTCCGTTGGCTTGATCACAGCAAAACTGTGCACACACACTCCCTGGATGCCAGAGCAGAACCTCTGCCCCACATTTTTCACATGGGCCTTTTATAGCGCCCGCAAATCGGTACACAGTATCTCTATAGTCATCAAACCAAATCAATCTTTCAGATTTTTCATATTTCATCCTGATTGGCTAATATTGCCTTCCAAAGTTTGCAGGAGTGCTCCGTTGTGAACAAAATGCCTCAAATCATGAACACAGCTTGCAATTTCTGTGAAATGTTCCACACACATTCCCCCTAGCCTAGGCTGAGGAAGAAATGCCTTTTTCAAATCAGCCTCATGGTGGCGCTATAACAGGCCGATTCGTGTTTTTACCTATAACTGCACCGATCTGTGTAAAACTTTGTATGCACATTCTCTAGAGGCCAAGGAAAAACCTTTGCCCTGCATTTTTCACATTTGCCTTTTATAGCGCCACCAGGAGGCCGACTTATGTAAAACAATCTTTTTGATATTGAGCCTTCAGATCTTATGCAAATTTCACGCAAATTGGTACACATGATGTCTACAGTCATGTGATCAAGACGGATCTGTTTGATTTTTCATATTCCATCTTGATTGGCTAAGATTGACATCTAAAGTTTACAGGAGTGGCCCGTTTTGAACAAAATGCCGCAAATCATGAACGCAGCGTCCGATTGCGGTGAAACTTTGCACGCAGATTTTCACTACGTTGAGGAACAAATGCCACCCTTTTAACATTGCCCTATTATAGTGCCACCAGGAGGCCAATTTTTGCAACACTTTTCGGCTGTGGCACTGAATGGCACTTTTTTTTACAATGAATTTTGGCCAGTGGCACTGAATGAGTTAACCCTAACATTAACCCTAAAATCTGTCAAAAGGTCATCCTGCATAAATCTCATAACATTACTTTAAGGTAGTTTGTCATTCAGACCTTCCAGAGACGAAAGTCTGTAGAGTGAAAATACAACACACGTCACATTTTCAACAACAGGTCATGATTGCCCCCTCTATGTGGTAGACTACCCTTTCAATGGTGCAAAGAGTGTTGTTAACAAGAATCAAGAATTATGTCACTACTCATACCGGTTCAAGCAGTGAAATGCAAGTGGTTGTCAAGGTCCACAAGCCTGTGCTTCAGCAACACAACAATAACAACAATAATTCTGAATAAGATGTGATAAAGCCCCATGCAGCGGGGTATTTGGGCTGCACAGCTTAGTACATAGAATGTGCAATAAGGCATAACCATACAGATACATTTATATATTGTGCAGTATCAGTTTGAGCAATCTATACATACAAGATACATTTTTGTTTTGTTTTGTTTTTTTCTTTAGATTTTTATCCATGTGCTTGTTTATGACTATGTCATTCACTTCGGCCTTGAGGCCTAGGCATTGAGACTCAAAAGACGCAGTCACAAATCTCAGGATTACTGTACATTACAGTCTGTCACAATGAAAGTGCAATTATCATATAAAGTGCAATTGTCACAAAATGCAAGTTAGAACATCAGCCTTGAGACACTGCGTTGGTGTATACAGAATGCAAATGTAAAGTGCCCTAACCATCTATTTGCTCATCATTTGACATCTCTGGTGGAAAAGCAACACAAAACATTAAGAGGGATAATTAAGTGATAGGATTGTTAATTCAGCATGACAGTGTCTGACACATACTGTAGAGAGTATGCCCCAAGCACAGAATTCACACTAATACAGCAGTGACATTGTGATGAGCATATGAGGAGCTTATACAATATCTGTCTTCACCTGAGGGCATTGTAATTTTAGCGTGCATGTAAAAAGCCAGGATAAATACTGTATAGTGATGAACTTGCAACCATGACACAGGGACTGAAACAGGTAAGGCGTTTTATTTCAAGCACTCTAAGAGCAAAAAGTGATTTTGAGCAAGCCAGTTGGGTTCAGGTCCACTTCCAAGAGTAGCCTATGCTTTTTGCAAAGATAAAACCACCCAGTTATGGGACAGGGCTCTTGGACAACTAGGTCATCATTGCAACCCACCATTTACCTGGAAGGCTGTAGATGATGGGATGCCTTTTGTACCAACTTTGGCTGCTGCCTGTCTGGAGGCCACTTCTTCAGAAGAATCACAGGTTTGTGCAGTCATATGGCATTTAGTCATAGAAGGAAGCAGTAATAAAACCAGGATAAATGGGAATGTGGAATGAGGATTGGGAGTCAGGCGATTTGAAGACAAGGCAGAAAGGGTTGGAGGGTTGATGATTAATTGTTTTCTGTGCACAGGGGGAGAGGATTCAGAGTACTTTTCTCTACTGTCCCCAACCTTCCCATTTGTCTGTGTCACAACCAAATACAGATACTCTGGTGCGAGAGAGGAGTTCATTTTGAAGAGGGGTTCAGTGGAAACAACGACCCTTCTGCAATCATCAGTTCAATCTCTTAGCCAATTCCAGCCAAAGAGGTTCACTTACAAAGCAAGTCCATGGGGAGAGCTCAGTCTATATACTCAGCATAACACCTTTGGTCCATTGATTAACATTTGCTAGCAAAACTGTAGCATTGGGAATACATTATTTCAATCCACTATCAACGTTCTACACACTGTTAACTATTTCTCATAGTGAGAACTAATACACAGTCAGAAATACACATTGTTATCAATATCAACCAATATCAACGTTATCAAGATTAAAGTGTCTCATTCCTTTTTAATTCATTCACTCCTTTTTGCACATCCTGAATGGAGCCTATAGTATCAAGAAATGACCTTCCTCCCATTTGCTCCTGTCTATGTCATTTGAGAGCTCTCCCCTCTCTCATCTCTGGCACATATCAGCTGAGTTGTCCCTTGCAAGCCTCCTGTCACACAAAATAAATTGCCTGCACTGTGAATGGGTCAAAACAACACAGAGATGTCATTATTTCACTGCAATTGATCATACCTTGGGAAACACAAGTCAATAGTTTCTATAATTGCAATGTCTCCAGCCCCTTGGAGGGTTCTCTCCGCGAGGGTTCTTTGCTTCTTTTGTATTTATTTTTTCGTGCCGATTACCATTTTCACATTACATTTTTCTGTTGTCCTTGGTCTCTTTAAAGTTTAAAGGAGGTTGGTCATTAGGAGAAAAAAACATGTTACGTATTTTCAGAGGGAATTATCATTGGAATGTGAAATCGAATGCAACAAATTCATACTTTAAAAGCGTATTTTCATTTTCCAGCATTTAACGAGTCTAAAAGCAAGTCAGCCTTTTTACATAATTCCTAATTTATGCTCCGTATGACGGTGTTGCCTATCAAAAATAGCTGATGTACAAGTTCACTATGTGTCACATCCTCAGTGTTCTGCTTGTAACACAGTATTACAATTAATAATAATAATACAAAATACAAGATAAATAGCAGAATAACTAAACTTTGTTTTTGTCTAGTTACTACTTTAGAATGATAATTTCCAGAATACAGTTCTGTATAGAATAAAATAACAAATAAAAACAACTGTTGTTTATTATAAAGGTAACGCTTCGACCAAAATGTTGCCTTTATAATAAAAGTTGTCTTTATTTTGCCAAGTGTCACACTTGTCATTTTATAATGACAAGTGTAGGTGGTGTGCGGGTCATTCTATGTTATTCTATAGCCTACACGTGTGCTATAGTACTTCACCGACACACCCGTCCCTAAGCTGACAAGGTGTCCAAAAGATTTTGCTTTTCCCAAGATACAGTACTAGAGGCAGAATGAAAACAAACACTTTAACTTTTGAGTAACATGAGGAGACATTAACAAAACTACTGAAGTGACTTAGGAGTTTGCATGGCAAAACTTGTAAACATATCAAAGTTAAACACACACTATTTAGGTGAAATTTGTTTTTGATTATTTGAGCAAGATTATCTTATTAAAGTCACAAGGGTCAAGTCCATACTTTTCTTGCAACAATACAGTACCTTCCAGTGACAATATTTGACCAGATTCAATCCGGCAGGGGAACCAACTTGCCTCACGGTGGATTTGTGAGAATTGTGTCAGTGGAAGTCCAACTGTAAACAGCAGTTAAGGGAGTGAAAAATGGCAACACAGTGCAGAGAACAGCCTCAACAAAGGCAAACATGCTGAGACTCACTTGGAGTTTAATGAAAGTGAAGTCCTGCCGCGCTGGGCCAAGCAGCCCTTCTGTTAGGCCTCACCAGTCCTGACACTGTGGCCATAAATGTACTGTACTTTAATCATCTGCTTCCCTTTTCTCTGGTCTAAACACAGTTGAACCGTGCCAGATCTGATGCATCTTTCAGTATTTGATCTTTGCATTCATATCTGACAACGGAGCACTGGTAAATACCCACAGAAATGTCACCATTACTTTGGCTTTGCCTTCAACAGATTCACATATAAATGTGCTGAAAATGCGTGGTTGTGTTTAATTTTATGCAAATGTGCACACAAATACACACACGCACAAGGAAACACATAAGCATGCATGTGCATACACTTATGCAAACACACATACACAGACACACTGACTGAGGATCGTGTGAATATCATCAGTCCCTAATGTAACCATCTGCTCCGGTCTCTGTATTTCTTTTACGCACAAAATGCTAACCATCTCATATGTATCACAGCTAATTAATGAGTTACCTGAGAGGGAACATGAATAGATATTTTGTGAGTCTAATGGGAAATTAAATATGGTTAACAACTCCGAATCAGCCAATCAAATGGAAGGTGCTGCTGTGGCCATTCTGGACGCACTCGGTACGCCACCTAAATTGCCAGATCACACAGAGGTAAACATGGGGAAGTGCAGGATGGTTCCATAACTGGCAGGTTTAATGAGCAGTAAGCTTAATCAAAAAAATAACCCATGGTGCTCCAGCAGGGTTCAGAATGTTGGTTTGAGCAGAGCTCCAATTAACAACAGATCATTACAGGGTTCCCATCTAAGTATTTGGTGTAGTTAATGTGTGCCGTGTGATTTTTAAGTTTTCCAAATTCTTCATTAATTCCATGCTCCACTAGCTCGACTAAAATTACATTTCAGATCTTTTGTCTTCAGCATATTTGAACCCTCACTCCTCCATCTGTTGTCCCCAGGAGGCCGTCAGCAGAACCGGGTGCAGTCACAGGAGATAAGGAGCTTGGATCACACGTATATCTTAAGGCAGCATACATCAAAGTCATTGGATTAAGTTCATTATATAAAACAACTCTACGGAAAGACTTATTTTGTATTGTTTGACAAGAGATCACCTGGGATAACATTGATTGTCACAGGACACCATTCTACCAGGGGATTCAGTTTCACATGGGAATGGCAAAGAATCTGAATTATGCAATGATGGAACATTCTGATGGACATCAAAGTGGCACTATTTGAAACAAAAGCAGTGAGATGTGATGTGCGGTATACGACTCTCATACAGCTGGGGGGGAATATGCGATTCGATGCTTTGACAGGAATGCGTTTGAAACTGTTCGGCAGTTATTGGAAACAGGGACGAATGATTGGCATGGTGCAATAAAATGGACCATCTCTTCCCCCCTCCCCTGCTAGTCAATGAAAGTAAATTAAGCACCCTGGGTGCGTACACTGTAGGTCACTTTGGCCATGCATGTTACAAAGTCAGCTTCCATTCTCAGTCTCCTTCACCTACTGACAAATAAAGGGGAGTGTTTGGAGGAGGGTTAATGGGGTTCATGTACCGTTTATTGTCTTATCATGCCGCTCCTCGCCTCTCTCCTCCTCCTCGCCACTATTCAGGCCCACCTCCTGCTTGCTACAATGTTTTGTTACGATGGATGAACAAATGAAGGAAAAAAACAACATTGCCCTAGTGACAAGAAAGCTTTTTTTCTGATTTCCTGAGAGGATTTTGGGTGCTCTCTTTTACCTTTTGCTTGTTTTATCATTTGCTTTTCAAAACCGTTTTTCTCACATGGCAAGAATACTTGGCACATCCAGTCATCCAGTTAGCTATATTCATCATGCTTTGATCACATTGCCAACTACCCACCTACACATAACCTCATCTATGATTTCCATGTCCAAAAGAGAGGGAGCATCCAGTGCACTCTGATTGGTTTATCAAATTGACAATCGAAAACGTCAGTTCTTTATTGGTTCATTGAATATTGCCTCTTATAGCTCCATATTGCAATGTCCCTTTTTTGGTAGATTTTTACTCCTTTGTGTTTTCCTAGGGAATGTAAACACCGGACTGTGGGAAGGAAACGGTAATCCCTCAACACAGCCAAACTCGTTCCGCTTATCCAAGAACATTGGGGGCCTTAAAGCCTACCTCCATCTGTATCCCACAATCCAAGGACATGCATCTTTGATTTCAAAGGTGGGGCAGACAAGTTTTGTACCGGCCCACATTCTCAGTGTACAGGGCCACAATCTCCCACTTTAGACACTTTAACCACTTAAACCCTATATATACTTAGTTGACCGGGGTCCATCCTTTTTCCCCTCTACACCAAATCCTCTTCCGAAAATAGCCGATCTACAAGAACACAACACGGCACATTGTGACGTGTTGTGAGCGTGTAGAAGTGAAATCTTTCAGCAAATGTTCACCTATTATGACATACCCAGAATAGGGATGCTAGGGTTCAAGTGGTTAAAGACCCATTCCCCTTTCTGGCACAACCTTGAACCATGGTCAAGAGTTGAATTTCATTATGTTGTGATGATGATGTTCTTTCTTTATACCACCCCTAATAGCCTTTCATTTCTCTCAAACTAACTGACCATTATTATTTCCTTTCCAGTGGCTAACCTTCCCAGGTAGGTGGGAAGTTTGTTTGTTTTGGGCACATCCTCCCAATAAAGTCATAAGCACAGATCAGACTTACACTTCAGTGGCACACTTTGAATCTACACTTTCATACCTCCTCTGACTTCACCCTTTCTCCCAGCCAACACGGCTTAATCTCAAACTCAAGCCCCGGGTTGCAGAAGTCGCTCTACATCTTGTCAGGACAATATTTTCACTGCCTCATTTCCCAGTGGCAATGACCTTCCATGTGTCTGTGATCTGTACACCACAGACACCCAGCCCACATTGACAGGGAAAGGCAGCTAAGCATATCTTAATCCTTTATAGCTCTGCTTGCTCTGACTCGAGTTGTCTCAGGTGCCGATGGTCCTGTTCACATACAGGAAGGAGGGAGCAGTGGACCTCTCGACCTTCTAGTCCATTAGCCTGAATGGAAAACGGAAGTTTGGACCGAGGGTTTTTAGACTACTGACAGACACCAGACTATTCTGTCCTTTCCTGTTATGAAGCTAAAAACACTTGTTTTTCTCTGGTCTACCCCTGCTGAAATATTCAGAAGGTGATTGCGTGGAGTACAGTATATGAGCACTGTTTCAATTTGCTCTCCTTGTAAATGCTCCTTTGGTAAATTATTCAGTAGTGTGAATGTGCCAACATACTCATCACAGTGAATGGCGTTGGGGAACCGAAATTTCATCTTTGTCTCAGATCCTACAGTAAATTCCTTCTGAAAATGTATTCACATGGCATTACAGTAACTTGCACTGCACTCTGAGGTGTTGAGTCAACTCAATTCAGCTTGTAGGGCATATCAATTATTGCATTATCCCTTTCAGTTGCATGCTTTTTGCAGTCTTGAAATTATTGCATTAGACATGGAAATGTAATAAATAAATAGAAATTAGAGTGCAGTCTATTCTTCATAGTGCTTTCTCTTTATTGAGATTGACAAGTTTAGTGGGAGAAAGCACGGGGGAGGAACATGTAAGAAGTCTGCAGGGAGATCTGATCCAGGGGCAGTGCCATCTGCTTCAAATAACTGTATTGACATGTCAACCTGTCAGCGCCCTACCCAACACCAGGGTCAAAATGTCTCAATGGAAGAATACGGAGACCACCTCCATAAACCACTAAAGATGAACTACTTGTATATTGTATTCATACTCTACCATAGCCTACAGATTGGTTAAAATACAATTGTATTCATTAAAATAAGTCCCGGATTGTAGCTTTAAATATCCACACCATACGGCTGTTGGTTTTGTGGAGAACACTCGAACGTAACATCTGTTGACTTTTGCACTTTATATAACTCCTCCCCCATTGAGTTTAAACGGCAGGACAGGGGGATGTTTGCACTTGAAAACTGACATCTAAAGGTGTGTGTATGGCGCTGGCGTCTTGCTCGTGGCCAGCCCGTGTACCTCCCTAGTTCCCTTCACAGATGGACAGGAGTGCCCCAGGTAAGGATATGAAACACACATGACCCGCTCCCACTGGAAGAGCACAGCGGAACTGAGTGGTTCTGGGATCCGCACTACAATAGATAATTAGTCGGGAACATCTGTTGGAGGACTCCGCCACATCCAGCCCCCCATCCCCTCCCCCCTCGTTCTTCAGTGGGCCACAGATCTTAAATCACTCTTTGGCTGAAAGAGGAGCTCCAGCTATTTACTTTTGATAAATAATTTGTATTAATCACGAGTTCTACCTGTACACCACTATAAGGTTGTGATGGCGCTGTGAAGAAGAGTGCTGCCAGTCGTGCCAGAACTTTGATCATTCCCAGCGTTGGTGAAGCATAGATCAGAGCTGGAACTAAATTAAACATTTTCTGAACAAGTCTGAACCTTGTTGGACCTTATCTGTGTTCCCTTTAGAGTTTGATCACTCATCTCAGCCTTTCAAAAATGAGCCACGCAGGGGTAATCTAATCTCATGCGCAGTCGATTTAGTTTGAAATCTGGACATGTGCCATCACTGCAAATTGCATCAAAAGCGATAGACGATAGATTCCCTGATTCCTCCCGCTTATATAACGGGGGAGGAGAAAGTGGTATTGGTGCATGATACCAGTATCTTCAACATATTGTGCCTGCTGTGCTGTTCAGCAGGGTGCAACCGACATGGGAACCATACCCCCACAAATTGGATTTCTTGATCTGTCCCAAATCCCCCCCCCCCCCCCCCCACCACCACCACCCCACCTTGCTCCCTGCTCCCGATGCCATCTAATAATCATCAATTTGAGGGACCGGTGACAATTGACATCAGGGAAAACACACAAACAGCCCATCTGCAGCTGCAAACAGGCATGAGGAAATTGTCCTCAAGAAAATATCGGTGGGGCTCCCATTCGACAAAACAACGCTCCATTGACCTCCTCTGACGGGCAAATGTAGAATGATACTTTAATTTCACTGGCATCATCAACCTGTCCTTCAGCTCATCACACACCTTATTGGTGCCTGACCCAACTCATGGCATTGTGTAACTTGTCCATTAGACAAAATCAGCTTCCCCTTCCAGGGGCTATTTACAGCATGTGGGGGGAAATAAGTAAATATATATATATATATATATATATATATATACGCGCGTGTGCGTGTGTGTGTCCATTCCGATAGATATCTGCTCATTCCACACCTCACTCCCATTAACCTGTTCAAAGTTGCCAAGAGACGAAGTCGTTTTTTCCCCACCTTTCGATCAACCGTTCTACCACCCCTCTAACTGAGCACAGTCAGACACAGATCACGTGCACGCATGCATGCGCTCTCCCTCACATTCCTTTTTCAGCTCCTTCCGTCTGTCTGAGCAAGTATGGCAAAAAAAATAATTTCCTTTTCAAATTACAACAGGCCTTTCTGTTGACCCCAGGGCATTGTGATAATGCAGTGTGGGAGCCAAGCGTGCCTCTGATGAGAGACTAGAGCAGCAGATGCACTGGCCTGCACTAATGCCTGACAACAGCTTGGACACGGGCACCTATAGCATATTGCACGGCTCCGGGCTTGTTGGGTGAGCTTATGCATTCGGATTCTTTTCACTGCAGTTCTGATCACAGCTAAAATCCGTGTTGGTCGGAAAAAAACATTTGCAGTGAGACGTCGCTTGCTGGCTGAGGCTCTTATACAAGGCAGCAATCAGGTTCAGTGACACAGGATACATGGCTGTTGATGGACACGCATTTGGTGTTGCGGGGGGGGGGTTCAACCTTCTGGCCTTTCGGTGCAACAACTGCACCACCTATCACCCCCATCTCATCACAGACAGCATAGCATCCGCGTATGGAAACGCACATCATGCTGCGCCGAGTAAAGCTTTGAAGGGGAGATATCTAGGAGGTGTGACTGAAATGCTGTAACAATTCTTGGGCTGTGTTGTGATATGCTAGCTAGGCTAATCACCTCTCATCCAAGCCCGGCAGGAGAACCAGAGGGACGGAGGGAGATGTCAGGTACAGCCAGGGATACTTTGATATTAAAATTCTATGCGTCTGTGTCTTGCCCTGAGCAGGATAATCCCATTATGCCTCAGGTCACAGTGGTGCACACATGACAGAGAGGCAGAACTCACTTTGAAATAAACTGCTTAGGGTTGACGGAAATAACACAAACCGCCGTCAGAAATAACATCAAACTACGACCCAGAGTGAATTAGAGAACATCCAATTTGGGGCATGGGAAATACCGCAGATATTGAAAATGGAGAGCACAACACAATTAGATAAACAAGCGGGGGAACTTTTTCCTGCAAGAGTTTTGCAGTTCATCTTGGGTGTTTTCGAGATCCAGTGGTTTTTCATTACACTCTGTCAGCTTTCATTACCAAGTGAGAAAATCTAATTTTGTGTGGTGAGCTGACAGTCTTTCAAACTAACTCATCCTGTTAAGGCGCTGCTCTGGTAGACCCACCAGATGGTGTTTGTGTAATGGAGAACTGTTGTTCTTATAGAGCAAACCCTTGTGATTGTTTTGCTTTATTCTTAGTTTAGTTCATTATTTTTATTTATTTATTATGGTATTTTATTTTTGGGATGGGGGCTGTTGAACAGCTTATTTATAAAAATAGAGAAACCATTCTCTTTTTTAATATGCATGGTCACTCAATTCAAGCTTCAAAAACATCTCTGTGAAAGCCATAGCTTGTATAGTTCACACAGCTGTGTAAAATCACGCAACTCTGCACAGATAAGAGAACATTACTGAGTGAGGATAAGCCTTTCATAGTGTGACTACAGGTGGTGCAACATCACAACAGGTGACTTATCTACACAATGCGTGACCAGTGCCATACACATCCCCAGTGCCCCCCCCCCCCCCCCCCCCCATCTTCATGCAGAGAATGAAGCACTGAGGCTATCCGCCACATAGAAATGTCAAACAGCGAGCCTTTAGATCCACACTGTGGTTTTCAAAACACACCACATTCATTACCATTCAACTTTTTACTTTTTGAGGTCTTTTGTGCCCAAGTAGCAAAAACACTCCAGAGGACCCTGTGGTATGAAAAGACATTTCAATATTAATAGAATATTAGCACACGTAAAGGTGAATGACAATAATTGTGTTTCAACACTGCAGGGGCTATAGGGGGCATGCAGGTTAATTCTCTGATCCAAGGGTAGGTTGGTTCATGGTTTGTAGATTGAAAGGGCTTTTCCAAGAGGGACTGGATGCATACACTCTTTCTCTTTCCCTCTGAGCACTGTGGTAGATTGCTGCTCTGATTAATCTTAATGAATTATGCAAATAGCCTTTATCTCAAATGATTTAGGAATGTTTCTCTATTGTTTTATTAATGCACTTTTGAATTACTCTGTATAATCATGTAGCCCTTTTTCTCCACCGTTCCATGTTTGTAATTCATCGCTGGCTCTTTATTAAATCCGCGGTGGTCTCTGGTGGCTTGTGCACAGCAATGAGAAATTAGTCATTACTGTAATTTAATGATTTCTAACCAAACAAGGGGCAAACTGGTTCGCTAACTGTAGGGGCCCTCTATCCCTGCCTCCCCTACAGCATTGGTCCCTTGGGTCTGATCTTTGGCAATATGCTTTTCCCTTTTTTTTTGTTTTGCTTAATTAATTATGGATATTATATGGAGCATTCCATGGTGAACATAGCATTTCAATTACAGAGGGAAATTTACTTACAATAAAGAAATTCCCTACAATGCATTGAGGTGTTTTGGGGTCTAGAAATCATCTTGATTATGTTAGTCTTTTCGTGTTTGGCTGTGTGCATGAGTGTACTTACTGTAGGTCGCAATTAACCTCAGAAGCAATTTATTTTGCCAGGTTTACTCAAATACTTCTCTCATTAAAGGTCTGATGGTGTGCTGATTTTTGTGCCTTCACCACTGTGACAGACATACATTAAATTTCAATTTCAGAAATATTCCTATTTATCCTTGCAGAGGTAAGGCCACACACATTATATAGTCCCCTGTCCCTAAGGTGAGAATGTCATAAGCGTAAGTGAAATATAAGATGATCTCCACCTGTGCCGCCCTCTATCTTTGCTCCTCCACTGAGTTGCCTGCCTATAACCTGTGTTTGGTTTCGACAGGGAAGAGGAATTGAGCCGCATGCTGATAGGAATATCGAAAATGATAATGGCCACAGTACATATCCATGTCGAAATGGAGGGATGTGCCATTCGCCCTTGGCCCACACAGATTAGAGACAGGCAGGCAGCACAAATGTATGGCCACCGGGGCCAACTAATCCCGCTACACCACGCTAGGGTCTCTGTCTCAAGCTGTTTTCACCCACCCACCCCCACTTGATGCGACACGACGCACACGGAACCGCAGCGTCGGTTTATTTTTCTGTAAGCTTTTAATGACATGCACTAACAGCGCTTTGGGATTTCTCTCAGGCAGCGACAGCAACAGAAAATCACTCAGACAGAAAAAATGGCAAGTCTTTGTGGATGACGGGCACTTTCATTTAACAACGCAATAAATGCCAGTTTAGATAATGACAACATTTCGTTTTTTTAAAACTGAATCAAGCAGGCTTAGAGGTGTTTCTTTGGAAGAAAGAAACTCATTATCAGTTGCTGTGCAGACCAGATTTCAGGTAGCTTACTGTGAATTGTGCTCATTTAGAAACACAGCTCTTTGTTCCTAACATTTGAGCTTTCTTTACACTCCATTATAAACACAACCGAAATGATCTGATCTCATATTATCGCATTACCTACTGTAACTACCTTCAGTACCTACAACATCGATACAAAAATGTTTATTCAGTGATATCCATTTAGATAGATTTATTGAGATAATACTGACATTTGTAATCAATGTTTTGTCACAAGGCTTTGAAAACAACAGATGTCACGAAAACAGTTTGGCGGAGCACAGCTTTACATCACCTTAAACTGTGGTTTTGAGCCCCGATGGCGCCTTGTCAAACATCATACTGTAACTACTCCTTTCTTCCACTGCTGCGGCAATCTCCTTTTGATGCATCAAGTCTTTGAAAAGAAGACTTGACGCTCTAATTTTACAAGAGCCAAACACTTGTTTGTTTCAAGTCCCCCATCCTTACCCAAAAAAATTAAATAAAGAAGAAGAAAAAACATTTAAAAAGAAGAGACATCTGCTTCATAAGGCGGAAAGGAATGAAAATGCTCATGATCTCACTAGGTCCTCAACGTACAGTAGATATGTATCAGGAGTCCCATGGCTCACTGTGGCGAGAGAATAACACAAAAATTTCACGTCACATGATTTTTGTTTTAAGGTGTTTTTTCTTTTGTTTTTTGTTTTCATGTGTTATCCACAGTCATTCAGTCAATATATTAAGTTCAGGCATTAAGCCTCCGTGTCCATAGGCAGAAAACTATGACACAAAAAAAGAGAAGATTTGGCGGGCAGTACAGTTCAGAGTAGGCTACTGTTGAAGTCTAAAGACCAGTAGTCCATTATGGATGATGTGTAGTCTTGTGTGGTTGTCCGGTGATCATCGTTCTCCACTTGCTTGGTGGAATGTCAGTGCTTTTTGTCCCTATTGGTCCCTAGTTTCCACCATTTGTCAAAACCACATCATATCCACAAGTCCTATGGTGTCGGTTGTCGTGTTGGGGTTCGCCTGGCACCAAATCTGGTTGTCTTAGAGGACTATCGGGTAACCTGAAAGAGAGGGGACCAAATGAAATGATTAAATCTGTGTTACGCAACAGAAACAAATTATTTCACCTAATGACCACGTGTGCAAACATATATTTAACCACTTAAGCCCTATTTTACACTTTGTCTGTGTCGCCTGAAAATGGCTGATCTAGAAGACCACAACGTTTCATATTGTGACACGTTGTGAGCTTGTAGATCTGCTAATTCTGCAGTTTTTGAAAATTAAGCAGATTTTCTTTTGTTTGTTTCAAAGTTCTGGTTAAAAACTACAGCAGGGTAAAACATGGCAAGCTGCATAACCTTAGAGTACAACGCAGCTGCAGCTAATACGATGAATAATAGCCGTGTTAGATTTAGGTGTGTGAATGTGCAAGCATTGACCAGTTGCACTCCGATGGCTCTGGGCACACATAAATCTAACACACCAATTATTAATTTTATTTATTAGCTGCACCTGCGTTGCTTACTAGCCTGCCATGTTTTTAATCTGCTGTAGTTTTTAACTTGAGCAGGAGAACAAACTACAAAATCAGGCAAGGGTTTCAGGCTCCTGTCACACCTGCTCCAACATAGTCACCAAATCTAATTCCATGGATTGATCCTAGATTACTATATACATGACAACAGTATAATTGGTGCACGTATAGCACCTATCCAAAGCGCTTTACAATGTGCATTACATTCACCCATACGACGGAGTAAACCATGCAAGGCACCAACCTGCTCATCAGGAGCAGTCAGGGGTTCAGTGTCTTGCTCAAGGACACTTTTGACAGTAACACAGTGGGAGCCCAGGATCGAACCGGGAACCTTCCGATTCCCAAGCAGCCACTCTAACACCTGAGCCACTGCCGCCCCATGTGTCAAACGTGTATTCCTAGTTTTTAAATTCCCAGGGGTCATTTCCTTCATTCATATGCCCTTGGTGCAATAGCCACATTATGGTTAAGCCAAAACACTTTACAGTTATACTGCAACGTGATGCCTATGTTTAATTCTAAAATGAGATTTATACCTTTACAAACTGATTCATATCAGACAATAAAAAAGACTACTGTACGGTATCTAAAGTCCGTGTTTTTTTGGGGGGCTTTTATGCCTTTAATGACAGGACAGTAGGCTGACAGGAAATGGGGAGAGAGAGATGGGGAGAGAGTGATATGCAGCAAAGGCCGTCGGGATCGGGACTCGAACCCGCGACACGCTGTCAGGCTACACTGAGCCTAGGTCAGGTCGCCGCTACGCCAGCAGTCCAGGCTAACATAATTACTCTTGAATGGAGTTTGTCATACTGTATTCTATGATCAACATTTGATGTAGTTTTGGAGCACACAGTGCTGTTCATAACCATAAGGACATTGTGGTGAACATTATTATTCAGTACAGCATTCTGCTGCCATAAGTATTTTTAGGTGTATTTATTCATGAATATTAATCTAACAGATTGTCACAAGACACAGTATGTGCTACCCTTTACATTTAGCATTGTCCTATAAATACACCAGTGGGTGAAATGTGTCCTTTGTTTGCTATCTTGCCCTTTAAAAGTGGAACATAAGGAACTTTCTGGCATGCCCTCTGATTTATGCTGTATTGTCAGAGGAGTTAGCTCACACCAGGCACACACACGCACGCGCATGTGTGCACGAACACGCACGCACGCACTTACGCACGTACGCACGTACGCAGGAGGTCCTGTTTGAATACAAGCATCCATTAGCAGTTGGCAGGGACACAGTTGTCTAAAATGTGGGACTGACTCCACCCTGTCCAGATTTCTGAGGGAACAATTGTAATATTGCACCAGAGTTTTTTTTTCTGTTGTCTGGCATGGCAACAGAGTATGCAGTGCATACTGTTCAGGGAGGCACAATTTAATCTTCACTTCAATGTGACAATCCTTGGGAATCAGGGGGTGGAGAGCGACAATATAGAAACTACTACGTGGTCCCACAGCGCTGGTAGCAGCAGACTGGAGAACATAAATAAGAACTTATGCCAAGTGGTTCTGTCACAGCATTAGCAGAAACCAACTTGTTAAGCTAAGCTGTGTCCTCCTGCATGTTTCTGCTGGCAACAGTACATCAAAAACAACAGAAACCGTGAGGGTGCAAAAATACTTTATCAACACAAATATGGAGATAACTTACTGTAGCACTGAATACTTACTGTAGCACTGAATACTTTGCATGTAAAAGTTACATCAGTGAGCTGATTGTTGTTATCATGCAGATTTGCTTTATTCATTATAGATGCAATATGATCTAAGCTTGGTTATGTTTTCTATCTCTTTTTTTTTTTACCCTTTTTTATAGTCAGATCAGATGGGTTTCAGACAGGAATCAATTAGGTCTGTCACAGTTATTACATATCACCTAATCGCAATTATTTGAGATATTCACAATTATTTTCTTCAAAATCGTTTCCATGTTGAAAAATGTACAGTACTTTTTCAAACACTGGCCTACTCGGGAACGATGCATGTCGGAAGAATGTAAGTTAGGAATGCATGCCCCAACCGGTTTTGTAAAACAAGTTGTACTTGTTGTCAGAATACCTGTTGTACCTGTCTGTCTGTGTCCATTTTATGCCTATAAGGAGATCTCTGTATCTGCCTGCCTGTGTCCCTTTTTTTATTTTTATTTTTTTAGCTTTACTAAGCTTTACTTTAATGTTTTAGACAGCTGATAGGTTTGATGTAATTTATTTCAACTGATGTGACCATTACGTGACCATTTACCAAAGACCGTTCATACAGGGTTCTATGTCGCTCTGGATAAGATCCTCTGCTTAATTCCTAAATTGTAATTGAAAAAGTTCCTGGATGTCTAGTAGGAGTACAGACTTTCTCCAAAGAACAGACGCTCTCCTAATATGAGAGTTTAACACTTACTAATGCTATAATACTCATTAAAATAATGTTATGTGTTTGTTTGTTTGATTTCTTTAATTTGCTGTTATTGTAGCAGGTAATATTTTTCCGGTTGGTTGTGTGGCTTTTTGATGATTAATCCATAAAATACCAACAAGCAGCAAAATACACAGAGGGGAAAATAAACCTTATCCAAGCAATTAGCATGCCAGGCTATTGGACATGTCATTGAGAGGGTGAACTAAACACACAAAGGGGAATCAGGAGAACAGAGAGTGTCTCCTAATGGTCTGATGTTTGGGCTGTTTCAGGATGAAAGAGCACATTTCACTGGTCAGCTGTAGGTTCAAAGACCCACAGACAAACTGACCATGCCTTTGATGGAGAGACTTTCGCTGTGTGTGTGTGTGTGTGTGTGTGTGTGTGTGTGTGTGTGTGTGTGTGTGTGTGTGTGTGTGTGTGTGTGTGTGTGTGTGTGTGTGTGTGTGTGTGTGTGTGTGTGTGTGTGTGTGTGTGTGTGTGTGTGTGTGTGTGTGTGTGTGTGTGTGTATCCTTGAGTAGCTAAGGGGGGATATATATCTGTATATGGTAGTATATCATCAATGTGCAGCATATTGGTTTAAGTGGTTAAGTCTCTACATTCACTGTCTTGGCTGCATGTGTCCTGTCTGATGCTTTCTGACAGCTCCAACAAAGTTATTGAGTTATCGAGGTGTATGAGATCCTATTTCACAATTGTCACGAATGCCCTAAAAGACAAAATTGCAGGGTCAATTCCAGCCTCAGGCCATGTCTTAATGGACCATATAAGACACAAATCAATGGCCGATAGAATGATTTAGCACCGCTTTCAGGGCACTTATCGACCACCATTATTGATAGGGACATCAGGCGTTATCTTTTAGCCCTTTAAGTATTAAGATCTTTCCTCACATAACCTTTATAAAGTTATTTACTCAGGTGAAACAGGAGAATCTGCAGACATGCCATATGCTTGGTTAAGTCACTGTTTGAGCTATATAGTCTTGGTGTTGGAACAAAATGAAAAATATATTTTTGTGGCCAATTTTTGTCAGAAGAGCCAGTTTTGTCAGAACCACTTTGAAACATTTCGATTTAATACAGCTTTACCTCCTATCATGCCATGCACAATACCCTGAACTCCGGATCTATTTGCATAATGGTCTATCAGTTAGCCTGTTGACATGATTTGAGGACATTTATGGGGCCACAGCTGGAGAACAGACTGCAAAGTTTAAATGGGAAGATATGTAGCTTAACCTTGTCTGAAGACAACAGAAGGGTTTAAAGTAGAGCTGCAACAAATGCAATTAGGACACTCCTCAGTTCAATATCATGATGTTCCTTTTCATGCATGCAAAGGCTATAGTGCAAATTATTACACACAATACAAAATAGAATAGAATAGGTGTGTCAAAAATACAAATCCACATCAGACAGTTATCAATCAGCAATATTCAACTATTGTCTAGTAGAAGGTAGTAGAGGAGGTTTTGCTTTGTACACTCCCATTGATACAGTGGTGCAAGGTGTGAACTGTTTGGGTTATAATTTCAGATATTACCGACACTATGACTATAAAACTGTGGCTGCTCTTTGACAGAGAAAGTGGGGAGAAAGCGGGTAGGGCTGAAGTTGTCAGAGAGGAGGCTGTGGGGGTTTCAGAGTGAGATTTATTGACGTGACTTTATCAGGAGGTGAGACAATCACCACCATCATTCTTCGTCAACCATGTCATGGCTAAATATCAGAAAGGATTTATTGAACAGGTATGGTATGGAACTGAAGGTTCCTTTCCCAATATTCTACATCAGTTATTTAAAAACAAAGCCTCAATAAAGACTAAACAAATAAAATAAAGACAAACACAAAGACTAATGCTACCAGATATTATTTTGAAATGTATAGTTTAATTTTTGTTAGCTCTAATTTGGTTGCAGCAGGTCAAACAACTACTTTCCACTGTACATTTTGAGAATTATTTCTCTACAGCACAACTAAACTGTACAGTGTGGCTCTGAGGGGGCCAGACATCTAGAACAGTAGTCACAAAAAAAAGACCAATCAGAGCTCATGCCCACGTGCACAAATACAGTGAACCACCCAGCTCAGCTGATGCTGCTAGGCCAATCACAGCTCAGTAATGTTAGCACACAAAGCTCACGTTAGTGCATCATACTGTTAGGTGATTGTTACACATATTATGCTTAGAATTGTGGCCCAATTTAAAAGGATGAAGGAAAGCAATTCTTCCAGTACAGTAGTAGCTACTACAGTAGCAGGATTTAAGCCAGTTAGCCAGATAACTGATTATTAATTTAGCCTTTTCAGTTGAACAGGGAAGCCCTGCTGTATTAGACTCTGTGTCGTGTTTTTTAAATCATTGTACTATTGCCACCGCAGGCCAGGTGGATGCTAGCTCTTGACCCTTCAAGTCATCCTCACTGCTGCAACTTGTTCCTCAGGTCAATGTTAATGATGAAGCCACGACACAGAGCCCTTCTGGCATGCAACGCTGACCCTCTCTTTCTAGCCTCTCAGTGGGAGGCGGCAGGGCAGCGATCATGGCGGGAACCCCCGTGGAGACTTGAATAAAAAAAAAAGTAAGAAGAAGGAGCAGAGGTTCTGACGGGTTCTACAGTACTAGCCACCTGGCACCCCTGCCTGCATTCTCCCCCTCTTTCTCTCTGTTGCTGCCTTCCTGGGGGCCGTGTGAGAGGGGGCATGAATTATTAACCCGGCTAAAATAAAAAGCTCTGCCTTCGTCCAGGCCTCCCGTAGCCATGAATAATGGAGGAGGCAGCTCAAGTACAGGCGTTTGGTGAGTCAAACACGAAGCCGTGATGGATGGCTCAGGGCCCACTGTGTCACCCCCGGGCCCCCCCCCTCCCCCTCACCCACCACCCACGCCTCCGCCCCCCCTACCCTACCTTCCAGCCGCCACAGGTCTACCCAACGCTGAAACCTACCCAAAAAAACACACAGGAGTGGATAACCTCGATTAATCTCTGGGAGTACCACAGGCTGAATTCTCCCTCCCTGCTTTAGAGCAGCTACAGTACCTTGGTGACACTCAGCTTCCTGGCGGCATGTTTGTTTGTTGTTCTCTTTCTTTGCCTTTCTTCCTGTCTTTTGCTTGCCACTTTGTTTAGCGTTCTCATTGACACTTTTGAGGTAGCACCCAAGACCACTCAAATGTATTTTTCAAAGCTAGAACCCGACCCAAATACATGCTCTCTCATCCAAAAGCAAGTGGGTCAGATGGAAGCAATGTGTGTTGGTTCGGGTTCCTGCATAAGCACTGACTTTGTGATGCTGCTATATGTTCATGGTACCTCACTCTCCATGTTTTCATATTATTTTCTGAAGAAACGTATTCAATGCGTCGTATTGCTACCCAATAAAATACATAAACAAAATCAATGTCATTTTCCATTTGTCATTTCCATTTCTTCCAAGAGAACAGTGCATTTTCGATATTATGCTGTTCTGATACATGCTTCCTCCACATTAGGACTTTGCTTTATTTGAAACAACACAGATGTTCTGTGGTGAAACAAGACATGTCTTGTTGCATATATTAATGTGCCATATCATATATATATTCATGAGTAATAACACGGCTGAACATTCTGCCTTCTGGTTGGGTTCACTGTAGAAAATAAGTTCAGTGATCGCAGAGTAAAATCTGACGGGGGCGTTTGATGTGCTAACGCAGTACACGCCACTCGTGGAAGCTTTTATCCAAAGCACCATACAGAGCGAAGAGAGCGTAACATTCTCGACATCATACTCCCAACGCAGTGTCAAAGCCGTTCTCTACTGTATGTATAATGAGCCGCGCGCACAGTTCTACCACAGTATATCCTGTACTGTACTGTACTGTACTGTACTGTACTGCATACCGATGACGGTGGCTTATCACGCACCTTGGTTGTCTTTACTTTGTTTCCTGTACTGCAGCTCCATCCTTTAAGATCTGGCAACACTTTACACTCTTCTCCATCCATGCAGGGATGCATCTGGCACCACCACTTCTGTGCAACTATAGATGCTGTAGTAACAAATAAAAAAGAGATGGAAAGGGGAAGACAGACAAAGAGGACGAGAGATGAATAAGAGGTCCTTTCTGTAACGCTGTGTATCAACCAAAGAAAGAGAACCCATGAAAAAAATAAAAAAAGAGCTTTTGGTTTCTATATTAACATGTCAGGGAGAGTAGAGGGAGGTTCTTTTGATGGCCGGCTGACAGTGGAGATCCGTCACTCCTGTCCCCGTGTATTTGCAGTGAGTGAATTACAGGGTGTGGGTCAATGTCAAGCTCATAACTGTTACAAGCAGAGTGAGCAGCGACACAAGTAGGTTGTGTGTGTGTGTGTGTGTGTGTGTGTGTGTGTGTGTGTGTGTGTGTGTGTGTGTGTGTGTGTGTGTGTGTGTGTGTGTGTGTGTGTGTGTGTGTAGGAGGGGTAATAAAGCGAGCAGCAGAGGTTGGAGCGTCAAGGTCTTAACTTGCTCTGAGGAGGCCTACGGGCGATATACGACTTCCCTTGACATTTCTGCAGCGTGGCGGGGGACTGTCAAAATGGAGGAAGCTCCTTGTCTGAGCCATTATTGTAGAAAGGAGGAGAGGGGGATCGATTCACCTGTAACAGAGGCCACTGTTGACATGATATTAAATGACCTGGCCCCCTCGCTCTGCTCCGCTGAACACAAGGACCAATCGTCTCGTAGTCAACCGCAGACAAAGGGACTAGATGGATGGACTGACAATCCAATTCGATTTAAAAGATTATAGAGCCCCTGAGAACAAACCCTGTAGGATTTTGGAATCGGAGGCACCGAATATAAACTTTGCTTGGCTCATAGCCAAGTAATTACACAACTGAAACACTGAAATAGGCCCCAGAAGCATATCACACACAGTAATGTCATATTGCAACAGTTCATGCAGTAAGTTCTCTAATAAATACTAACTTAATTTCACTTTTGAATCAACATTAAAATAATAATAATAAGGTCTACCGTCAACACAGGAGGGAGCAGCTCTTGTCGTCCCCGCCACCTGTCCTGGGAAACAGGAGCATTTGACAGTCTGGGATCGCTCTTCGATCTTGTTCTTGTTACAGCAGCGGTGGGCGGCAATCACCTCACAGGTCCCTGCTTTCACATGCACTGGAGACACAGACAAATACACAATGGTTTTTAAAATGAAGAACGTGTGTGTGGTAATAGTTTCTCAGCACAGCCAACAAAAGTGGGTACAAACAAATGAGGTGTATAATGGAGGAGATTTTAGACTAGCTATTACTTTTCTGTGTTTGCACACCGATTCTTAAATTATTCATCTTGCCAGCAGTAGATAGCAGATGATGTAAAATACATACAGATTCAGACACCTCATCAACAGACCAGTAATAATCAATGGGAATATTTTTTTGGAAGTGAAGTGATAACCTGAGAGGAACTGCATGAGGTTCAGGGTTGTTGTCTATGCCCTATCCATCTCTACTGATGCAGCAAAGTAGTCTGCAACTCATTTCTTCCCACATGAATCTCCAGTGTTCATGCTCAGAATGCTCAGCACACAGGGGCTTTCCTTGCCAACCACTTATGTATTATGCATAGAGAGTCAAGGAGGCTGTTTTTAAAGATGAGAGTACTACATACAGTATAGAATACACAGTGGTGAGAATGGTCAATAGCAATTGCATCATGGCATGAGAGATTCTTACTGTCTGCTGTGATGCTCCCACAGAAAGCTAGTGAATCATCAATTTAATCCAGATACCGAACAAGGCATACCCATTTAGCTTGTCGTTAAAAAGACCCAAAAGAACTCTTTTTAATGCTATGCATTTGGGAAAAAAAAAGAAAAACGGAAACGCAATGGACACGTTAATTTTCTTTCCATATTTTGTGCTTTATTAGGTGAAATTATGCAACAATTACAGCGGCTTCATTCTCATTTAGTTGGATCAAATATCAATACCACTGTCTATTTTATATTCATTACTTTGTTACCTAGACTTATCTCAATTCAAGGAGCAACATATATTTACACACAAGGCTCAGGGCAGCATGCCTGCAAAAAAAAAACACACATTTAAAAGTTTCAGCATTCTTCTCAGATCAGCCTTAATTATGTGTGTAAAGATTTTCAATTTGGGACTTGACGTGAAAATGGATTGAAATGGGCTTCCATCTTCCCATTACTTAGCAATCCAGAAATCTCATCTACAACATTAAAACATTTTGCCTCCAATCAATAAGGTTCTATTCACATTCCAACAAAAGGCCAGACAACAATTGCCGATTGACTGCTTTTCAGCTAACAGAAACGTACTGATGCACAAACAGGTCAGGGTCCTTACCGATGATGTGATTATCTTTAAGCCACCAGCACGCCCCGGGGTCAAAGTTAATTTCAAAAGTTGGAATTGCTTGGATAGAATATTCAAACTTTGTTTAAGCTGTGCATGTGTGCGTATGAGAGTGGGCGATCAGCAATCACTAGAGGTGCAGACAAGGAACAAAAGACAATCTCTCTGTTACCCAGTGGCTGACAAAAGAAAAGGAGGAAAAAACAAAACAAATGCATCATAAAGTGCCTTTGATGCCAACATTAAAGGCAGGTGAACAGGACAGGACCAAACAACTACAAAGACAATTACAATAATGTGTTTATTTTGAATACTTTCAAAAATAATTACATTTGACTTGTTTGACTTTTTCTTTTGACTTATTAAAAAGGGACATGCCATTCTCATTAAAAATCTCCTCAGCCATGACTGCTACTCTGCTAGCGTGGCGAAGTGAATCACACCCGCTGTGCTCTCTGTGGTGTGGAAGGAGAAGAGAGAGGGGGCGAGACAGACAGAGGTATATGGTATATGATATGGGCTAAAGTTTTGCCTCGCTTGAGACTGTCAACTCATTATGGTGTAGGAAGAATAGGTGGCTGGTCCGACGGGCTGCTCTCTGTGTGTGTGTGTGTGTGTGTGTGTGTGTGTGTGTGTGTGTGTGTGTGTGTGTGTGTGTGTGTGTGTGTGTGTGTGTGTGTGTGTGTGTGTGTGTGTGTGCACGTCCGTCCGTCCGTCCGTCCATCCGTGCATGTGCAATGCATGTGAAAGACCTTTGTGAACCCGCTGATTGAAACTCAGCCTGCAGGCCAAGGTCAGCGACTCCAGGACTGAGACCAAAACCACCATGCTGTGGGAGCAGGACCAGAGGTCAGAGACCTGAGCAGTGGGGTGATGGCCTCGCTGGTAACTACCCATATCTGTGGGAAGCAGCCATACAAGTGCCTGGCTGACAGTGGAAGAAGTACTCAGATCTTTTACTGCACTTAAGTAAAAGTTGCAATACCACAATATAAAAACACTCTGGAGGCAGGCTTTACCAGCAGCAAGCAGTGGCATGTGGCAGCATTTGAAAAGCAGAGATCCAGTGTAGGAGGGAGCCGTATTTAAACGGACTGCCTTGTTGAGGGAATGAGGTGTGATTGGTGTGTAGATAAGTGTGGCTGATTGAAAGCAATCAGCAGACTGACAGCTGATTACAGCTGAGGTGTATATGACTCACGTGCCCGCATGAACTAAGACAATGCTTAACTTTTGTAATAATAACCAAAATCTACTACAACGCAACTTGTAACTAGAGATGTCAAATAATTGTAGTGGAGTAAAAAGTACAATATTTGCTTCTGAGATGTAGTGGAAGTAGAAAGTATTAAGAAATGGAAAAAACTCTTGATAAATTGTACTTAAGTACAGCACTTGAGTAAATGCCGGTCCTTAGTTACTTTCCAGCACTGCTGGCTGCTGCTCGAGTCATACTGGAGATGAGATAAGATGATGACATGATGGGCAGGGCAATAAAATTTACATTACAGCGTAAGAAATCCCCCTTTTTGGGGGCACGGTGGCGCAGTTGGTAGCATTGTCGCCTCACAGCTAGAAGGTCCTGGGTTCAATTCCTGCCGTGGGCGCTGGGGGCGTGTTCTCTCCTCCGCGTCATCAGTGCCCAAAGGAAAGGGCCTTTCTGTGTGGAGTTTGTATGTTCTCCCTGTGTCTCCAAGGGTAGGTACCCTCACAAAAACATGCAGTAATCCTGGTCTCTATACTGCCACCCCCTGGTCAGCCGGGCGCCTGATGGAGGGGAAAGGAACTGGTTGGAATAACGTGTTCCTTCCACGTGCTACGTTTAACCAGGGAACCTCCCCCCTGTCAGGTGATAAGAAGCGGCTTGCTAGCTCTCATGCATTGAAGAAGGCATGAGCTTGGCTCTAGGCTCTCCCTAGGCTGGCAGAGGGAGTGTAGCGCCCAGGATTACTTAGACAATTGGCACTGGGTGAAAAAATGGGTTACAAAATCGTGGGATAAATATTTTAAGTTAAAAAAGAAATCCCCCTTTTTTGGGGGGTGGGGGATTTGAGGGATCAATCACTATATATTGTATATACTGTAATACTGTATAAATTGCTCCTGGAACAGGTAGGAGAAGGGGGAGACAGTGTCAAGGCTCACACTTGGCTGTTGTGCGGCTCAAACTCATGACACTTGGATTGAGGGACGGAACAGCGGAACAAATCACCCCATCTCCTCCACCCACGAGCAGACAGTTTATGTGGTGTTAGTGAGGATGACTGCAGGTGTTGTCACTGAAGGTGACATCTTAATGTATGGATAGAAGCTGTCTGTATTCTTTGGCCTGTGTGTGTCCAGGCAGCTGTGTAAATGGCTCCCAACACCTGTAATCAATATTTTTCACTTAAAGCACTTAGGACTGTCATCGGTTAGCATCACCAGGCGCCTACGTCAGCAAGGAGGATAGGTGGTAAAGTGAGAGACAGAGAGAGAGGGAGGAGAAAGAGAAAGGATTTCGAGAGCGCTAATGAGGACTGGCATGAAGCCCGACCCTTAAGCCAATCAATAGCACTCTAAAGCGCAGCACTACCTTCCACAATCATATTCATTGATTCCTGATTGATAAGTGCCAATGTGGAACTAGGAAAGGCTAAGAAGATGCATGCTGCTGAAAGGAACAGAAAGAGAGAGAGAGACGGAGAGAGAGACGAAGAGAGTCAGAGAGAGAGAGAGAGAGAGAGAGAGAGACACAGATAGACAGACAGACAGACAGACAGACAGACAGACAGACAGACAGACAGACCACTCTTCCTCCAACTAAACTAGTTCCTACAAAGAGGCTCACCCTGGCTTAATAGTGAAAGGGACAGTTACAGGTGCATGAAAATGGTTTGGAGAAAATGTAGATGGCTTATGTTACTGGATGTCTTTATCAGAGTCTGCATGTATGCACGTTTTTACCAGCATGCAATGCGGGTCTACAAAGAGACTGAGCACTAGTCATTTCTCGACATATCCTCGACATGTTTTCGATCATTGGCTGTCCTTTAAGCCAATGGCTGCCCTTTAAGCCAATGGGGAGAGGCATCCCATACTCTGAACGGCGGTCCCAGGCGTGGGGAGACATCCCATACTCCCACAGCCTGCCGTGTGGGGAGAGACATCGAGACATTTCAAATGGCTAGGGAGGGATCCTATGGAAAACAAACACATAGGAAACAGCCCAAACTGCATCGTCCTATAAACAGCGGCGTACTGCTCAGTAGTGCCAGACATGAACGAACAGAGAGCAGCAACAGCAGACAGACACGACACACACACAAGTTGCACACACACGCACACACACACAAGTTGCACCGAACTATATGACTTATTAATTCACGGACATCGGCTATCACGTCACCGATCCATGTTCCGATCCAGGACACACAGCCAGCTGAGTGTCATGGAGAGTCTCCACAGCGCACTTTCCGACAATTTTGATGAGATGCTTTAGAGTCTTGTAAATCCATGCTTCGCCGCTTTATTAACTACACACAAGTAGCTAGTGTGCTGCTTGTCGCTATATGTGTTTAAATTAGTCCTTTGTAATGTTCTCACCGTTAATTTGAGGTTTGCTCTAACATAAAATTGAATAGCAAAACGCGCGCCCCAAAACACAATCGCCCCAGGCCAACTTGGCGGTATTCAAAGTAAAGTACTTGAGTAAATGTACTTAGTTGCTTTACACCTCGGCATACGCGCTGCGTAGCGTCCCGCATGCTGGTATACATGACTGAGTCATGTCTTGTTCCTTCTTTCCTTGATCTAACATTCGGAGGAAAAATGTGCCTCCCATTTCATGCCACTCAAAATCTGGTCCATGTGCCAAGAGGCGGCTGTAGCCAAGTGGGTAGTTGGGCCGTCTGGGAATCGTGAGGCTGCTGATTTCCCCCCCAGCCCACCCCTATGTGTCAGTTTGTCCCTGAGCAAGACACTTAACCTCTAAATGCTCCCTGAGCACTGTATTAATAGCACCCACTACTCCTAATAGTTAAGATTGTTAAGATTGGTAAATGCAAAGGATGAATTTCATGTACTGTATGTGCAAATGTACAGTGACAAATACCTCAACAACTAAAATTACATTTATTTTTAGTTTTAAAGTAAGTTCTATTAAGAACATTTTTTCAACAAATAGTGACTATTCACTATATACTGAAATAGTATGGCCCCTGTGAGCAATACATGATAGTGCTGTATAACTGCTCTATTATGATAAACAAGTTGACTTATATCAAAATTTAAATGATACAAAACAACAATCCTGACAAGCAGTCACCTCGTCAAAACCAATTCAGAAGATTTGTCATGTGTAAGTAGTACATGTCAAATTCTATGAGCTTCACAGAAGCATTTTGTCGTTTTGCATTAATGCAGTGATTGGTAAGGAAGTTCTGAAAATGGAAAAATATAAACCTGTCATTTTCTGTGAGGCTATAGGGCATTTATAAATAAGACGTGCTCGGAGCGAACAAAAGGAACAGTTGATGGATGCACTTTCCTTTCACTTTGCTTATTTTACTTGTCATATTGCTGAATGCACTATCTCTTTGACTTGATGTTCAGTACATCTTTCATGATGAGTTTGCTAACATGATAACAAATGGAAGACTTTAAAAGAGTTTACTAGTGAAATCTGTTCATGGAGGAAATTTGCATTGGTGATGCGTTTGGCAGATGGGGAGGCTGTTTTCAAAAACATGTGTCATACTTTTTTCTTTCCCTGACATTATGAAACTGTTACATAAAGCTAGCAAAACGTCAAGCAACAAGAAGCTGAATTCAAGCCTGGCATGAAACATGGAATTACTGTATACTGATTAGGACCTTTTTTCTTTATTATCATCATCATCATCATCATCATCATCATTATTATTACCATGTTACTGTAGATGTCACTATAATTTAAACAACTGCACATATATCACATTCTGTTGAGTAATATTAATAGTACATCTGGGACTTTATTCTTGTCTAGGTACATTGTTTAAAGCAGTACAGCAGTACAGTACAGTACAAAGTAACATTTATTATCACACAGTGGAGAAGAATAATGGCAATTGCAATTTTCTTGGTTGGCAAATCAAAGACATGCCTTACAGACCAGATTCACAAAATCTAATAGATCTTGAAACTTCTGTAAATGCCTTTCTTTTAGCAACACATGCATGAATGCGGGGTTGGACACTTGATCGGTTGTTTCAAATGCTTTGAGTGTAAGGAACAGCAAGGCCTCTATTTGGTAATCGTGTTGCTAAGATTTTTGGAGGTAAAATACGCTTCTTAAATCCAATAATAAAAGCTGTAAGTCAATACAAATAGTAGAGCCTATGTGATTTCTGACAACACATTAACATTCAGCCCTTATGGGTTGGCTGTGAACATTCATGTTTAGTGGATAACAAAAAGCAGACCTATGCTGTTAATTTAACAGTGGACCATAAAGAATGGAACATTTTAAGTAATGTTCTACAACATAAAGGTATGTACAAAAGAAAAGAGATGAGATTATATTAAACAAAACCTACTGAATACATATTTCTCCATGGAGTTTAATGTAACATTTTCCACCATACACAGAGAGAAAAGGAGGTACTTATCAGGCCTAAGGCAAAAACCCACCCATCCCCGAGTAAGAGCAAAATGGCTACCTTGCGAATATGGTCTATAGCGCCTCTGGTACTGTACATATCACCTCATCATATCCTGTGTTCAAGAACTAATCAAATGTTACATGAACAGTCGCCTATGCGTTCTACAGCAATCACAGAGTTGATCTTTCTTTTTATTTGTATTTTTCTAAGCCAGCAGGGAGGCATCAGGAACAACACACAGCCCTCCAGCTGTCAGCCGTGTGGCCGTGTACATCAACCTCACCTGACTGGTCAAGCACAAGATACAGATACACCAGCATGGCAGCATGAAAAGGAGCCATGATGTTCAGTCCAAGGCTGACGCATCACAATCGGAGTCTATGGGGGGCGCTGAAATACTTTATTCACCAAGTGTCTCGGACAGGATGTTTGCAGTGTATTGTTTTGTTTCAGCTGTATTGTGCAGAAACAAATGCAGAATACAGTCAACTTTAAAAACACAGCTTGTTGTAGAGAACCACAGTTTGCACAGACAGACAACATTGACTCGCATACTACACAGTGCAATGGGATGGAGCACCATGCATTGCAGACAGGGGTGCTGTAAACTCTACAGGGTATTCTTCAAAGTATTCCACTGCTTTGGATTTGGGTTCATCAAGGATATGCGACAAGATTCTGATGATGACATCAGAACAGGGGTCTTCAAGGGTTTTCAGGCCAAGGACCCCTTAGCTGAGAGAGTGACGAAGCAGGGACCCCCCCCCCCCAATTGTGTTGCAGATTAAACTTTTTCACAATTTTCATAGAGCTTCATTGACTTGTTTGACAGCACTATCAGTGTTGTGTCAATTCGTGTTTTGTTTGTTTGTTTACAGGTTATCTTTTCAATTAATGTGTTGGATTCATGTTAATGTGTATTTTCAGAAATGTAACCTTTTAAACCCTCAATATAGTCAACTTGACTGTTGGCTCTGTACTTGGTCTGGTGCTTTCCCCTCTACACCAACTCTCTGAAAATATCTACAAGCAAGGCATTGCGAGCTTGTAGATCTGCTATTTTCCAGCTAATGTTCCCCATCATACAAAGATTTGGCGGACCCCCTGTAGTTACTCTGAGGAGCCCATAGGGGTCCCCTACCCCCTGTTGAAGACCCCTGCATTAGAACAAGGCAGCACAATGCCTTGGAGCAAGGGAAGAACATGAAGCACAGTATGATTTCTTTATTAACGACTACATTCTGCAGTATGGCTGTGGAATCAATATACAGTGAATCACAGGCGGGGTTTAATCCATTTATATGATTATCAGCTTCGTACGCCTCTGCATGTCCCCGCGATCGCTCACGCAGCGAGAGAGAGAGAGCAGAGATTGTGCAGGAGGACCAGAATCAAAGCTTTTTTGAAGAAGTACAAGAGAGAGGCGAAGCAATTACTCAAGCATTCACGCACCAATTTACAGCATGTCGGTTATGAAATTGTTGCAAGCTAATGAAGAACCTGGCCATGTGGATGCAAAAGAGATGGCTCAAACAAGCTCACTTGACAGGCCTTGCTAACCAGTGATGGGAGGCGACTCGGCTGCATGAAAACTTGCCATCGAATTAACGTCAAATCAAATGCTATTTCCTGGCTGTCTTGTTGACATGAACAGTAGCTGTGTCTGCCTGACAGGCAACAAACTTCTTTGTCTGCTGAGGCGCAAAGACTTGGAGTCTGGCTTCAGCGGGTTTTGCCACAAAATAGAGTGGGAGAGTTTCCTAGTCCAATCTTACCACATGCATGTTGCTTTTCTTTCTTTTTTCACCCTCTATTTTTATCAGTCCAACATTGCGGGGGAAGATCAAACCACTGAAAACAGTCACATTCTGGCTACGGTCCCAGACCAGGGAAACACCAAATTCCATAACAACAAGGTGCTAGAATCTACAATACACACACATGAATTGGTAATGACTCAAATGAGTCATTACTGTTTGCTCCTTAACCACTCGTCTATCAGCGCCCCCCATAGGAGGTAAACTTTGTAATTCATACCCAAAATTGGCCAATATGAGCCCCACTGACGTCCATTATCTAACTATATAAATGGCGACCAACTTCCGCACCCTCGGTGTCCACACCCCACAGCTCTGTTATCGACTAAACAACGCACCGCCAGACCACATGTCGCCAACTGACTCGCCACGCCGGCCGCGCTGAATTTACGCCTCGCGTAGGGGACATCTCACTGCTCAATACACCTTTTCCACCGCGCAACATAATTAATTCTACTCACCAAATGTCGGACAAAACGGAAGGGGAGGCAGCTTCGTACCGTTTACCGTGCGCACGACCTCATCACCACAACAGCACGCAGCCGCTGCGGGTTTTTTTTCCTTTTTTTCCAAACTTTTTTTTTGGTCACCATTTTCTCCAGGCACCATTTCTGGTGTAACGTCGGGTGTTTCTTTTCACCAGCCAATCACCTTTCACGTTGCCACGTCCGTTGCCACGTCGCGCTGACGTACGCTAAACAAGCGCTGCCGTGCGCACAATGCAAACGAGCCCAAAGGCGCGCAAAAATCAGCCGACCATTGCTTACACACAAAGTCAGACCTGGCAACGCAGCCTACGCCAATCATGTGTGAGAGATCTACAAGCTATGGGGCAGAGACGCCACCGTATCTTAGCAACAACTACAGCGCTCACTCTCATTGGTCGTGTCACGCTAAGAGCAGTCTCCAGACAATGGCATCGCAGACAGCTTGCTGTTACTGCTGTAGCCATCACAGGCAGTTGCAGCACGACGGACAGGGCGCTGTGATAGCTGCCATGTCGCTAACGCTAACCTGGTTGTCATGCCTGCAGCGGCTGTGCAATCACTTTGTCAACAATGCACGTTCGTGTGGTGAATGTCTATATTGCTGCTCAGTTCGTCCATTGTAGATGGTGTATGTTTGTGTGTGTCTTCTGGAGAACTATGTAGCTCCACAGCAACTACAGTAACTAACGTAATGGCAGGACCGCCCCCTGCAACGCATGTTAGGCTGCATTATGGTCATGTAGTAATTTCAGATAATTTCGCTCCGATTAGAGCAGTGTTTATCAACCCTTTCACGCCGCCCCCCCCCCCCCCCAAATACACGTACTTGATCTGGGACCCCCCCATTCTGTTTGACTCCGTTCCACAAGTAAATATTGTGAAAATAGCCGATCTACAAGCTCGAAACGCCTCACGTTCAGAGGCTTTGTAAGCTTGGAGATCGGCTATTTTCTACATGATTGCCTCTTTCTTACATTCTTTGCCAATGTGGCCCATGTTTTCATAGCATAGTTTATTGACTACTTCTGTTGCAGAAATGCCCATTTCCTTTACTTTCGGTTTTTTATTGTCTCCGCCAGGCCGAAAGGCATGGCGCAAGACTATGTTTCACCCCCTGTCCGTCCGTCTGTGATAGCTAATCTCTCACATCGTTGACTTGCTCGCAGCAAAATAACAGCCCGATGTGGAGAGTCAGTGAGAGCTGGATAAACGACGTAAAATGTGTCAAAAGGAGTCTGTACGGCTGTCGAAAAATGAACACATGACGTCGGTGGGAGAGCAGATATTGTGTCTTTTGGACAAACAGCAGCGTGGTGCTGATGTTTGTTGTGTGAAGCAGCTTAATGTCACAGTGTTTGTCTTGGAGCGCCTCAGTGCGGCTGCAGAGTTCATGTGCAACCTCTTCCAGAGAGACACAGAGACACTAGAAACTCTGCTGGGGGAAAAAAACACTGCTGGGCATTGACTTTCCCATGGACATTGATCTACACACTGCAGCTATATCTGCTACACACACAACATCAAACTACACACTGCAGGTATGATGCAGCGTTTGCATTACAGCCAGCATGCCAGCGTAGTTCCCATATGGTTTCAAGGTGGGCTAAACCATATGGACCCCATGTCAGCAATGTCAGCGCCATCCACTTCAGTCCCAACTGCGATGCCCATGCAGGCTATAAGTAGCTTCTACCTGGCCCTTAGGTGGGCCCCAACTAGCCATGTTTATGTGGGACCAAGGCGGGTTCCAACTGGGTTTGCCCATGCAGGCTTTAACTGGGTTCTACCTGGGCCCTAGGTGTACCCTAACCAACCACAGTGCAGTGCCCATCGCTCCAATTGTTGTGACGTCAGGGCTCTCAATACTGCACATTGGTGGAGGAGGAGGGGCCGCAGGGCGACCGCACACATCGCTGAACCAATGGTAGCCCACGGATGTTTCCTCTGTGGATTTACAATCTGCCCCTCTATGCCACATATCATCCGCACTACAGGGTCTTCACTGACCGAGCCACGGCCCCACTGACCCTCATGACGCTACGCCACTTAAACGTGCGGCAGCATGCGCTGGCTTGCCAGGTTTGCACAGCCTGCGCCAGAAACAAGCAACCACCTTCATGAAAAAAAAAAAACACCGAAATGGTCCGCAATGTTCCAGGGGTGTCCCCGCGCGTCCCAACACTCCACAGGGGGTCAGTGGACCATCAGGGGGTCCGCGGACCCCCTGTGGACCCCCTGAAACATAAGAAATATTATTTCTTCAAATTTTTTCCTTTTTCGAAAAAACTTTTCCACAGTTTCACTCCGGCGATTTGGGTCCCCCAATATACACACGGCTGGGCCCCGTGCGCGGCTGGGGTTGAGGGGGGCGTAGCCCCCCGAAACTCTAGTAAGTGATAAAAGAAAAGGTCAAATTTAAATATTTCAAAAAGTATAGAACATATGTGACAAAATTGTGGGGTTCTAATTGTTAGCCTAGTGGCAGTCTGCACAGGAAATTTGGTGTTGATCGGTCTAGCAGTTTACAAGATAAGCTCTGGACGGACGGACAGACAAGACAGACAGCTGTATACTGTAGGTGCGGCATAGAACTCTTTCATTTTAACGCCTCCAAACCACAGACAGGAGGTACTGAGGTGTTGGTTTATGAAACATCATTCCTCAGCCCTTGTGAGCAACGCAGAGATAATTCTCTCAAGACCTGTGTTTAATTGGATTATGGTATTCAGAAAAGATTGACTCATTTCTCCCCAGCTGTAAACTTGCTGAGCTGACAATCACAGCGAGCAAGGCAATGCCCGGGAAATAAACCCACATCAGAGCGGGGGCAATACACGCGCGCACACACACACACACACACACACTGAAAATAGCCGATCTACAAGCTCACAATGCCTCGCTCTGTGACCAACTGTGACGCATCTTGTTGTACCACAAAACAAGCATTTCCCAAGTGAGGACGAAGAAATTCTACTATACTTGTGAGGACATTTGGCCCTCACAAGTAAGTCTCAGGGAAGCTGTTTAGTATGCTAATATGCAGTGGGTTTCAGATACCTGTGAGAGATATTCAGCCTACCACAGCCCGGCAACAACATGAAGCTTTTGAGACTCATTGCATGCAAGAGGAAAAAAGAACAGCATTTGATTCTCTGCAAAGACGTATGAACATTCCTTGCTCGTCAGTCATTATTCCCATACTACATCAGTAACAAAAATAAAATAATAATAAAAAGAGCTGAATTCCCGTTTTTACCAGCTCTTTCCTTGCACAGAACAATCTTTTGCGAGAAAAGTATGTGAAAACAGATGAGTCGGCCCTGCCCCGTTCTCTGGATGTATGGTTTAGTTGGTTAGATGAAGTCCGTGGCAGCACTATTCATCTGGCTGCCACAACGTTGGAGCCCCACCACTGACTGATCAATCGGGCTCCCTCGAGGAATCATGCACCCTTATATCTGAACGGCTACCAAAGTTATTAAATCTAGGGGGCCGCGGAAGCAGCGGAGCAGAGAGGGAGGAAAGAAGGAAAGACACACAGATACGTGCGCGAATGTACACACTTGTGGGGACTGTACTATATATACTGTAGTGTCTTGGTACAGTCACTTGTTTCTTTGACGGGCGTATTAAATTCACACTATAAGATCCTGGGTGTCGGTTTAACTCTGTAAAAGTGGACCCCATATATGTCATTTTTTACACTCTCAGAGTTGAATTGATCCTAGTTCTCATCTGTAGGAATAAGGCTTCTCATCCACAAAGCAATGGAAGTCAATCAGTCATTGTTTTTTTGTTTTCACTGGAGGGGGGACTTGAAGCACTTCTGTTGTGCTGCTGTGAAAAAAACAACCACACACAATTACTTTTAATGTAATGCCACACAGAGGAATACATGGCTTCTATGCTTTTAGGCATTTCATCAGCATGGTCTGAGGGACAGTTCAGCAGTAGTGGGCAATTAAGTTATGATACCTGCCATATTTCAGTCCCTGGTTCACAAGAGCAGAGGCCCAATTACCTGCTAGTGAGTCATCTCTACTCTGTAACCCTTACAGGTCAATTTCTTTACCCTTTCAGAGTTAAATCACAATTACAATTTAGGGATTCAGCAGAATAAGCAGCGACTTTTTACAACATGAGATCAAAGTGGAATGAACCCTATTCAACAAACGGCAAGGTAAATGGTCACGGAAGTAGAGCGTAAAGAAAAACAAATATTCTACAAAGTAACTAGGATACCAGGTAAAGATCAAACCTTGCATCTACTGTAGTGTCATACAAAATACAATCTGAATAACATTCTTAGTATTGCTGTCAAGCTAACATGTCCATTTTCAAGAGAATCATTTGTGAACACGTAACCAATATACATCTGCATAGTACAACTAGCATTTATCAAAAGAAATAGGTGATAGAAGGAATGAGGAGTGATACGTTGTTTGTTTGATTGATTGAAGTACTTTATTAACATGTTTGGTAACAGTACGGCAGTACAATAAAAAAAAAGCTCTGCCAAAAGGACGACACAAAAAGCTTGGGGCTTGTTTCCGTTCATTGTACTAAATTTGTCAGTAAGACATTCAATACATACAATGCATTACACATCCATATAAGCTCCAGTAGCAGTAACATATATAATTAAAGAGAAAGGAGGGGTGGGGCTGGGGGTGGGGGCAGAGGATGCCACTACCAGCGGGCTACTGCCGTGGAGCTCACTGATGGAGATCGTTGTTTGACTCTCTGGGGGCAAGTTGGTAAGGGTGAAGTAGAGTCTTAAGACAAGAGTTTTCAGACTGCAGACTGCAAAAATGGGGAGAGAGTCTCCAGTCCTGACTGAGAGGTGAGGTCATTCCACGGCTTGGGAGCCAGAAGGGAGAAGACTAGAGATTTTGTGCAACCCCATATGGCAGGTTTATGCGAGTGTTCCAACTCATAGCAGGTTATTGCATAACTTCCAGTACATGCTCTCAAAGGCTCATCTACAGTAGCGGTCCATGCTCAACTACTTGTGACAAGCTTCCAGACAGGCCGACCAAAAGTCAGACAGAAAAGCAGGAGAGATTTCATCTGACATGCACACTGCTGTATGTGTGTCTGTCAAATGAGCCAATATTGTGTCTTCTCTAAATGGCTGCCACCTCTGCTGCTGCCAGTGCCAATGTTTTCATCTTAAGCAGATTCCACTAATGCCTTTCAAAGTGGGAGCTGAGTGACAGGCAGCATGTCACGAAACACAGCAGTGGCGCATCTGAAGGGGGATAACGGTCTTCTTTTCACCGGGAGAGTGCCACTTACACCGTACGTAACGATGTAACGATGGGAGAACCATAATTATCGGAACGCAGACATGAAATCTCTTCATAACACAGAGAAGACACTTAAGAAACTCCATTAAAAGTGCGGCAATGAGCAAAAAAGGCCGAAACAAATGGATAATAGTTTCAAATTAGTCACAACTAAACAAAGAGATTCCTTTTACCCATTACTTTAATTGACATAATAGATACATGTATTGTGTCTCTAACACACACTTTTGCTCTGGAGAATTAAATTATTTGGTTAGTGGCACGACGGCAGCCAAGACTCATCAACTCCGAATGGCTGGTCACCTGAGGACACTATTAAAGGAGTGCCTGACCCGTCCGCCCGCTGACAACTCAATATAAATGCAGCTCTCTCTAATAGACCATCCAGCTGAAAAATATGTCGACAAACCTTTTAAAAAAGCCATTTCGGGACAACTCCAACAGTTCCTCCCATTACATTTTATGCTCCAGTCCATTCACATAAACTTGATGCTCAGCCTTGGTTGCCGTTTTTACGGTCCGATGTGGACACTCGGCATGGCACTTCATTCCTGGCGGGACGTGAGCCGCCAGGCAAGGAAACGCAGAGGCGATTGATGGACTGCATTTTAGAAGCTTATATTTCACTTTATTCAGTCAGCATTCAGCCTCTGGTGAATAACTATTGGGCTATAGCGTAGCATTACTTTAAAAGAAAAGAGAAGGGGGAACTACCCCAAGGCTGTACGACTGGTGTGTATCTCTCCTACTTCCTTCCCCACATTGCCCGGTTACAGATGAGCTCTCATAAATGTCTGCTAGGATTTATATTATCTAACTGCGCCTCTACGCAAAAAGGGGGGTTTCAGGGGACAGTTATTAAAGCAAATGTATTTAATTTATGATTAGGGGACTGCCAATCTGTAATAGTAATAAGTACAGGGAATTAGTGTTTAGAGAGGACATTAAACTTTCCTGACATCAGCCATCTTGCACAGCACTTTGCTGTATCAGAGAGAGACAAGGCACCACTGCCACCCTACCAGCACCCTGCTGGTAGTTTTTCCACTGGTGTTAATGAAGGCATGGCTGCAACACTTGTTAGAGGCCTATGAAGGATCCTGTGATCATCAGAGCCTGATCAAAATATCCCGTGAGTCAAACTGTGAGAACTTGTGAGGGCCAAGTGTCCCCATAAGTATAGACGTGTAAGTGTAGAATTAAAAAAATAGACATCGTAAGGACCATTTTCTGGTCATCACAAGAGAAATGGATGTTTTATGGTTAAAAAAAAGATTTGGGGAGTTAGGCTTATTAGTTAGGTATAATAACATTTAGAGGTTGGGTTTAGGGGTTTGGAGTTATGCCTGATTTACACTTGTCGCACACCAAAAATGGGATATCTACAAGCTCACAAAGAGTTGCAGCGCTTGTAGATCGGCTATGTTTGGCTTCAGGGTTATGGATAAAACACACAAAGGTGTGTGTGTGTGTGTGTGTGTGTGTGTGTGTGTGTGTGTGTGTGTGTGTGTGTGTGTGTGTGTGTGTGTGTGTGTGTGTGTGTGTCTGACAGTTTTTTACAGTGTAGCAATGTGACCCAGAGGTTACAGAGAACTGTCATGTACCCAAAGGGTCAGAAGTTATATCCCATCAATCAACAGCCATGTGACCTACTTGAAGTCCCCTTGACAGAAACATTGAGCCCCTAGCCCCTTACAGTAAGTGCCTCTGGGCAAGGGAGACGGAGTCAACCTAATGTACTTTACAGTAAGATTGAGTTCAGAGAAAATATGCTGACAATTCTGACATAATCAGATCTGTCTATTTAAATTTGGATTCACAGGAAGGTTCCTGCTCACTCCTACCTAAAAAAAACAACCTCCGACTGTATGATACACATGAATTTGTGTTACCAACCTAACAAATACAAAAATATTTGTACACCATTATAAGGTGAATACCACTTACTGTGCAGTTATTAAAATCTAGGCACCAGAAAAAACAAGACTGCACTCTAGAGATCTGATAGTGCTCCCCTGACCAAGAACGAGAATTTTTAATTAATATAAATAAATGTACTTGTGCAACCATGAGTCTGATCCCATGGACATTGCACACCAGCACTTTACTGTGCTTTATAGCGAGCTGGGAGCGGTGTCTCTGCAATTCAAGTACAAATTACATTGAAGGTAAAAAGAAAGGACAAAAAGTCACCTCTGTAACAATTTATTGTGGCAACATTTCAGTCTATCGACTTTTCTCCGGACAACGTTTTTACAACATTACAACGTGAATTCCTGTCTGTGGGACTTTGGGATCGTTTGGAACACTGAATCTGTTAACTCCTAAAATGTTTGCCTAAATGTAACCGCATGAACCCTAGCATCCCTATGCTGGTCCTGTCATAAAAGGCGAACATTCTGCAAAAATAGGTGAACATTCCATGAAAATACCTGATTTACAAGCTCACAATGCGTTGCGGCAAAAGACCCAAAAGAGAAATTACAAACAAAAATACATTATGAATTAATCACTTCAGCTATTTTAAAATGGTAGAGATAGCCGATGAAGCTCACAGGGTGTCGCATTGCATGATGACAATCTTTTTAATAAAAAACACAAAAAGCTACGGGCATGTTTCCGTTGTGGTCCATTGTACTAAATGTGTCAGTAAGACATTCAATACATACAATGCATTACACATCATATACATATATAAGCTCCAGTAGCAGTAAAATATATAATGAAATAAAAAGGAGGGGGGGTGGGGGCAGAGGATGCCACTACCAGCGGGCCACTGCCGTGGAGCTCACTGAGGGAGAGCATTGTTTGACTCTCTGGGGGCAAGTTGGTAGGGGTGAAGTAGAGTCTTAAGACAAGAGTTTTCAGACTGCAGCAGAAAATGGGGAGAGAGTCTCCAGTCCTGACTGAGAGGTGAGGTCGTTCTACGGCTTGGGAGCCAGAAGGAAGAAAACTACAGATTTTGTGCAACCCCATATGGCAGGTTTATGCGAGTGTTCCAACTCATAGCAGGTTATTGCATAACTTCCAGTACATGCTCTCAAAGTCTCATCTACAGTAGCGGTCCATGCTCAACAACTTATGACAAGCTTCCAGAGAGGCCGACCAAAAGTCAGACAGAAAAGCAGGAGAGATTTCATCTGACATGCACACTGTGTGTCTGCACACTGTGTGTCTGTCAAATGAGCCAATATTTTGTCTTCTCTAAATGGCTGCCACCTCTGCTGCTGGCCATGTTTTCATCTTAAGCAGATTCCACTAATGCCTTTCAAAGTGGGAGCTGAGTAGCCGATGAAGCTCACAGGGCGTCGCATTGAATGACTATCTAAAAAAAAAAAAAAAAAAAAAAAAAATGTATAGGTTGCAAAACTTGCCAATAAAAAATTGGGTCCCTATGTTTGGGAAACACGGTTCTATAATATATGCTTAAGAGCATGTAATGGCAATCATCTGCAACTTAATGTCTTCAAACTTCTTCAGCACATTAAGTATTTAATGGAGCCTTGAAACCAGCGTTGAATGATGAGTGCGGCTACAGAGCAGTAGCCAATCTAACACTGTGACACCTCTCTCCGAGCTCCAACCGAGCATAGACCGTTAACAACAACACAATTGACTAACTTTAAAGGAGGTTTGTTCTAATCGCTGGGTAAGGGCAAGCCTTCAGTGTGCAAGACCCAATTACAGCTAGACTGTTAGCAACTCCTCCACTAATTGCAATCATCAGCTCAAATCATTATCACCAAGGCTCTCCTTCGATTTCTATCAAAATCCCCAAATCCCTCGGTTTCTCTGTGCTTCGGTACAGCTAGGGGTAACTCATAATGTGGCGAGGGATAATGGGTTTACATTTGCACCGTAATTAGAGTTAGAATGGAGATAGAAGACTTGGAAGGTATCTGATTCTCTGGAAAGCAGCAGGGGTCCTCTTGCCACAATGAAACATTTAGAGAGATTTCCCTCAAACCACTAGCCTAATCACTGTGCACTTGAACACATGGATGCGATGCCACTTGACTTTCAATGCTGGCCGAGCGCTGATAATGATGTTTAAAACTGCATGGTAGAGGATGAATAAAAAGACATTAATATCGAGCTCTTCAATAAGAGACCCAGCAGGTCATTTACAAAACCTAATTTCCTAGGAGCATGCAAAGCCACCGCTTGTTAAAGTAATGGCATTCCTGGCAGATTGTACACACTTGACCGGCTTCTCCACATAACAGCATGCAGCGATCGCCGGGGCACCACGCATCCATACAGCTGCCATTCAGACGTGTATAGCACAGGACGTTTGACGGTTTTCTAATCTCTGAGGCTGCCATCGGGAGATGGGGCGGGCTGACCCCTGTCATCCCTGCAGTGCATCTCAAACAGCGCAATGACATCTCCATCTCCATTTCCCTCTAGTCTCTCTATATCACCATGCACCATCGTGTCATTTACCTGCTCTCCAAATGTCAGACAAAATGCTTCACAGCCATATCTGTCACCCCCCCCTTCCCCCCATCCCCCACCCCCCAAGGAGAGGGTGACCCACTCCGCTGCTGCCCAGTATAATGTCAGACATTCCTGGACACGGCCTCTGAGATGACCTGCTGTGGTGTGTGAATGTGTACCAACATAGACATATGGACCAAGGTCCCAGTGAGGAAAAATACTAGACTTTGAAAGCATGACTTTTGTGTGTGTGTGTGTGTGTGTGTGTGTGTGTGTGTGTGTGTGTGTGTGTGTGTGTGTGTGTGTGTGTGTGTGTGTGTGTGTGTGTGTGTGTGTGTGTGTGTGTGTGTGTGAGCGCGTCCATATGTGCGTGCGTGCGTTATATTACTATATTACTGAATCATTTGTTATTTGCTATTTATTATTTGTCCGCCCTGTATTTTTCCCATTGCAGCGTACCAACAGAAAGTCCCAGTAGGGATAATAAATTTGACCCTGAATCCTGTGGGTATAGACTAGAGTACCACATAAACTAGTAAACCAGAAGGATTTGCTGTCACCGGCTCCAAGTTTGCTACTTATGGGAAATAATGGGCTGGAAAATTCACAGGCAGTGGGTTGAATAAACTGGAATGGAATGTTTTCCACAAATGCCCTGCTCCTTTATTTAAATGTCATCAGCTTAAATTATATAGGTGAATTGACAAATGAGGTACAAGCTGACCCACGGAAGAGGCCAAGTGCAAGCTCTCCATTGGTTTGTGTCCTTCAATGTATTCTGTGACTGTTAGCCACCATTTCTCACTTTACTTTCCACTTTTTCTCTGCCTAATGCCCTGTGCCTGTTGTTGGACACCACAGTATTTCACCTGGGCTGGGGGCAGTAAACATTCGTGTTTTTCGGCAGCATAATTGATGGGTTCTCAGGTTTGACACACAGAAGTGGAATTGGTACATTGGGTCGGCATAATGAGAATAAATCTCTACCATAATAACTAGGGTTGGCTACCGTAATTCTATGCCAGTATGGCACTGGTACAGTACCTACCAGGCCGAATCACAATGCAGATTTTGGTGCTTTATGTCTGTACCAATTGCCTGAGCTGTCAATCTGCCTCCTACTGCACCAAAATGGACATAATAGGCAACAGAAGCATCACTGCATGTGCGACTAGTAAACAACATTAACTTGCTCTGACGGCAGCATGTAGGCTACCATTAGCTTGCTAGTTTAAACTTGGTATTAACGGTTTAAAGAGTGTGGCTGCATTTCACTCCAAAGGATTCCAACACCAGGAAGTTGTGTTCAAAATAGGAGGAACATAACATTTAACAGAGCAACTGGAGACGCACCGGATACACTTGACAACAGAGGGATGCACCGACTGTATGCATAATGCTCATACTCAGTCGTACAATGTTGCCTGTGTCTGAGTTATGATAGAGGGGTACCAAGCAAGAGTGAGAGGGAAGATGTATAAGATGGTAGTGAGACCAGCTATGCTGTACGGCTTGGAAACGGTGGCACGGATGAAAAGAAAAGAGGCGGAGCAAGTGGTGGCAGAATTGCGGATGCTACGATTCTCATTAGGAGTGACAAGGAGGGACAACATCAGAAATGAGTACATAGAGGAACAGCCCAGGTTAGACATTTTGGGGATAAAACAAGAGATGTGAGGTTGAGATTGTTTGGACTTGTGCAAAGGAGGGATGAGGGGTACATTGGGAGAAGAATGCTGAAGATGGAGCTGCCAGGCAAGATGAGAAGAGGAAGACCAACGAGGAGGTTCATGGATGCGGTAAGAGATGCACATGCAGGTGGCAGGGGTGACTGAGGAAGACACAGAGAACGGAAGCAGCAGATGGAAACAGACGATCCACTGTGGTGGCCCTTGATAGGAATTAGCCACATGAAAAAGAAGAAGAGTATGACAAAGTTGTTCGCTGAAAGTAGCCAATCTACAAGTTCACAACACATTACGATAAGAGAGTTGTTGTGTGTTTGCCCATCTCCTTAATGTTGGTTATAATAGAGCACCGAAGTCCTGACGTCACTACCAGTAGAGGGCTCTTTTCGCAGGTTTGTGGCTTTACTTTTTGTGTTGATATCCTCCTTGGGGAATCTTAGATCGCTTCATATAAGAACTGTGTCCCAAAAATAAACCCCGGCGATTTTACTCATATGGATATAAAGCATCGACTGAAGGTGTAAATGTACACATTTACCCAAAGAGTAACACAATATAATCACTAGAAACGGATCAAACAACCCAAAGACTACATTTCCCATGAACACGGCTGCTGTAGGGACAGTGATATCAGACCCGGAAGTAGTCATTCTTAAGACTTTTAAGGCAGAATTCATTCCATTTTCGCCAGAAACAGGCTGTATCAAATATGAATGAATATCATAAACGACGCAGAGCCACCCCCCTGACAAAAACGCCGGGGTGGTGAGTTTATGTTTGGAACACAGTTCTTTTATGACGTGATCTAAGATTCCCAAATGGGGATTTCAATACAAAAAGTAAAGCCACAAACCCGTGAAACAGCGCCCTCTAGTGGCAGTGACATCAGACTTCAGTGCTCTATAAAGTTAATAACCAACAGTAAGGAGTTGTAATGTAGCTGCCTTCAGTCCATTGTTACTTTATTAAGTGTCCTCAACATGTGTACAACATGTTTGTCTATTTTTGCCTCAACTGGCATGAGCTGTGACTAGTCTACTTTTGAGTACAAACAGTTCTAGACAGCTTGGCTTTTGGCCACAGTGAAAAAGTATTATATTTGCATAGAATACAAAAAGAAAGAAAGGAGAAAAAAAAGGATCCCCAGAAGCATGAAAGCAAATATGGAAATATCCAACAGAATTCAAATTAAAGGCTGTGCAAAATGTTTACTTATTAACAAATTGTGTGAGAGAGAGCAAGAGAGCGAGAGAGAGAGAGAAAGAGAGAATAGAACAGGATCTTGTTTAGACATATTCTAAATATTTTCTAAATATCTTCCAATCTCTACAGCAGAGGTCTTCAACATGGGGTCCGGGACCCCTAGGGGGTCCTCAGAGTTACTACAAGGGGTCCGCCAAATCTTTGTGTAATAGGATTTTTTATTTTACCTTAACCACTTGAATCCTAGCATCCCTTTTCTGAGGAGAACTTTGGCCAAAAATAGCAGATCTACAAGCTCACAACGCCTCGCAGGCGTTGTGAGCTTGTAGATCTGCTATTTTTGGCAAAGATGTATAGGTGTAGAGGGAAAAAGGAGCAGACCAAGTAAAAAAAAGAAAGTTTAACCTGCAACACAATTTTATACATTATAGAAGGGGTCCCTCGTTCATCTCTCTCTCAGCTAGGGGGTCCCTGGCCTGAAAAGTTGAAGACCCCTGCTCTACAGGACACCGTCCACATGGCGTAATGCCCCCCAGGGCCGTTGAAGACCCATGGTTGGAGCAGTGCTTCTCAAATGGGGGGTATGTGTACCTTAGTACACAGAGGTACTACTGGGAGTATGTGAGAGAAAGTGGAACATGTAGAATACATTTTACTGTTATGTTTAATGATAAACCATTGGCAAACTTTGTGTGTTATTGTGTTATTGAATAAAAAGCTATACTTATTTGAACATTATATGAACATATGACATCCACACTGGACTTACTGAAAAGTTATGGCCACAGTTTAAAGGAAATCTGCTCAGGAGGCACTGATTGCAAACTCTTTCACTCCATTTCTTATTTGTCATGTTCTATTCTTCAAAAGACGGGTTATCATTAATTCACAGCATCATACTAGCTATTAGGGGTGTGCATTTTGGTGTCCCACGATGATCAGTTTAATTACACAACACTTGCCAATACAGTACATAAACATTGCTCTAAAAACGTATATCACTTGATATTGAATTATTAGGCTTAAAGAAGGCAGCTTAGTCTGTCTGTTTTTATTCTCTTCACCTCAATAAATTGGCATCGGCAGCTACAAGTGTGCGGCGAGTCTGGCGACTCTTTGATCTCTTAAGTATTCATACCATTGGCCAGCATCTCATAAGGACTGGTGTGCGTGGCACCTCTGTGAACTCAATTATTAGGCCTACCTGCTCATTCTTTATGACTGATGTCAATATCAGTCAGACTCGGACGGGCCGGCAGGGGTAGAGAATTTAATGGACAATATTGGTATGCGTGGCTAGATGGTGACGTCATGGTGGGCGTGGCAAGGTGGTGACATCATGACGTTCACTATCAAGTTTTGGTGTAGCTATGAAGAGTATACAAATATAACCAAATGAACTCCTCTGACTTTAGTTAACTAACTATAAGCACTTTAATGTGTTGTTAGATGACAATTGTAGTAAGTAGCTCTGGTTAAAGAATGTAATTTAACATTAATAAAAGTTAACGTAGTTTTCTTCTAGTGAAAGATTGCATTTCAATAAACTGCACTTTATTTTGGAATAAGATGGAAGTCAGAAGATATCCCCTCCATCAGGCGCCCCGGCAGACCAGGGGGAGGCAGTATAGAGACCAGGATTACTGCATGTTTTTGTAAGGGTACCTACCCTAGGGGACACGGGAACAACATGCAAACTCCACACAGAAAGGCCATTTCGCCCTTTTCAGCATTTATCATTAAGATCCAACTCATCAGTCAAGTCTTTGTGGATGTGCAAGAAAATCAGATGGTTGGGGCGTTTTTCGGTTATCGTTGAATGAATGAACTCAAGTTTTTACACGACGGAGGGTTGAGAAACTCCACGCAGCAGGCGTCCCTGCTTTTCCAGGACTAGTTCCAGTACAAAAGCCCCCTCGCCCCCCACCCCCTCTCATTCACTTCACTATTTTCAACACAAATGCCTGTTCGTTGCTGAGACATATCTGACTGTCAGCGGAGTTCTTGAACTAGAGAAAACCTTCTAAAAGGACACATGACTGACATAGACTTAATAATAATAATAATAATACATCAGACTTATATAGCGCTTTTCTGGTACCCAAAGTCGCTTTACAAAACAGCTTAAAAACAATTTTATTAGGAGCAAAAGAAAACAAAAGAAAAGAAAACATTAAAAGGCTAAAACAAAAGGCTAAGACTTGTCCTAGAGGACGAAAGTGAGGTTTGGTTAGGTCTGGGCAGGGAAGGCGAGTCTAAAGAGGTGGGTTTTGAGGGAGGCTTTGAAAACGGCAAGAGTGGGGGCAGCACTTCTTCTTCTTCTATGACTTCTATGATGCAAGACATAAGCAGACATTACTCCAATGGTCTAAACATCCTCTGAGAAGACGTGTATTATAGCAAAACTTTATCCATTTTCCAATATCCAACTTTATCTTTTTACTTTTGTCTCAGAAATTAATGCCCTATATGGGGTATTATTCAGTCAGTGGCTGCAGTTAGTGAGTGAGCCTGTTTGTGCACAAAGATTGTCATAGCGGGCAGTCATTTAAAGGCCAAGGGCATGATCTGCTCCTTTCACATACAGTTACAGCCAGCACAGAAAGATCAAGACTTGTGTATTAGCAGCAATTAGCATGTCTGGCGGAGACGGAGTGGCGGCCAGTTGATCAAGTTGGCCAGTAAGAGAGGCGATCTCCAGCAGCAGCCATTGAGCCAATAGGCAACGATTGGGCAACACAATGGGAACGGTGGGGTGCTAAACCAGCGCCGGTCGGGGAAAAACAATAAATATAAATAGACCAGCGGTCGGCGAGATCGACAACTCAATCGCTAAATAGTCCGGGGACATTCTGGCGACATTATTTATCGCAAATAATATAAATAACATTAGGCTAAGAATAACTGAAAATGAGTTAAAAAAAACATCCTCACTAGGGGATCCAGTCAGACGGGGTGAGGAGGGGTACGAGAGGGTTCAATTCAAGTGTTGCTGTAGAGTGTGTGTGTGCGAGGGGGGCCTGGCCTACATGGATTCGATCAGAGAAAAGGAGTACTGAAGCCAAAAAAGTTTGAGAACCACTGGCCACTGGCCACTTAGAGCTTTTTCATCTCAAGAAAACAGTGCTGTTGTTGCGTTTCATCCTGGAGCCCGAATGGGCTATGTGTGTTTCACACCTAGTTTCCCCCCTCCTGCATTTCAGCATTAAATGTCAAGGTCAAACTTTTAGCCTTTTCCGGCCAAAAAGCAGTTAGACATTTTACTTATTTCTTCTTAGACAGTGTGAGATAGGCCTACTGTGTAAAGTAGGCATGTAACGATTTATCATGAGACGATTAAAATCGATTCAAATTGGTGAAAAAATTGTAAAAGAAATAATCAAGCTTTTTCAGTAATTTGTCTGGAAAATAATTTTGTTGAAAAAAAATCATGAAGAAATCGTATTGTGAACCTAGTATCGTGATTCGAATCGTATCGTGAGTTGAGTGAGTTGTTACATGCCTAGTGTAAAGGTCAAAAATATTGTAATCAACTAAACTCAATAGACACATCCTGGGAAATCTTCCTCAGTGAGTAACAGCCTGGGATGCTAAAATATAGTTCAGCATTCAGGCATTTTGATGTGCTGCATCATCAGTCTAAATCACACCTTTGGTAACACAACTAATGGTTCCTGTTATCTACCTCTCTCTTTGTCATACTCCATTTCTAACTCTTTCTGAACCCCCCCCCCCCCCCCTCTCATTCCCTCTCCCACTCTCCACTCTTTCATGAATAGCTAATGAATGTGAATGGAGCTCTGGGGGATGCAGTAGTCTTATTACAGGGGGTTATGTGTGTGCTGGGCGCTCAGCGTGCTCTCATCAGCGTACGGTGAAAGGTTCAATTGCTCTGGCCAGGGCCCCCACCTCGATAAACAGAGGGGCTAAAGAGGTTTGTTTACTGGACCCACCTTGACTTGACCTCCGTAGCTTGGGGACAAGCTGCATGATTGCCTAAGTGTTGGCCCAGTCTGGGGAGACTACGCCCGGGCAACAAATGCTGGCCCTCTAGGCTGACTGATTGGATGTCTCCTGCTTTCTCCACCAATATCATCATTGTTGCACAATGGTATTGATGGTGGAAGAATATACAGTAACCATAGAGAAAGCAGATTCAAGTTAGAATGATGTACCTATAGGGAAACCATGAATTGAAGAATCATTCAGGATATATATTTTTTTATTGTTTTAGTTATGTATCGTGCTATTGCCATGCACGAAAATGTTAATATTTGTCTTTAATATTATATGAAACAGCAGGTTTTTGACTACTGAATATTTTTAAGACATCTGTTTGTATTCAGATAAGTTGTCTTTGCTAAGTCTTCATCATAATACTTTATTACCTTAGTTTGCAATAACTATATGAACTATATTAAATCACAGATTCATCTAATAATCAGAAAAATGATAAACTATAATAATAATGCAAATAATTGTTATGAAAATGCGTGTTAGTTGCAGTCCTAGCATTATGCAGCCATCTTGTTTTTATTGCTGTCTAAATAAAAAAAAAACTAGATATTCAACACATCCATGTTGTTCCAACATGAAGAAAAGTAGCCTGCAGTGTGACGGCAGTAAACCAAAAAAAGGAAAAGTTGATTGAATGAATTCTGCTGCTTCCCCCCTGTCTTCCTTTAACCTTCCGCTTGTCCCTGGGTGGGTAACATCCCCAGAAAACAACACAACTGTTGTTGTTGTTGCTGTCGGGCAGAAACCTTGTATCTCCGTATTTCAACATTTCATGTCTTTTTGCGCTACTTTGTCGTACAAGTGTCGCTGAAAAGTAGTGCAAATAGCCATTCTACAAGTCCACAAGTCCACAAGTCCACAAGTCCACAACGTGTCGCGATGCGGTGCGTCATGAGCGTCATTTTGAACGAATGAAAAGTATTAACAACATGGGCTTGTGACTAAATAATAACTACATTGGAACACAGATCTTTTTTTTTTCATTTCCTGAAAAGGTGCAACTTTGAATATACAAGGTTTCCGGCCGACAGTGACGATGCGCAGCCTGATGTTTATCCTCTCCCTCCCTATGCTTGTCTCTGTAGCCTTGGGTTTTGATATCTTATCAAAGTTCCTTTGCTGTTCATGTTTTAGTTTTTGCAGTTAACGTGGAGACATCCGCCCCCAAGCCAACTGTCAGCAGTGCAGGAGAAGTAACCAGATTTCCTTTTACTCAAATTTAGCAATACCTCGATGTAGAAATATTCTGTTACAGCTCACAACGCGTCGCATCACGACACATTGTAAGCTTATAGATCTGCTATTTTCGAATAGCTTAAGTTTAATAGGGGGTTTGTATACATGTTAAAAATCTAAAGTAACTAATAACTAAAGTTTTCAAATAATTGTAGTGGAGTAAACCATTTAAAATACAGTATGCCTCTGAGATGTAGCAGAGTAGAAGTACTTGAGTAAATTGTACTTGAGTACATACACGTAGTACTTTCCACCACCGACTGTCAGTGAGTGTGCTGTATAGCCTCCCAGAGGAAAAAGGCTCATTATTTAAATGTGTAGTCACAGCTTCTACTGTCCCATCATGATCTCTCCATCAGAGGAACTCTATCCGAAAGGTTTTACCCCCTGTAGGCATCAACAGGGGTTGCCTGTGTGTGAGTGAGAGACACACACACACACACACACACACTCTCTCTCTCTGACACACACAAACTCACACACACAGCACGCAAACATGCATGCACGCGCGCTATCTCTCTCTCTCATTCACACATACACTCACGCATATACACATTCTCTCTCACACACATACTATCTCAAGCGCACCCACAAACACACACACACACTCTCTCTCTCTCTCTCGCACACGCACGCACACACACACACACACACTCTCTCTTTCTCTCTCTCACATGCGTGCGCAAAAACACATACTATACATGCACACATAGACCAGGGTGGCTATATTGACTCTTTACAGAAAACTGTTAAAAATCCCCTGGCGCAGAAGTCAAGGTCAGCCCACCTTTGACTTAACACATCCACAACACTGGTTGCAGAGCCATTTGACTAAAGGTAGCTCTCCACCGCACCAACGTCGGTAAGTGTTGGAAAGCGTATGTTGCCGAAAATCTGCTGTTGAATGGACGGTGGGTGCACTGTCGCGTCGGGTCACAAGTTGTAGGGAAGCGTCAACCGTCGGATAGCAGCGGGCTTGTTGTTGAAAAAGACATCAAGCCATAGGCTATCTTTAGCACCATAGTAGCCGTCTGTCGGTGTCGGCTCTCAGGTGCATACAGCAACCTTTTTTCACACCTTCCAACAGACTGATCTCCCGACTTCATTCGACTGCCAGTCTCCAATAATCTGTAGTAGTCTGTTTGGTGGAGAGCTACCTTCATAAAGGCTTGCTAATGATGGCAGATTCTTCACCAAGGTTCAGAAAGAGCAACATACTGTGGTCAGCAGATATGATAGGTCTTATAGTCCCCTGAACATTTAATAACTTCAGGGGACAGCGCGGCAACTGTGCATTTTATGTATAGTCTGTAGAACCCAACTTGTAACATATTCATATGCCGTGCCTGTGCATATTTATTGCTAATTGCTAATATAGAAAATAATATAAATACATTCATAATTGAATTCATGATAGCCCACTTATGTTTATTAAAGGCTATGTGTGCAGCATACTGTAGTTCTTATTACAGTACAAGAAACCACTGTGTTAATGTTTTTTACATTAAACATTAAACGTAATCAGTTTAAGAGACACATTTGTTACTGCAGCAAGCTGTTGTTAATTAGAATAAACCTTTCACTGGTTAAATATGTATGAAACCCCCACACACACTTAACCACTAAAAAGGCAAAATGGTTCAAAAATAGCTAAAACAGAAGATCTACAATCTCTTGTAGATCAGCTATTTTTGCTAATTTGGCATGACAATGTCACATGACAAAGTATAAAATATGGCATTCATATATGAAAAAAACATATAAAGATGAAATATGGACAAGTTTTCTCACGACACCGACGAAATGAACTGTGGCTACTGTAAGCAGCGCTGAGGTGTGAATATTATGCACACCTGTGTGAATACGGAGGTAGAGAAATCGGGCACAGCAAATGTCCCCTGGACAAACAGAGGATAATAAAATAATAAAACATTATAATTGTTGCATCCTACCTATGTGACTTCTGTGTGACGATGCGTTGGTCAACTGGCCCCAAAGAGTCACCAAGCAGACGGTCACCAGCAGCATCCGTCTGCACATGCTCCGCAGGTCCCTCTCCCGCATTCTGGGGGAAAAGGCAAAACAAAATGGCCATGGGCAAGCATGTCTTGATACGGATACAAGAAGAGTGGGCACCTAAACACTATGGGCACCTCAATGTTGCTGAATGTTGCAATGTTTGCTGAATTTAGACACACACTTTTTTGTCATGTGGAATAATACATAGCATGTGAAAAAGTAATTTGCAACGTGTGCTGTCTCAAATGGGTGTAAAGCCAGATTTAGCCTATATACTCTTTAGTATGGCAGTTGTGTTGTGACACATGTAATAAAAAAAAGGTGCCCAGAGTTCCAGTTACACTTGATACTCAGGCAACAATGACATACGCTGGCTAACATGGGTTAAAAATAATCAAATGTATCTGGGAGGGACAGCACATATTAACGAACACGGCATACACAATCAGTATGAGGATGCAATGTAAATATGTTGTTAGCAAGAATGCTCATTTTCATCCGTAGTACACTACGTAAACAATAACATTACAAAAAGAAACAGATATTGTACATGTCCCTGATATGTAACAATCAAACAAAAAAACATCAAAACAATACAACAACATAAATGTAAATATAAAAATAAAACCAAACTCTGCATATGTTTTATAATAATAATAATAATAATAGACTAAAATAACAGTTACATTTAAATAAATAAAAGAGATGTGTGTAAGAGTTTTGAGCAGGTTTGATTCTGCAGCAGCCATATTTTAAGTTGATGCTTAGATGATGCAAATGTAGGACATTCTCTTATAGCTATAGGTAGGTTGTTCCATGCTGCGGAACTCTGAACTGATGGGACGTTTTGTCAAAAAGTGGTTTGTATACACTCAGCATGCTCCTTCTTCCGACGTCTGAACATTTGTTCGGAAAGGGAGGTGATTTAACTACAAATTGATGGGAGGTCTCAGAACTTTCCCTTAGAACTTTTGCACCTCCAGATGTCCTGACTCTACGAACTAGTTCAGAGAGCCTGTCCGAACCGGATGTTTTTTTACGACATCGGAAGGAGCATGTATTGGCCTAAAGCTTTGCAGAGAATGAAAACAAAGTGGTCTTGGTGCTTGTGCGACAGGAACACTGCAGCGCTACAATGTACAGGCTGCCGCACTTGGACTGACGCCAACAAGCTGTCCAAGCAGCCCATGGTTGGAAGTCAATTAGAGTAAACTCCCGAAATCACAAAGTAGGGATTTGAAAAGCTTTAGAACAACAGGCCTCCTCTGCCATGTCAAAGATTAGCCCACTGTGTGCCGTGCACAACAGGATTCCCCAGCATGTATCAAATATAGCCGCTCACTACCAGTGGTGTACTCAGATATTTTACTTTAAGGACAACCTAAAGGAGTAGTTCACCCAAAAAATGACTTATTTTCTATCAATGAATTTTATTTTCTACATGAAGCCTTGAATTCATGGAGATTTTTTGTTCTCCATGAATTCAAGGTTCATGGGGTGTGTAATTGATAGAAAATAAGTCATTTTGTTGGGTGAACTACTCCTTTAAGTAAAAGTAGTAATACCACAATATAAAATATGCTACAAGTAAAAGGCCACTATTCAAAATGTACAAAAGTAATGGCATCAAATTGCATTAAAAACGTTCTTCGATTTTTCTGAATATGACACACTTTTTAGCAAAATAGCAGATCTACAAGCTTGCAGATCGGCTATTTTCGAAGAGACAAAATATAACATATAGGACTTATGTTGTTAATGTACACATGTTTTGTAATAGGAATCTAAATCTACAAAGTAACTTGTAACTAAACTTTTCAAATAATTGTAGGTGTAAAAAGTACTATATTTGCCTCTGAGATGTATAGTGAAGTGGAAGTATAAAGTATATTAAGAAAATACTCAAATAAAGTAAATGTACCTCAAAAGTGCAGTACTTGAGTAAATATACTTAAGTTATTTTCTACCACTGCTCACTACTTGGAAATTCAAATGCTGGGTAAGAAGACAACAGGTGATATCAGGCAATACCCTGTATGCTTATGTAGGAAGTCCTAGCTCACTCTGACTGCCTGCTGTTTCTGCAAAGAGCTTTCTTCAAAGAAAAACAAACACATTTGTGTTGATTTAGTGCCCACTGACAAAACACAAATGTTATTATACATCCATGCATAATCATTCACGTGTTTGTGTTTTCTTTTTCCTATGGCGCTACGAGATTTGCATACGAGGTCACAAGCAAACGCTGTCATGACAAATAACGCACATGCTGCGATACATGACACTATTTTTAATAATCTACTCACTCCGGATGAAGGAACAAGAATCACAGTGGAAGGAAGGAAGGAAAATAAATAAAGAATTCAAGAACGAATTCAAGAAAGAAATAATTCAAAAAGGGATCTTTGATATCAAATCAAAGAAAGAGTCACACTGTCTGGAACTTGCAAAAAAAAAAGCTCTTTAATGAATCGACGTTTCGGTCGTTAGACCTTCATCAGGACAAAAAAACGATGTGTGATGATCCCGCCCCTCGAGCTGACAATATAACGCCCCTACAAGGGAGGGGCGTGTCACCTGTATTGTTATCAGAAATAGAAGTCGCATGACATGACACTTCAGAGGAATTTACGTCCCACTCCTCTCCTCTTCTCATTTCTTACATGCTTCCTCAGTGGGAGGGACTAACATGCAAGGATGCAAGTGTAGGAAATGAGGATTTAATTTAATGACCTGAGATGCACCCAAGGCACATTAACCACCAGACATTTAAAGGCTACCCAACATTGTGTTAGATCATCAGTCATTGAGCCCATTGGCTGCAAAAACAATCCCAAACCCTAAAGGCACACCAATCACCATCAGATCTCACCCCAATGAAAAAAATTCAATGAGTGTTTGCAATCCCAAGAGTGTCTAAATACAACACATTTTTCTGGGTCATGGCATCACAAATTATAGCTCTGAATAACAGAGGAAGTAGCCTGTATAAATCATCCGACCAGGTCTTCAATAGGCCTATCTAGGTAAAATAGGGAGATGACATTAGTGGACCCAGTAGAGAGCAATAATAAAAGAACAGCAGGAATAAAGATAAGAGTATAAAACACAAATCTCTAACAAATTGAAAGCACAGGTCTATTACATAGAATTGTTTTAATTATTTATTTTTTACCGACAGCAGTACTGACAGAAGTCCTTGTCATGTCTGTCTGTCTATCAGGCCCTCCTGGTACACACAACACCACTGACCACTTTATTAACACGCTGAGTAAGGCTTGACACCGAAAAAGTACCAAAGGGTTTTTTTTTTAACTGGCAGTCTTGATGGAGCATCGCCGCCCTCAAACGGATGTTGAGTACAGCATAAGAAGAAAAGAAAAAGAAAAAAAGGATTCAAGAAAGAAAGAATTCAAGAAAGAAATAATTCAAGAAACAAACAAACAAAGAAATGTTCTGTATCTTTTTCTCTCCATGTGTGTGGCTACCTGTGCGGTGAGTAATGCTGTTTGTGTGGTCTGTCTGGGCTGTGCTCTGCCTAGTAATCTTCATGTACTTTCACAGACTTGTTGTCCGGTAATACACAGTGTGTCTCTGTCTAAGAGGCCCACAGAGAGGGGAACAAACAACGCAATCAGCAGCTCATCTTATTGCCTACAGAGTCGGCTCCTCTCATGGGGGGACAACAGTCACAAATCACAGTCAACAGTGCACACACACACACACACACACACACACACACACACACACACACACACACACACACACACACACACACCCCAAATTAGCAAAACGATCGGTTTCATGCAAAGCTCTTAACTCTTGTTTATTTGGCAGGGCCTTGCAACAGCAGAGGAAGATGTCTCGCTACACACTGCCTTCACACTGACAGTCTGCGCTGGTGGAGGTATTAACAGGGGTTCTAAATCTGTACTGCACACTATCAAGATAGCAAAGAAAGTCAGCATGTTACTTACTGGCAAGGTTTCCATTAGCTATCTACGGTACTAACTGTAGCAGCATTACACAGATCTGGGGCCATGTAGATAACAATTCAACCACATAACACATGCATCATCCCACATAAAATTCTGGAGACCTGTGTTGTAGGGTTTAATGAATGCCAATCAAACGTATAAATGTACAGGTTTGTGGGAGTGCAGGTACAGGTATAGATATGAGTGTGTGGGTGAGTGCAATGCCCTTATGCAGGTATGTTAACACTTAGTTTCCAATGTGTCTAACTCTATTGTTAATGCTACTGTGCCAAAAGGTGTGGAAACTGGAAATTGATTGATTGAATACTTAATTAGCAGTTTGCAAAGAAAAGCACAGGAAAGCACAGTTCAAGCACAGGAAAGTACAGAAAGATAAGGATACATGTGTGAATGTGTGGGAATTTGGTGTTCGGCCTAGCGGTTTTGCAAGAGCCACGTTATAAAAAGCAAGGACACACTCCAATCCTCCTGTCATGACAAGCAACTATATAGTTTACATTTCTCTGCAGATTGTATTTAGGTTACAGACCAAGAGGCCAGGGTATCAATCCATACCTCTCTCGATCTCTATCCAGCCTCACACTACTATATATGCCCGTCTTTATTAGAGACCGACGATGCTAGACTGTCAAAGTTTCCATTTGAGAACATTTAACTTATCAGCAACAATACAAACACAAATAACTTTTTAATAGATAGATAAGGGGTTAGAATATACCGTGGTGCATCAGGCTTTGTCGAACACAATTGGCCCGTGTTCGGGTGGAGGAAGCCGGACGGGGAGGGTGATATTTGTCACAGCACGTATTCCTACAGGCTGGGGTGGCACCTATCAGCAGAGAGTGTTGGGCGGGAGGAATAGGACGAAGGCCCTACTGTACACATATGTGTGTGGGGAGGAATCAATTGGCCTAACGACTAAATTGGGGGGAAAAAGGGGCAAAAAGCAAAAAAAAAGGAAACAAAAACTGGACTTTAACTACTTAAGCCCTATTAAAAAATATCCTACAAGCTCACAACGCATAGTGAGCTTGTAGATGTAGAAATGTTGCCTATAATGGTATGCTCAAATTAGGGATGCTAGTTTGAAATTGGTAAAAGAAATCGGGACATGCATAATTGCAGACACTGATGTCGTCAAAAAAGTCAAATAATGGCTGATATATCGGCTTGAACGATATATCAGCCTGGCTCTAGTCTTGAGTGGAAATGTGTGTTCAGGTGGCTGGGCAGAGCCTGTTAACTGGACAATTATTTCACCTGATGGTGATGGTGCTGGGACCAGGTGGCTAATCACAGAATGGACTGAAGAGGGACAATGTGGTTGGAGATGGGATATAGATTATCTTCATACAGACTTGGCACACATTTGAAGGCATGGATACATGCAAATTATGTACAAAGACAGACAGATAGACGGACAGACAGACAGACAGACAGACAGACCACATACTCCCCCCTTCTAACATCTGACAAAAAGCTGAGACCCCCCACATGTGTGAGTGGGACACCTCGATTCATTACCAGGGCTGGGAATTGAACTTCTGCTTCCAAGGGCGATGTCTCTACCCATTCAGCTATGGCCGCTCCTATGGCAGCCTGCCCCTATAATATAATGACATGCCCAAAATAGGGATGGCAGGATGAAGGTGGATGAAAGCAAGTTATTTAAACATTTGGACTATCTTCAAACAGACAAGGTGATCTTTGACAACTCCCCCCCCAAGGGGGTCCCGACCCCAACACTGGGTTACTCGACTTTAATGGGCCCAAGCAAGGCAAGAGTAATCTGTTAACAGCTAATGTGTGGCAATGAATGGATTAAGCTGACGTGTTTAGAGGATAAAGAAAACCGGAGTTATAGTTGATAGCTAGTGTTAGGCTTTTTGTTTCCCTCTTACCCAAATGTTACATGCGGTGGTCACAAATCAAATAGTAGAGGTAAGCTAAGCAATTACTATTCGGAAACACAAGACATGGTGAAAACCATAAACCTTGCTAAATGTCTCAGCAGAGTCCTATTACAATAAAAGTAAAGTTAATTTGGTTTCTGGTTTTCTTGTTTACATTAATATTGATTAAATAGAATCCTTAATCTTATCTCGTATAATTCCCTTGGCTTATGTGCTGTATACCTAGAAGAAACGTTACAGCAAAATTAAGTCAGTGGGATGGGATCAAAATGTAATTAAATTGAATTAATTAATTAATTAGATTGAATGGGAGAGCAGCTAGGGGGAGGCTTACGTGGCTGCAGCCCCGAATGTTTTATCAATAGCCACGGAATTGTGTGTAATATATATATATATATATATATATATATATATATATATATATATATATATATATATATATATATATATATATATATATATATACTGTATATATAAAAATTGGCTTAAGGGAGGACCGGCTGGCAGGCCGGCCAGCTGGCGGGTGGACCTCTGATGTCACACTCATGTGTCACCATAACTCAGCCATAACCATATAAGGAGTTCCCAATGCAGCTACGACCAAATATGGAGTGTGTTGTGTAAGCTCAATTTGCCAAAGCCGTGTGAGTGGGGCGGGGCCAGAGCTTCTAAATCCTCACGGGTGCAGTTAGTATGGTCAGAACAGGCACACGTTGCAAACAGACATGCTCCGAACGGGCACTGCACTATACTAGTTCTCATGAAGTTTGCCACAACGTGGTTGTACTTATGGCAGAACTGAAAGTAGACATAGTTTCAATGTTGTGCACAACTGTAAATTTTGCAGGTGATCACTGCACTTTGCTGGCTGAAAGGTTTGCTGTCATGGACACTGCAGGGTATCGTTTTGCAATCGGTATTGTTGTAGGGTAGTTACACTTTTCATTAATAACAGGCTGGTGTAACTGCTGAATGATAGCCTAAGTGGTCTGAAATGAAAGGATAGGCTATAGAGAACAAAATAAACAACTTTTATTGGATATATAATCATTGGTTAAGTTTAGGCACCGCTACCAATCCACATTAACAGTTTATCAATGGCTAACTATTACGTTTAAAATATGCATAGAACAATGTCTCATGTCTGTGATGTCCCATTAAAATGCCAAATGTTTGAAAGCTACAGTACAACTGTTTATGTCCTGCTCTCTTCTCTCTGCCCCCGCATGAGAAAAAGCTATTACCTTTACTGTACAACTCAAAATTATTGAAAGCCATTTCACGTCTGCTATTTATAAGCTCCAAAAGTATCTGGATGATAATAAAATTGGCAATCTGCTGAAGAACTACAAGAGCTCGCCCAGTAATATTATCACTCATGTAGGACTTGTTTGGGGGCAAAAGAGAAGTACAGAATTGCCGCTGTAAATGATGACCATACTGCTGTAGAATTGAACAACTACAACTCCATTAAGGTTTTACTAAATGGAAGAAACAAGGCCCCTTTGAGCCACTGTGGAAACAGCGAGCAAACGCGGCATCTGTCTGTCTACTAGTAAGAGGCAGCGTTGTGGGCAATATAGGAAATCAAAAGGAAAATTCTGCTCAACCACATCTACTGTGCAAACAAAACACAAAGTGTGTGTACAGCTGAACTCGGCGCCGCTGGACAGATCAGCATCAAACTTTGAATGTACACTACACTCCCAGTAGGCCAAAGAAGACACTCAAACATGTTCTCATAAATACTCCTATATACACGAATGCTTCATCACACAAAAATGCATTTTATAATATATATTAATATTTATAACGATGTAATAACAGGGGCCAAAAGTGTGCATAGTGTATTATAATTGCCATGGTTGTAATACATTATATTATAATGTATTATAATCACTGTTATAATGTGATTATAAGTCTCTATAAGTGGTCATTGGGTGCTTGCATGAATTCAATGATATCTTTTTTTTTTTGCGGTGCCAACCGCTCTATACGTGGCTTTGACTCCGTGTCCGTCCGTCCGTCCGTCCGTCCGTCCGTCGTATGAGCCTGGGATGAGCACGGCAAAGAAGAAACACGTACAAACACACGCGCACACACACACACGCATGTGGACACTGCCTATGTCATCTCTCCTCTCATTGCCCACACGTACCACTGGTTATCAAAGAGGGGTCCAGGGACCCCCAACGTATGTTATGTCCGAGCACGGGATGAGCACGGGATTTTAAACAGCTATAACTCCAGTTCGCAGCATGCCACCAACTCCACATTTGGTATGTGGACTTAGACCACCAATAGGGACGGGCATGAATTGCTGACGTTCTCAAAGAGGGGTCCAGGGACCCCCAGCCTCTGTTATGTCCCTCCGCCCGTATGAGCATGGGATGAGCACGGGATTTCAAACAGCTACAACTCCACTTTGCAGCATGCCACCAACTCCAACTTTGCAATGTGGACTTAGACCACCAATAGGGACGAGCATGAATTGCTGAAGTTCTCAATGAGGGGTCCAGGGACCCCCTGCCCCCGTATGAGCACGGGATGAGCACGGGATTTTAAACAGCCATAACTCCAGTTTGCAGCATGCCACCAAGTCCACATTTGGTATGTGCACTTAGACCACCAATAGGCACGAGCATGCATTGATGACATTATGAAAGAGGGGTCCAGGGACCCCCAGCGCCCGTATGAGCACGGGATGAGCACGGGATTTTACAGAGCTATAACTCCACTTTGCAGCATGCCAGCAAGTCCACATTTGGTATGTGGACTTAGACCACCAATAGGGACCAGCATGAATTGCTCAAGCCCCGCCCCCTCTGTCTTCCCATTGGCTGGCCTTCAAACAGCCATAACTCAAGTTCGCAGCATGCTATGGAGTACACATTTTGTACATGGACTAAAGCCAGCAATAGGGACTAACTGTCATTACTTAAGCCCCGCCCCCTCTGTCTGCCCATTGGCTGGGCTTTAAACAGCCATCATTCCAGTTTGCAGCATGCTACCAAGAACAAATTTGGTAAGTGGACTCAGACCACCAATAGGGACGAACTGAAATGAGTTAAGGCCCGCCCCAAAGGCACCGCTTCCTTCACACAGGGTGTGATTTTTACTTTACTTAAACACCCAATGACCACTACAATGCATTATAACAGGGATGAGGGATTATAATGCAGTATACAATTATTCCACCAGGGTGGAATTCTGTATCCTTTTCTTTTTAGCGGTGCCAACCGCTCTACACTTGACTTTGTCCGTATGTATACGTTTGAGCCTGGGCTGCGTTCAAACAGCTATAACTCCAGTTCACAGCATGCCACCAATCCCTAATTTGATATGTGCACTTACACCACCAATAGGGACCAGCATGAATTGCTGGCGTTATCACAGCGGGGTCCAGGGACCCCCCGCGTATGTTACGTCCGTCCGCCCGTTTGTCCACGGGATGAGCACGGGATTTTAAACAGCTAAAACTCCACTTTGCAGCATGCCACCACGTCCAACTTCGGTATGTGGACTTACACCACCAATAGGGACCCGCATTAATTACTGAAGTTATCCAAGCAGGGTCCAGGGACCCCCAGCACATGTTATGTCCGTCCGCCCATTTGAGCCTGGGATGAGCACGGGATTATCAACAGCTATAACTCCAGTTTGCAGCATGCCACCAACTCCACCTTTGGTATGTGGACTTAGACCACCATTAGGGACGAGCATGAATTGCTGAAGTTCTCAATGAGGGGTCCAGGGACCCCCTGCCCCCGTATGAGCACGGGATGAGCACAGGATTTTAAACAGCTACAACTCCAGTTTGCAGCATGCCACCAAGTCCACATTTGGTATGTGGACTTAGACCACCAATAGGCACGAGCATGCATTGATGACGTTATGAAAGAGGGGTCCAGGGACCCCCAGCGCCCGTATGAGCACGGGATGAGCACGGGATTTTACAGAGCTATAACTCCACTTTGCAGCATGCCAGCAAGTCCACATTTGGTATGTGGACTTAGACCACCAATAGAGCGTCGCAGTTCCCGCCCACTTCCAGTTGCCGGAAGTAAATACTCAATGCATTTTTCCCATTGACTTTTCCGAAAATATTTATATAAATTAATTTAAGCCAAGAATCAAGCTATCCAGGATGCTGGTGAATCATGACCATAAAACGTTTGATTCTGTGAAAAAACTTTTTTGAAAACGGCAAAACAAAGGGTATTTATTAAACATAGTATATCATATCATTAAATATAAAATTTTAAAAAATCACAGAAAAAAAGGTGTTATGGTCATGATTCACCAGCATCCTGGATGGCTTGATTCTAGGCTTAAATTCATTGATATAAATATTTTTGGAAAAGTCAATGGGAAAAATGCATTGAGTATTTACTTCCGGCACCCGGATTCTGTGCAACTGCGATGCTCTATAGGGACCAGCATGAATTGCTCAAGCCCCGCCCCCTCTGTCTTCCCATTGGCTGGCCTTCAAACAGCCATAACTCAAGTTCGCAGCATGCTATGGAGTACACATTTTGTACATGGACTAAAGCCAGCAATAGGGACTAACTGTCATTACTTAAGCCCCGCCTCCTCTGTCTGCCCATTGGATGGGCTTTAAACAGCCATCATTCCAGTTTGCAGCATGCTACCAAGAACAAATTTGGTAAGTGGACTCAGACCACCAATAGGGACGAACTGAAATGAGTTAAGGCCCGGCCCAAAGGCACCGCTTCCTTCACACAGGGTGTGATTTTTAATGTTTACATGAATGATTAAGGTGATTTATTGAAATCACCTTATGTATGTGGATGATTTGGTCAGCTTTAGTCCATAATAGTGCTGGTCTAAAACAGCTTCTGAGTAGCCTATATACTCACAGTATGGTTTTGATTTTAAAATCAAATATGCTAAAAAGAGTAAGATCATGATTGACCGAAGTAGGGAAGACAGACAATCAACCTTTCCTGACTTCTATCTGTCTGGCACTGCCCCTAGTGTGTGAAGTGAGATCACTTATCGGGCCATATTATCTCCTGTGACCTTTCGGATGACAAGGACATCTATAGACAAAGTTGGAAATTGTTTGCTTAAGCGAACATTCTGTGTCGTATGTAGATACGTTGTCTCTTTTTTTATCGTGCTTCCCCCCCTTCTCTCTCTTTTCTGTAAACAATCAAAACGATGGAGCTGGCACAAAAACTAATTTCACCCACTGTTTTACACCTAAACCTGTGATGTGACAATAAAGATGAGTCGCAAATTTAGCATGTGCTCAGTACCTGTGAAGATCTCTCTCTTTAGATCTTTTTCACTGTATACTGCCCACTTTTGGTGGCAGCATCAGACGACTCACAGTGGCTTACGACGACTGCATGAGGCTGCTGCTGAGAGCTCCAATAAGCTCCAGTGCAAGCCATATGGTTTGTTAGTGTCGGTTAGCCACCTGCTCTGCTGTGATACGTAACCTTATGTATAGGTTTATGTGTAGGGAATCTGAGTCAGTGAATGACATCATCACTGTCATAACAGACCCTATACGCCGTTCTGTCAGTACGTTTGTATGTCAGAAACTGAACATTGTGGGTTTTTTCTGTCTTTCAATCTGCCCAGCTCATTGAGGTTTTCAAATGTTCACTAAAAACCCACCTATTCTCATTCTAATGTTTTAACTATGTCTGTGCACAATTGTGTGTTTTCTAATTGTGATATGGATCTCCATGGGTTGAATATGTATGTATTACAATGATGAGAATTGTAATACAAACTATGATCATAGTCAAGAAAAGGTCTGAATGATCAGTAATTATAAAAGGCTTTATAATGTGTTATGACTGCATTATGACTACTTATGAGTGCTTATAACTGTAATTATACGTGTTATAAGCCGATTAAATTGCTTTTAAACTTGAAGTCTTTATAAAATGCTTCATAATGTGTTATGATTATTGTTATAAAGCATTATGAGTATTTACTATGTATGAGTTCTTATAACTATATTATACAGTGTTATAAATAGATTATAATGATTATAAGTATTTTTATATGCATTAAAGATATGGGATGCATAGCAAGTGTTACCGGTGAGGAGGGGTTTTCTTTGTAAATCAGCACATAGATCAAGCCTTCTATCCTGAAGAGACTGAGGGAGAGGGTGTTTAAGGCTTTTTGGTAGCCATCAAACTCTCCCCGAGAATTTTATGGCATGCACGCTTATGATCCCACTCCAGAAATTGAATTTGTATTTGGTTTTAGTGAGCTCTGCCACACCAGGGTAGCATATTTAAGGCACGCCAGGGTAGCATATTTAAGGCAGGCTCCCTGTTATGTTCTTGTGCAATGCAAAACAAGAGATTGAATGTGTATTGAAAGCAAGAAAGGGTGAAATGTACTGCTATAAACACTGATGTTATTTACAGAACTAGAGAGCTTGAAGTCGGGGTGAAAACAGGAGAAAATAAGTACACAACAACACACTACTGCTCTGTGGAAGGGTATTGGGGAAAACAATAAGCAGGCATCCAAAGCTATCAGCACCACCATGGCATACTTATGGTGTGGAGAGTATTCGCCCTGCTGGAAGGACTCCTTCAGAATGTCATATTTTGGTTGACTGAGCTTCACAGGCAAATTCTCTCAGTATCCACTGCGGTATATCATCAGGCCCCGCTGTTTTGTTGGTTTTGACCATCCATACAGTAGCTTACCATAGACTTCCCAAACCTGTATTTAGGGAAGTGGCTCTTGGGCAGATAGGAGAGCTTTTCTGTCGAGTGGGGAGGGGGTTTGGCTAACCAATGAAAACATAATCTATTTCCTCCATGACTCTGAACAAGTTGGCTCCCTTCAACATGGACGATGATGGGTCCATTTCCAACTCTCCTGCTTTAGTCAGGAACCTGTGGGTTCTTGTTTGACCCCTCCCTAACCTTCCATCTTACAACCATCGAACGTCTCTCTGCCCTTCACGCAACAGCCTCTGCAGCTGAAATGCTCATCCATACATCAATGCATGCTACAGTATAGCACAGCCCCAATTCCCTGGCACTGCTGTCATCCCTCCCTATGGTTTTAGTTCTACACGGTTACTCACTTATCACCATTGCAATCACAGACACACTGCTGTGAAACAACCCTTTCTTAACATCTGAATTGCAGCATCAGAGCATGGACAGCTATGGGAGCATGGGCGTCAAGGAGCGAACGCCAGGCAAAGCTGCATCGACACTGTCAGATCACACTGAGTCAGTAATGAACTGTATGCTCTCTGGCTAGCAGATCTGGGCTATACCTGATTTTAGTGAAATAGGCATACATTTTGAGCCGAGCACTCGCAGTCATGCCACTAATTAGTTCCTTTGGAATCCTCCCCCCAGCATGCAAGGAAGACATCTGACATATTCATTTGTTTTTCTTTTTATAGCGTGGCTCTGCAAGAGGATAGCCATCTATGAGATAGTGTGTGTGACTGTGTGTGTGTGTGTGTGTGTGACTGTGTGTGTGTGTGTGTGTGTGTGTGTGTGTGTGTGTGTGTGTGTGTGTGTGTGTGTGTGTGTGTGTGTGTGCGTGTGTGTGTGTGCGCGTGCGTGCGTGTGTGCGTGCGTGCGTGCGTGCGTGCGTGCGTGCGTGCGTGCGTGCGTGCGTGCGTGCGTGAGAGAGAGCTAATCTCATAAACCACTATCAGTATCAAACTTTGTATGCTCGCTGGCAGTAGGCCACAGAAGTACCTCCATTTTTGTTCCACATATGTTTTATCATTTTATTTCATAATGTAAGACAAGGGGCTCTGATCGGGATGAAAATGTGCCTACAGTCATAGACATAGATGATTTCATAGATGACCACATGAAGTCCGAGATCTACATTGGAGCCACGCAGTTCCTCATCTCTCATCGACAAGGTGAGATGTAAAGATTCACGTGGTCTGTCTGTGAGGATTTTATAAATATGTAATCAAAGAAAAGCATTAACAAGAGCTTGTGACTAATAACTACATTGTGAACTAATAGGCAGGGATACACTGATTCTTTTTTTTTTTTACGAGACACAAAAATAATAGCCTCATATGAATAAAGATAGACCCTTAAATGAATGGCCATGTTTTTTTCTATCATACATAGACTTCACAATGATATGGATCACTTGAATCCAGCAAAAAGATGTCCCACCAACTCCCATGGGAAGATCTAATTCCAAACAGAATGGGATGAGAACATGTAACAGATGAGAGCCAGACAGCTCTTCAGTGCTGGCACTAACTTAGCTGGACTGATTACCTGACAAAACCATCAACTTCTGGGGGAAGGCTGCGTGGCATGTAATCAAGAGCCCAAAACATTTGGATGCACTAAATGCAATTAACATAGGAGCATATGGCAGAGTTGGCAGGCAAGTGCAAGATGTTAGAATCTAAATATGGCAACAAACTCTGTGGAAAATAAAACTTGCAGCAAATCGTAAACCAACGCAGTTTTCTTAAACAATTAATTTAGTTCAAAAGAACATAATTTAAAGACAAAATGTTCCAGTCAGTCTTTTTTAATACAGAGAAGAGAACAGTTGGACAATAACAGCAGATATTCATAATTGCATTTGAATAAACAAATTCAATTATCCTGGGTTTTGGGGAAAAGACCCAGGAAATAAAATGAAGGGCACATCATAAGAAATCAAGTCCAAACAGCATCAATAGTATGTGACAAAGACACGCCACATAGCACATTCGCTCACTTGTTTCTTTGAAACAGTCAATTAAAGTTAGCGCCAGGACGCTCCAAGGGACAACAGTGTCAATGTTCTAAGAGCTATTAGTTTGCACTATTTAACAAAGGCTTCCAGAGGACCCCTAAATAAATTGCATTCCATTCAGGAAATCTTTGCAATTGCTTAATTTGCAGGCACAAGTGTGAGCGTGCGTTTGTGCGTGAGCGTGTGCGTGCGTGTGTGTGTGTGACTGTGTGTGCGCGCACACTCCGCTAGTGTCTTGGAGAGATGGGGACAGACAGAGGCAGTGAGAGAGGGGAAGAGGCAGTTTTCAAATCAGCAGTAAAAACGTGATTTGCATACTTGTTTCCGGTTCAATAACTCACCCACAACAAACTCTGCACAACTCGCAACCTTTATCATGTCGAACACTGGCAGGGAAAATTGGGGTTATGAAAAACAGCGGCAAATTTAGCAGGCAGGGGCAGTGTGGCACAGACTGTGGCAATGTTTCTGTATTTACTCCCTGTGGGGCTTAAAAATACCTTAAGGGGTATATCACTTTAAAACACCCATTTTATCGGACACGACCCCGTCCTATAAACCCTTGAAACTTAAAACTCCATTATTATGTCAGATTCACTCAAAACACATCACGTCATAGGTTAAGAAAGCTTCGAAAAATATCAATAATATTGAAAAAAAGATTATCAACAAGATCATAACGCATCATCATTTTTTTGAGCTTGTAGATCTTTCACTATTTGAAATAGGGCTTTAGTGGTTAGTTCATAATGTACTTTTTCCTTTCCTAGAAATGTAGTGTAGTCAAAAGTACAATATTTGCCTTTGGAGTATCCAAATATACAAACACTCAAGTAAAGTACAGATCCTCAAATATTATACTTACTAAGTACAGTACTCAAGTAAAAGTACTTTGTTACTGTCCACCACTAGAGCTATTTTGGAGGTGGCAGACCAAAGGCAGGATGAATGGTCCAGAAGCCAACATTAGGCTCAGATCTGTTAGAAGACATCCCCTCTGGTGTTCATTTTGATTCCGCTAGCTCTGGCTGTTCTCGCCGTGTACACTGTCTCGGTTTCTCCCTCACTCTAGCCCTGTCCCCGTTATCATGATTCAGAGAAGTCTGCTTGCTTCTGACTCATTCTCTCTCTCATTGTTCTCTGCCACTGTACACACAGAACAGCCTGATTGAAATATTTATTGAAATGTTTTTATACAATGCATAAAAGATAAAAGTACAGTTAGTACAACTAAATTCAAAAGGACAAAACACAATAAGGCCTGAAGACTGAAGGTTTAGATTAGCTTGTATGTCTTTGAACAACATTATGTTGTTGCACAGCATGTTCTGTGTTTCTTTGTTACAAGCTGCTTGAAACTAATTGCCTGTAGTGAGATCAATAAAGTTGATTGAATTGACCACCTTTTTCCTATAGTAACAGACAATACACAGGGGTGTTTCTAGGCATAGATAGACAAACTAGGCAGTTGCCTAGGGCACCACCTGCTGGGGGGAGGAGGGGGCGGCACGTATTTTTTTGGTGGGGGGTTTGTAATTCTTCAAGGACGTATTTGGCAGAACGGTAGAGCGCCCCCCCCTCCCTCTCCTCCTCTCTCCTCTCTTTGCTGCCTCGCTCGCTCCCGTTTCAGTCAGACTCAGGCGGTCACAACTGAACTGCACGAGATAAAGCCACCTGCCTGCTTCTGTACTGTACCTCAAAATGTAAAAATTGGATCCTTCAAATATGTCCATGTGTATAAAATAGATAGTGCACTTTACTTCTCAGTTTACACATTTTACAGCTTAGATGGAGACAAAACAAGGGAATGATGTAGCGACCCTGTATGGAGACTTCAAAGTATTTCTATGGGGGGTTATGGTCATTCGCAGCCACAGGGAGGGTTCTAGCAGTAGCATGCGGCTCTGTGAATGGTTGGGAGGCTGGTGTATGCATGGGGACCTGTGCGGAACATGGAGAAGAAGTACATGTGTGTGTGTGTGTGTGTGTGTGTGTGTGTGTGTGTGTGTGTGTGTGTGTGTGTGTGTGTGTGTGTGTGTGTGTGTGTGTGTGTGTGTGTGTGTGTGTGTGTGTGTGTGTGTGTGTGTGTGTGTGTGTGTGTGTGTGTGTGTGTGTCAGAGGCGTAGCCACCATAGCAGCAAGGCAGGCAGCTGCCTGCCCAAGTGAGCTCTTGCTCACAGGGGAGAAAAACAAAAAACGCTTTGCCCCCACGACGTCTCTGCTTAGCGATAGATCGACGGGGAGCAAATCACCTTCCCCCAACAACAACTCCAAACGAATACAAGAACGGTCGCCACAAATCACGGTCGCTCCGGGGTAAAATCCGGCGATGTCGGAACAGTCGCCCCCACATATGTCTGACCACCAAGGTCCAAATTCGACGACCTTGGAACGGTCGTCCCCACAAATCCGGCGATGAGATCCCGTCATAACAAGTGGACACTGGCTGGATACAGCACTGCTCAGTGCTCACAAATGCATCTATTGTAGGCTCTGTAGCCTACTAGAAGAGAATGCTGTCCATTCCAACAAGAATTCATGTTACAGAGTCAAGTAAGAACAGTTATTTACAAGCTTGTTTTAAAGCAACAGTTAAAAAAATTAAAGCCTATCCTGATATTAATCTTAAATAACAGAATTCATTGGGGACACATTCAAATTACCATGGGGGTCCCTAGACCCACAAAACCCTAACAACATCACTGTACTGTGCTGTACATAGCTTGAATTCCCAAAAATTGAATTCAGCACAAAATTCAAGATCTCAGGGATACTTTGGAGTAGACATATTGGGCATTTTAAACATCTTGTGCACATAAGTATATTTCTTTCTTTTGCTTGTTTTTTTCTTCTTTTTTTGCATCTGTGTGTGTGGTATTTTATCCAAATGCCGTTGTCACTCCTGATATTGTGTGACACATAAAACATTGCTTTGGACTGTGTGCTTCTTGTTCCATTGACTCAGATGAATATTCAAATGCGTGCAGAGAATTTTGACATAAATTGAATGCATGAGCTAGGCATAAGCTGTAATAAGATCAAAGTAATACTAAGTGGATCTTGAGGCTTTATTTCCCCATTTCATCCAACAATGTGTCCACTGATGCAGAAAATTATGCTGCCGCATTAAAGCAATATGAGTCACTCTAAAATAAACATTGTGCACCTCGATTCTCATTCATACAATTAAGCTCCCACCGACTGACTGAGGAGATAAGAATGATCAAGAAATTGAGGGCGGGTAAAAATGACTAATGAGAGCATTATATCAGTATGCCAATAGTCTCTGTATGTGTATTAATACTTCTGGACAAACTCAGGCGCAAAGATAGACACTGTTCAACAAGGAGTATGCTATGCCCTCCACCCAGAATGGCAATAAGATGCTGCCACTAGTGCACAACCCACAGTATTGTTTTTGAAAATGCGATGTTTTCATTGTATTCTTTAATAAACTTTTATTCTTCCAATGTTTTGCTTATGGGCTCAGCACTAGCTGGAACTGATATACTGACAGCTTGATAAATCAATTGCCGTTAACAGCGTCCTCCGAAGTGCCAATATACATATTTTCAGATCATTTCCTGCCTTCACTGGCTTGAGGGACGCCGATGCTTGCGGTGAAATGTGCATCCTTGTGGTTCTGATTTGACAGGACCAAACTATAATAGTAGCCTTCAGTTCCGGACCAACATTGAATTTTACATGAGGAAACCTCTCATCGATCTCAGAGGAATGACCGAGTCATGATGCCCCCACACCTTTCTTTAATAAGTTGCACCCTGCACTCTATATTGAGTCTTATAGGTCAATTTCAACTTGAGAGAAACATTTTTGCCCCCCAAAACACCCTTTTCTAATGTGTGTGATAAACTGACAGGGAGTGGGGCACTCACTACATTACCGGTAATTATGTCCAGGGGCGACTGAAATGTGGGGGAGCCTTTCAACAATTGAGTCCTTTTTAAGCTACCAATTAGCTCTATTCAGAATACAAAGCTTGTTTTAGCACGCGGAGGCTTGCATTCTCATGTATTGTAAGTTTGGAACCTGCTCCTACACAGACATACAGTATGCCATATAACAAACTGCACTTTACCAGTCATGAACCCTAACGTTCCTATTCAGGGCATGTCACAACATGCAAACATTTGGCAAACATGTAAATAACCACCTGTAAAATGTAAATAATGTGCAATTTTTCGGCGAACAGATTTGGGGTAGAGTGAAAAAAGGAGGGCACCAAGAACCCTGGCGTTCTCCAGTCAACCAAGCATACTGTAAGTGGTTAACCACTTAGGCGATGAGTCCACTCTATTTTACTGCTGCTTAACAAGCTGTTGGGCTCATCAGAAAGACAACAGTTCTATAATGCATTGTATTGTGCCTCATCAGGGACAGCAGAGCACCAGAAAGCCACTGATTGGGCTGTGGGCCAGCTAGGATTCGGAGGCCAAAAAGACAACATTGTGCCACGGTACCTAAACGCTCAGTGATATCTTTGAAAGACTGCAGGTTCATGCCCAATGCATTATTTACACAGGAGCCAAGCAGGGTTCTCATTCCATTTGCTTCCGCCGTTCCGCGGCAAGTACTTTTGCATGCATTCATAAATAATACACAGACAGTACAGCACAATGCGTGGGAATGTTGGGGAAGAACAAGCGGAAAGAGAAGCATTTTGAAAGCACAAGGATGTGCTCCCATACTGTGGCCATGGTGAAACACAGTCTGTGTGAGCGAATCTTCCCTGAACAGACACATCACAACATGCAGACATGAAAACAACATGTGTGAAGTCAAGGAAACCAAAAAAGTTGTATCCGTGGGCACACTGCCAATGTGCTATAACTGATCTCATCACCAGCTGGTAGAGGAAGGCAAGCAGGCAACCAATTGGTGTTCTCATACAATACAGTGACAGGCTGTTAATTGCTCTTTGCTCATGTTGTCGTCTCCTGATTGTTGAATGCACAGTAAATGAGTCCCTGTGAACCAAAGTCAAATTCATCACACTGTAAAGCATTTTTGGCCAATAAAAACCCAGATTCGCTTTCATTGGAGTAAACTATGCTGATGTTTCTATGCTGCTTACACAGGTGCAAAGTGAATGGTAATGCAGTAGAATTCCACTTACAGATTTTGCAGTAAATGATTTGACTGTTTATTCACAGCTTCCAAACAACCATGTCAAGAGTGATTAAAAGTCAACCCTTTATCATTACCATCTACAGCATGCTTTTGATGTCTATATTTAGTTTTCATATTTCATAACAGAGAAGTCAATAAAAGTTGTTAAAGTAGTTAGCCTTGTACGTGCAGCGTGGCTATTATTGATGTCTAATTGAGTTCTCTGACATGTTTTGGACGAGCTAATTCTCTGAGCGATTTAAGTTTGATTTCACTCAAGTTCTCATAGCAAAGGCACCCAGCCACACACAAAGGAACTGAAACTTCTATCGTGCTGACTAATGCAAACCATCTCACTGTAAATGCCATGGAAACCTTTGCTCTCACATCCTATTAGAAAAGCAAAAGCAAAAAATAAAGATTGGAAAAGTCTGTTACCAAGACACCAAGTGGTCACCGTCAAGCTTAACTCCCCTAATTAGGCCTGAGAAATGTAGTGTTTTCTTCCTAACAAATAAGAGGGCTGACGTGCCCCGTCTACGTTTTTTTTCTTCCCTCCACGTTATAAAGATCTGCAGTGTGCCTCCGTTGGACTGCAGCGGCTTGGCAAGGCATGCGTTCTGGGAGAGTGAACTGCAAGGCAGAGGAGGGAAGCTAAAAGAATCCCCTTTTCCACCAAGAGCCAGTTTAATTTCTTGACGGGCTTGCTTAATTCCCTTTTACATTCCCTTCAAGAGATTTTGTTCTCTGCTGTGCCTTTGTGAATTTCCAACAGGGAGCCATGTGTTGTTTGTGTTTTCAGGGCAGACTTCCGCCTATTTATGCAAGCTAATTTAAAGCATAAATGAGGGCACGTTTTGGTGAGTGTGAGTACACAATAGCAATTGGGAATAGAGTTTACTGTTTATTCATTTCACCTATAGCTGGCTGAGCGAGAATGCTGTCTCCCATGACTCCTTAAGTGTATGCTGCTGCATATAATCACAGGAAGCTGGCTGCATTTGAGAAAATCCATATATTGCATAATATCTACAGTGAGGCTTTCTGAGGCTGTGGGGGGAAAAAAAGTATACTGTATTTTCATCACAGAAACACTGGACAAACTTTATGCCCCTTACACAATAGTATCAGTCTGCATTAACCAATCATGTCCAAGCAATAAACGCTCATGATGCTGCTTACAGTATAAAAGGCTCATCCATCATTTATCAAGTCAAACGTGCGTGGAGACGTGGAGTAAAAACAATATAGTTTATTTCATACAAGCACATCAAGCAGGTAACCAGCCAAGCGTACAGACTGTTGGGACAGTGTTGCACGGATGACAGATTATGAGATGAGCAGGCAGCGCAGTTGTGCCTCATGACTGGTATTTTTGATTCAATACTCTCCTACTCTCCATGGTCTTCATAATGCATGATATCATAAGGGAAAAGCTTGTCTCTTTTTTTCCCAGCGCTATACGCAAAACAATAAATGCAGACAGTACATCTCAATGGGCAATGGGCACAGTCACAGCCAGAGTCTCGCCTGATGTATACTCCACGGTACGACAGTGTCCCATGCCAGCAATAGCAGATCTACAAGCTCACAATCCGTCACGTCGCAATTGTGAGCTAACATTGGTCAAGCCTCACGTGACACGTGACAATACGTTGAAAGAGTGTGCTCTGATTGGCTAGTGAGACGCATGACGTATCAGCGGCCTATAAATAGATGTGTCACTTTGAAAGAGTCTTAGCCTCTTTCAAAGTGAGGTAAGACAGGAGTAATCACGAAATGGCTGAGAAATGGCGGAGTAACACTTAAGACAGGATTAATCAAGTAACACTTAAGACAGGATTAATCAGGAACAGTACTGGCGGAGACCTGTGCTCCGAGGAGCACATTTTCTAGTTGAATATTGTTTTGTTATGCACCTTTGTGTTTAAGTATTACCTATTTTGCTCAGAAACAGAAACATGTCGACACTGTGTAAAATTCCGGTTCACATCACCAGTATACACATTCATTTGTTTATCACGTACAATACAAACATGGACTCTGGGAGAAGGACATAAAGACAGCCATTACAGATAGCAGTGACTGTTTATATTTAACCACATCATCGCTCGCAGGTTACCCTGCGCTCACATGCCACCGCTCGGTGATAATGAGTGCCTCAGTGAGCATGTCACAGCCTTATCCGTCAATGACAAGAGCACCAGGGAACAGAGCCCTCGGCCTGCCCATACAGTAGGTGTGTAGTGTGTGTACATTGTACAGTGGGTGCATGTGAGAGAATGTGTGTATCCGGGTGAGGTACAAAATAAATGAGGAATGAGAGGAAACAAATGTGACATTTTATTTTTCTCACTGTCAAAAGTTACCAACATTAGCCACATGAACCCTAACGTCCCTATTCTGGGTATGTCAAAATAGGCAAACATTCGGCAAAAATAGGCGAGTATACGGCAACAATTGCAGATCTACAAGCTCACAACGTGTTGCGTTGCCATGCGTTTTCAGAGAAGAGTTTTGGTGTAAAGGGAAAAAAGGAGGATTAAAAGCGATCTGCTAAATGCCTAAATTGTAAGGAGGGGGCCAAGTAAAGACCCTTGGGGACCCTGGTGAACTTAGTATAAGGTTTATGTGGTTAAACTGTTAAATGATTTTGTCCTGTGTACTGTATTTATTTATATTTGTTACATTTTGCAGAATTACAAAGTGATTACAAAGCACAGCTTCCTGCTCTCCTGTGCGGGAAGAGGATCTGCTCTCGGCTTATCTTACTCACCCACTCCCGAGAATTGATTAATTCATCGCTGCAAGGTGTTTTTAATTACAGTGTCAAATGATCTGTTAATGGACAAAGTGAAATCTATTACATCATTTCATATGTGTGAGAGAGAGAGAGAGAGAGAGTGAGAGAGAAGGGGGGAAGAGAGAGAGAGAGAGTGAGAGAGAAGGGGGGGAGAGAGAGAGAGAGAGAGAGAGAGAGAGAGAGAGAGAGAGAGAGAGAGAGAGAGAGAGAGAGAGAGAGAGAGAGAGAGAGAGAGAGAGAGAGAGAGAGAGAGAGAGAGAGAGAGAGAGAGAGAGAGAGAGAGAGAGAGAGAGAGAGAGAGAGAGAGAGAGAGAGAGAGAGAGGGGGGGGGGGGGGGGGGGTGGCAGAGAGAGACGGCTGAGTCTTCTGTATAGCAGAATCCAGCACATTTACAGGTCCATTTGGGCACATTTTTGCACCCTCAACAGTTAAATTAACACTGAGCATTTGGCGTGTGTAACGTGCCAAGGATCCCTGGTCTTCGGCGGCTAAGGTCATATAGGATTACTGATATATGACCCCCACATGCAGCGAGCGGAGCAACACTTAATGAGCCCCTGTCTGCGCTCTCATCAGCATATCATCTCACTCCTGCAGCTCCACCATGCCCGTGACAATATTTGACACCACTCGACAAAGGGACATTTGTAAAACCGCCTCGAGTGCCATTCAGATCTCAATATAAAGTAATAATATGAGGGATTAAAAGAGATGAAAGTGGCTGAAGGGTAATGCAATGTTATTTTTGAATCTTCATAGCCATAACGTTTGGGAGAGAGGCACTCTATGCATGCTGAGCTCAAAATGTGAGAAGAGAGAGAGAAAAAAAAGTGCGCAACCTTGACATTGTGATAAAATAATTGGTGGCATGTGTTGCCAGCCTACGAGGCGAGCTCAAGGCCCCGAGGTTGAAAAGTGCTTTCATTGCGTTGTCTGAAACGATAGCGCAGCACATATTATAATGGCATTCAACCCAACGTCAGGTGAATGTTGATATGTGCTGTGTTATCACTTTCACTGAGACTCTTTGAATCCTTTTCCTCAATGTTGTACTTCATTCCGTAAATGAAAATTTAATCTCTGGATCAAGCGGGAGAGCCTCAATTATTTGTATTTCGACAACACAGTACATCCAGACACCCCCCACCCCCATTTCTCGTCTTTCTTTTGGTTTGTTGTTTATCTCACATTTACTTATTTATTTCATTTTTGAAAGGAGGAAGAGAGTGGGATGAGGCCGACATGACATTTTCAATAACAGAGATTTATGGATGCTCTCTGACCTAGAAATGTGAGGAATTCCAGCCTTGCCTCCTGTTGTCCTTCGCATCAGAGCTGTGTGGTTCTCCTTCATGAAGCAACTTGTGTGATCACAAGCCTTTCAAAATGGGAACATCGATTGCACTTTCTTGACATGAACTACGCTCTTTAACTATTAAACGGGGCCTCTGTTTTCTTGTTGGCAGGCAGGTTTTCAAATGATGTGATAATTCTAGGCGTGAGCAGCAGCGGAGGTTGGCAGGGTGAGGTGAGGGGTCTACTGTGACATTTTTGAGATGCAGAAAGAAGCCCAAGTGTCCCAGATTTGAGCATTGTCTCCTAGACTCCCAGAGAGAGGTATAAACCTCCAAAAACGTGCAATGAAATTGATATCAGATGTCTGCGAATCATCACTCATGACAGCTAAACAAGTCTCTGGTCCATAGACTCCCCTCAACCAATAATGTTGAACACCTTATCAGGAATGTATTATATCCTACGACGACACTATTTCAAAACTGGTTCAATAAATTAAGTAGAATAAGGAGAGCATAAAATAATATGTAAAATAAAGAAAGCAAATATCCAATGACTTGTACAGATTTATTTTTTTCAACCCCAGAAAAGGAAAACCAGCGGGTTTAGCACCTAAAATAGCCAAATAAATGGTCTTACATTATCGTCCTCTATCACAACAAGCAACAACTGTATATCTGTTGACGTGTTTAGTGTCTCCTACCCCTTTAACTGTGGCAGCTTGCTTCAGTAACACATGGTAGTCTAATTCCTGCAAGCCCTCCACTCTCCACTCAACCCACCAAGGCTTCAGGGAGCTTTGTCACATCACCGTTTGGAGTGAGCCAGCAGATCCCATTAGCATTGGGGATGAGCGAATAGAATGTTCCTCATGAGAGCAGAGCAGCACAGCCACGACAGTATCGTATGAAGGATAGGTATGCGCTGTGAAAGCACGCAAACTCTGCTATGAAACGACAGCAGCGCTTTGATAAACTGATATCAGTAACACAGTTACTGGCTGTCAATCAACGCCAGATTGAGCTACTGTAAATGGAAAACATGGTATTTGAGAAACAGGACGAAGAGTGTTTTTTTTTTTTTTCCTCTCTTTCTTGGAACAACATGCCGTTTGAGATGTGCATTAAAAGCTATGAGTGACAGTTGTGCATCAACGACTCCGCAGTGTCCACTGTCTGCTCTGTAGAGCTGAACTGGCTCGCCGGGGTCTCCGGTTGCGATCTGGTAACCACCACTCATTAAAATATTACTTTACACACAGTCACAGCCGTGAGTGACTCTGTCCGGAGGCCCCCCGAAAGCCACGACTTAAACTTTTTTCCCTGTCCTCTCCTCTCCATCTGCCTCTATCCCATTTAACCACGCTTAACACTCTTTTCCACTTAGTGCTGCCCATATTTGGCTGGCCCCCCGGGACAAGCCACGCACATATGTCGAGCGGGGGGCCGAGGGGGTGGCTGGAGCTCATCGGGCTATTAAATACAAACTCAGGAGTTCAATCTGTGAGGGCTGCCTCAGCGTCGCAAACTACTCTCCCTAATTCCTGTAAGCACTGCTCTCAAAGCGGATGGCAGCCAGTGCCCTGGCTCGTGGTGGCTGAAGTGAAACGCCAATCCATGCCTGCTCGGTTTATTGTAAGCTGCTGGATTAAGCAGAGTTTGGGAACACAGATTGGGCTGTGCGTTTTGGGGCGGAGGCTTGATTGGCCCAACAGATGGGTTTTAGTTGGGGAAAGAAGCTTTAATCAATCCAGTTTGGTTTTGTTTACCGAATCCAGCAGCACACTGCAGATTTTAGAGCTGTGAGGGATAAGGAGGGAGGGATGAAGGGAGAGAAGGAGATAAAATGAGAGAGAAAGCATGAGTGAGAGAGGCAATACAGAAGTAGGGTGAGTGAGAGAAGGGAAGACACAGAAAGAAAGCGAGAGGCCTGGGGAGATATTAAATAAATGTGCACACATCCATTCATCCTTTAATTGATTTATTTGTCGTTCTGTCTGACTTTTTATTTACTGAATCATTTCAGGAGAAAACATGGTTATCCGATGTTCAAATATATTTTGAACATCTGCAGTGAAAAACAACAGTCTGCTTCTTACTGTATTTCTTACCTTTAAGCATTTTATGCCTGGCATCCTTATTTTGGACATGTCATTGTAGGCAAAATTGTACTGTATTTTTTTTCATATTGCATATCTATATGCACACGCTTGTGGATTTAATTCATTTTCTTTACATTGAACATTTGGAAAATAAAGCTTCAAGGTGAATGAGAATTAGAATAAAGTATCGCTTTTCCACAAAGAAATATATGATTGTGAATTAATTTTAATAATTTTGGAAGGTCCAAATTGACAATGGTTGACAAATATTTGTAAAAGGGCTTAAGTATTCAATACAACAAATATTATTTTTTTATGTACTCTTCCTAGAAAGGTAGTGGAGTCAAAAGTACAATATTTGTCTTTGAAAGTGGAGTTAAAGTGTGAAAGTGAAAGTATCCAAAAATACAAACACCAAAGTAAAGTACAGATACGATAATACAATGATGACACCATTTTTTTAAACTTAAGTATTCAATTAAATGTATTTCATTACTGTCCACCACAGCAAATTGATTGACTATAAGCGGACAGCCGCCATTATCCATGTTGCTACGGTTTTAATTGTGGTTGGCACTTTTTTTCCTCTTAAGACACCTGGAGCCAAGCCAAGAAGTTTACAATGCTGCAAACTGCAGGAGTGCTGCCTTAAAGGCATTACTCAGGGAAATAAGGAACCGTATGCAACAGAGGTGTTGTAATGTTTGGAGTGTAGTGGCACATCTAGTGGCTGAATATTGTCTATTGCACCTTTATGTGATTAAAACAAAAATAATAACCATAGCTTGTCTGATCAAGCATGTTTTGCACATGTACTACAACAGCTGTGGTCATTAGCTGACTTGTAACAATGAACTCTTGGGTTCAATGGATATTTGTTTAGGTGCTGGAAATATGATTTCCACCTCTGGAGGAACCCATAGAGTTAAAAAATAATAGAGAGGGCACCCGAAATCCCCTCCCATCCACTTGCATTGAGTTGCTCACCCAGCGCATGAAGCGAATTCACCCCTTCTTCCGGGTTAAAAAGTGTGATGGGCGTAGGCTATTTGGGGCCACTGTGATACGTTCTGCGTCACAGAAGTGACGTGTTTTACGTCACAGAGGTGTGCGGCCCTGTGCGCAAGCTTGTGCGCAAGCTCGTGAGTCAAGCCCATTGGTCGAAACCGTTTTCGCCCGTACATTGTGCAGTGGCCCCGTCCGTTTAAGCTGCAGTACCTACGAATGGCCAGCATGTCCATTTCGCTTCAGTGCAACCACTGGGTTCTGGGGGCTTGGAGGAACCCCACAAGGATCAGTTGGAACTGGATATTCAACCCATCAAATAGAATTTCACTAATGGGACTGCCAAAAGACTGTGTAATATGAAAAGTCTACAATGCTAAAATAACTACTTGATTCTCATTCTACTATAAACTGAACAAAACCTCTGTCTGAAAACGTCTCTGTCTGTCTGCTCTGAACAGCCTTTTTCTCCTCAGTGGGTTGAGCAATTGATCTGAACTTGCACAAGGGCAGCAACCATAAGCATTATGAATAGAGTGATGAAGGCCATGTTTTACTTTCCCCAAATTTAAGCTGTTTATTATTAGCGTCATTATGAACTCTGTAGGAGCAGAGTTTCTGAGTTACTGCGCATGCACAGCCATGGGCTCTGTTGTCATGGTTACATACGTTTCGCACAGGCTATAGGATCTGCTCAGTTGTCACGGTTACGGTTACTCACAGGCTATAGGGTCTGTAGCCAGTGCGGTGGGTAGACGACGTCACCTACCTTTGGGTATACAGAAGCCACACAATGCCACACAGAATGGCAGAACGCTAGGCTGTATCCTTGTGTTGTTTACTGAGAGAAAACCTAATCTGCAGTCATCACTTTTGATATAGTACACATAAAACATCTTCCAGGACAACAACTTATTTTTGTGGTCAATGATATTTTTCATGACTAGCAATTGTAGAAAACTGTGTTAAAACCACTTAAGCCCCATTAAATACTGTCAAATTGCCAAAAATTGCAGATCTACAAGCCCACAAGCAGCTTGTGACCTTGCAGATCTGCTAAAGTTGCTTTATTTTCTTTTTGAATGGACATGTTTGAACAATTTGAATAATTGAATAATGTGTGCAAATTAATTAACATGTTTGAAAAAATGTATTGAATAATGTACAAATGTTGAAAAACTTGGAAATATTCACCTATAATGATATACTGTAATGCCCAAAAGGGGGATGCTATGTTGAAAGTGGTTATCCAGTAATGCATTGGACCCCTGCCACTTGCTGTGGTGCAGTTAGAGTAAGTGACAGAATGTGGTGGTGATTTCACAGGAGTGTGATGACAGCTAATGTGTGCTGATGTAAAGTCAATTGAAACAAACTATTTAACTTGCTCTTTTCATTGCTGCCAATTACGTGACAAGCGTGTCTGACATTGTTGTGCGAGCTTGATGGTGCAATGAGGATGACAGAAGACTGTCAATGAGAGCGGTAGCCTTGTCAATATGTTTTAATGCGATCTACGAGCCAAAGGCAAAGAATGGGTTTTGCAAAAGCAGTGCTTTTTGGCAAATGAAAATGAAAATGAAGTAAGGTATGGATATAAATGATTCAGTTCATGGGGCAACTGATTGGTTGACTGAATAGGTGATTGTCTTAACAATCAAAGAGTCCATCGTCACTTAATCAACAAATCAATGCTCAAAATGTCCTGCTCCATGCACAAACTATGATAAGTACTAAATCCAGAAACAGCACCTTCAGAAACGGTAAAATTTCTCTGGAACGTGTGTGTGTGTGTGTGCGTGTGCGTGTGCGTGTGCGTGTCTGCCTAGGTCAGACTGTTAAAAAATGTACTTTTTAAGTCTCATGGTAACTTGGTATTATGCTTTGTGCTGAATGTGCATTACATGCACAAATCCCAAAAGCATTTTTGGGGTAAACAAGCTTCTTGCTCAACTTAACTGATGAATAATTAACATTATGCTTCCTCCCTTACCTTCCAGGCATTGATTTCTTAGTTTGCAGTGGCATGCTGATACATTATCAGCACACTGAGTATATTTAACAATGTACTGTATGCAACTTGAGCTTGTAGATCTGCTATTTTTGCTTAGGCCCTAAGCGGTCAAATTAAAACAGGATTTTGCTGCATATCACACTAACTGATAAGAAAATAATAAAACGGTTCTCTTCGAGCTTCTATACTTTACTTTACTTTAGTTGGAAATAATCCACAAATCATACATGTAAACATTCAAGGATAAAACAAAGCCTAGGACCTATTTCCATTGTGGTCCTCTCACAAACACACAAAAAGTTGACAATGTGTGCAACAGTAACAATCAGTTCAAGGTTTTTGTTTAGTTTTTCTCTAGGCAACAGTACTGCCCTTCTCCGGTCTAAAGGTGCAGCCTAATCTTGTAAGCAGTTTGACGTATTACTGACTGCTGACTCCAAGACTTCTCTGCTCCTCTTTTTCCGTTCCCTCGCCTTTCTTCTCCCATCATCTCCTCTCCTCACCTCGCATCTCTCTTGTTCTAACCTCTGCTCTCATCCCCTCGGTCTTGTCCTCTCTTCCTCACCTTCCCCTCTCTTCTCTATATATATTCTCCTTCCATCCCCCCTCCATTGCTCTCCCCTTCTCCTGCAGCTGCCGGTTTGGCTACCTCAATGGATCACCCTCTGGCGTCTGCTGTATAGCTCGCTGAAATAAGCCTCTTTTCTCGCTACTGTTTTGTGGCAGAGGTACAGATAAGGACGAGAAGGGTATGCTGTGTGCCTGACCCTTTTTTCATGGCTTGATGAAAAAAGGCAGCAAAAGCAGGCGGGGGGAAAAAAACTTGCTAAAGTATTACCATGGCTCAAGTGAATAATCTGCTTGCAGTGCATGGGGAAATACATAGAGGAGATTGTTCTCTCCCTCTTGTGGTGAAACATAAATCCAATGAATTCTTCTCTTTTCTAAGAGCAAAATATTCCACGAATACTTGGAAAGCCAACATCACGACCTGTTTTGCAAGTGGGGCTTATTTGAGTATGACATCTAATATTGTCTGGAACCCGGACAATGAGGATTAGCGTGTGAAGGCTTTTGATCGCTGTACAGTTTTGTCACTGTAGCCTTTTGATTTGATGTTCGACATGTGTTGTTTCATCAGACTTCACAGGCCGTTCCTCTGAAATTTGATCAAGAGTTGTTGTTTTTTCACGCTCCAGGGCTTTCACTTTGTGGTGAAGAGGATGACAGTTTGTCCCTGGTGTACCGTTAGCAGGCAAATGAACAGGGTGAACTTTCAAACTTCTAAATATCATCTTAGTGCTTCAACAAAAGTCACACTTTGCATAATTCACAACACTTACAGTAGGCCTGAATAGAGATAATTGCAACCTGACAACAGTGGCTAATTGTAAGAGAAATAATTCCACAGGAATTAGCAAGAAGAAAAACAGTGTTGTTGTCACAGTGTCACGGCTTATATATGCCTGGTTTATACTTGCATATTGGCGTCGTGCACCAAACACAGTCGATCTACATATACAAGCTCACAACGGCATGATGCGCATCATGCGCAACCAAGAATAACTCGGGCTTAGCTTCGCTGTACCTCCCTTCTGTCTCCTATAGTCCAAATAAAACCCATTCCTCTGTGACTACTACTTCTGCTAACACCACCTAATGCAACAATGCAAGTCAATCAGACACTCCTGGCACGTTTCCTGGCTGTCTCAGAGAAGCTGGAGCTTAGTGGCAATCTGCTATCGACATCAGCCTGCAACCTGAGAGGCTTGTCATATTGAGTCACGCTCAGCTCTGTCATGTTAAATCGTATGGTCCAACTGAAATGTGTCATCTACCACACAAGTACCGACACTGATACAAACTGGTCGTCAGCTCTGACCTTGCATGGATCATGGGCCTGAAAGAAGGTACATTACAGCACTGACAAACAATAAATGTTATGTAGTTTGAGCCCTGTTTTTCCATTGAATTAGATATGCTGTACCATGCATATGTAATTTATCCCTTGTGTGAATATAAAATGTTACGGTGTCTTGAACAGGGTTTGGAAGCATCTCTGTATCTATTGCCATAGACATGCGTACTGTATGTTGTAGACATCACATTGGTCACTGTCGTCGGCACCACCTCCATATTGGTGAGAGCAAGCTGTGCCTCCTAATGCATGAGTGGTAGCTAGCTTGTCATAACTCCACTGTAAGAGATATGCCAAACCCACATAGTTAATTTAACCAAGAATCCTGCATCATAACATGTGGAGGAGAGCCTGTCTGAAGCCTGTCTAGGACAGGAGTCTCCGGACGCGAAAACAGATGATGATCCTACACCATAACATGTGGATGAGAGCCTGTCTGAAGCCTATCCTGAACAGGAGTCTCCGGACATAAAAACAGATATGTCTGGCTGAATTCTCAACAGATCGGTTTGGTTTCTTACAAATGCCAGTTATGATGATTTTAATTGTGGAGAGACATCCTGCTTCAATAGACATACATGGGGCAACTAAATCACATTTTGTCCTGTGAAAAAAAATTAACTAACGATGAAGACAATAAATAACAACAATAAAAACAAATAGTTAAGACAAAATAAATAACACTGTCTAATTATTTATATTTTTGATAAAATGCTTTTATCCTTTTTTAAATGAAGTTAGATAGTGGATACCAAGGTCCATGCCGCTGTAACAACTTGCCAGAATACCTGAACCTTTGAACACCTTTCTAAAGTGGTTTAGAAAATGCATATTTTAACGAGTCATTTCTGTAAAGTAAAAGGTGATAGAGGTTTGTATTATAGGTTGACAGTTTCAAATACCTTGGAGTGAAACTGGACAATAGACTTGACCAGCACATAAAGGACAACCAAAAGACATCAAAGGATGTCATCTGCAAGCTTAAAAGGCTCTTTGTTGACCACATCTCATGCTACTGTTGTATTACCAGAGTATTATTCAGACCATGCTACTGTACTGTTCCACCTGCTTCTCAAACATGTTATCTGTTACTAACCAGGCTAAACTCACATGCATAACCAACACTGCTGCCAGGATAAAGTCTCCCCACACCCAAACTTGCGGAACTAAACAATAAAGCCATTTAACACACTTCAGCCTCAATAGAACAGGATATCACACACACCCACTAAATCAATTCAATTCAATTCAAAGGAGCGTTATTGGCATGAGAAAACATACGTTTACATTGCCAAAGCAAGTGTCATAGAATAAATCACCACCATACTCTACTGCACTCCCCGTGCAGGTACAGAACATTGAAGTGCAGTGGTGGAAAGTAACTGCTAAGTAAGTACTATACTTGAGTACAATTTTGAGGTACTTTGCTTTACTTGAGTATTTCAATTGTTTTGTTACTTTAAATTCCTAGTTCATGGACAAATATGTTACTTCACTACAATTATCTGTGAGCTTTAGTTGGCCTACTAGTTACTTTTGCAGATTTACTTTTTACAAAACATGCATGAATGACTTAAGCCCTATTTTATACTTTATAATATTTTTGAAAGGGTTTGAGACATTTTGAAAATATTTTGTATTTCTACTGTGCTTTGGTACTGTAAGTATATGTTGATGCCAACACTTCTGTACTTTTACTCAAGTAAAGTTTTGAATGCAGGACTTCTACTTGTAACAGAGTATTTCTACATTGTGGTATTGCAACTTTTACTTACGCAAGTAAAACATCTGAGCATTTCTTTCACAACTGCTGAAGTGCAGATGTCCAGGGGCTCACTTTGGGAAAAGCCTGGTGGCCGCAGTCAGGTCTTAAACGATAGACCTCGCTGAACAGTGTGTACGGCTGTCTGTCACTGCATGTTGTTATTATTGTTGCTTTTGTTGTTATTGTGTGCTGTGTTATGTACTGTTGTCTGATATGTACAGTGCTGAAAAGGAATTTCCCAATGGAGACAACAAGGTATAAAGTCTAAACAAGTCAAGTGTTGTTCTCACCGCTGGATTTAGGTCTCTTGCATTCAAGTTATTTCCACCTAGGTAACATACTGGCGCGGTCACAACATAATTGGTAGGGCAATTGTACTTACACTGTGGCAAAGAAAATAACAAGTACCGGAGGCTTTGCTTGGAAGAGATGATTATTTTCAATGTTATAATTATTGACATGCGCAAGGGTTAAAGACGTTAAGAGTGAGAGGGAAATCCTGTCTAGTCTCTTACTGGTTGAGGTATCGGTCAATGTCATCAGCAAGGTCAAAGTTCAGCCTGAATGAACTCTAAAGTAAAGTAGGGGAAGTGATTTCATTTGGAAGAGTGTAAAATAAAAATAGAAATCCCTGGTGAAAATATCCATCAGTACTCGGTCACTCATGAACATGTAGTGTTATGATGATAGTAAAATCAACACTAAATACTGTACAGCATGTGTGACTGTACATGCAATCTGCAGTATTCATCATTACCAACATTTGCTGGGTGATAATGACCTCTTTCAAACACATCCATCTCCTTCGGTCTACACACACACACACACACACACACACACACACACACACACACACACACACACACACACACACACACACACACACACACACACACACACACACACACACACACACACACACACACACACACACACACACACACACACACACACACACACAAACCTCATATGTCCAAAACTGTTACTTTTCAGGATTGAAATAAAGAAATAGCAGATCTACAACCTCAAAACTTGTCGCCTTAGATCGGCTATTTTTGCTACTTTTGTGTGACACTGTTGTATGATAAAGAAGGGCATTCATTTACGGAAAAAACACGTTAAAATATCAAGATACAAGGTTTCTGCTCATCGACGATATACTACACACACACAGGCAAACATTATGCTAATTTCGATCGGTATACTGTACAATCACACCCACTTGCACCCGCACCCCCACCGACATGCATAAAGTGACAAGATGAGCAGGCTGTTGAGTGTGATGCTTAAGACAGTGCGGATCCACCTCGCAAAACTGCTTCATTAATTAGCAAAAGCGCCCTGTGTCCTCTGCCAAACAGGCATCTGTTTCCCATTCAGGGGCTTCCCTAATTCCCTTGTTTTTGTTTTGTTTTGTTTTTCTGACTTATTTATTTATTAGTGGGCTCGCTGGCAGGGAGCAAACTTATGTGTAATGTACAGTAGACTCCATCATGCACAGGTGGTGTCACATATAGAAAATAGTAGAACTACAAGTCCACTCGCAACGTACCGTGAGCTTGTACCGTACGTCTGCGACACAGGCACACGACAAAGTATAAATCGGGCATTATTTTTCACAGTAACTGTACACAGCTCCTCCGTTTTATCTTCAGCCTTTTAATTGCCTTCCTTTCTTTCAAATTCAACTTTTCAAATATGTTAATTCCTTTCAAATGCATTTTCCCCCAGTGTATTTATGTTATTAACTTCTAATCAAAGTATTTATGCTTTAAAAGGTACATTCAACAGAAATGTTATTTCTACAAAATATTTATGCTTTTAAATGTTTTTACTCAATAGCTAATTCCAGTTAAACGTTTTGCACTCTGAAGTCACATTCCTATCAAATGGCCCATTTCTGCTATTATTTTCTCTATAGGTGCTTTCAGCGAGCCCACACAGTTTCACCAGGAACTGCTTTTTCTAGTTCATCATCACTCCTTCACCACCTTTCTCTCTTTTTTGTCCTGCTCAAACAGTGCTATGTTTCTAATTAGCTCAGGGCTATTCATTACAAATGGCACATTCCGTGTTGCTCTACAGAGAGAGACGGAGAGATTGGGAGTGTGGAGGAAAATGGGGTTTGCCTTCACACTGTGTTTTTTCTATTGATGTGAAGGGAGATAGAGGAAGGGAAAAGCTTTTATCTGTGACAAAATACCATGCCGGGGCACAACTATCTTCTTTTATTGTGAGACTATCTTCTCAGTAAAGAATCTGTCAAGAATAGTTGTTCTTGCTTGAGAGAGCTTTGAGTGAGTTTGATCTGGAAGTATGTGTTGCTGTGAATCACCTGGAAGCAGAAAACGCCTGGAATATTGAAAATCCAATGTCTATAAAGGCACAATTGTGTAATTGCATCAAGTTACTTTTTTTGTGTATGATAGTGCTTCTTTTTTTCTCCTTTTTCTACCCAATTTAGTCGCAGATTAATTCATCCCACTGCTTGCTACTGCTGTTGTACCCTACTGGCTTACCTGCCAGTGAAGACGGGGGGAGAAAATCAATAATACACAATTTCAAATGTACAATAACAAAAGAAACTGAAATGAAGCCTGCTACAGCTAAACTAATTAATGGTTAGAATTACTGTATATTCAGCCAAATCTTTAAGGTGGACTTTAAGTTAGTAATAGAGCCAATCAACCTGAGGCCTTCAGGTAACCCATAATAAGTATAAAACCAGTCCTTTCCCATACAGCTTTTAAATCTGCATGGTACTACAAACTAGAAATCTGTAGCGCTATGGGATGCTAGTGCACTAGGATGACATTGAACAAGCTTGTGCCCCTGCCAATATTTCAAGAGCACTTTTAAAGTGGATGGATATTCTAGCTAGAAATTTGACTTTATGATTGACTTTTGAGAAAACATTTAGTGCCATTCTCATTCCAGATACGTTATGGTCTAATATTCAAAATGTGGTGGTATGTAGACCACTGTCAGACTATACTATTATGCTAATGTATCACTGCCACAAAAGCATATTAAACTCCTTGGTCTCCGCCAGGCGCTATAATAGGCCAATGTGAAAAGGGTGCCATTTCTTCCTCGGCCTAGTGGGAATGTGCGTGTGAAATTTCACGTATATCGCAAGCTGCGTTCATGATTTCAGGCATTTTGTTAAAAACGGACTAATCCTGCAAACTTTGGAAGCCAACCTTAGCCAATGAGGATGAAATCTGGAAAATCGGCCAGATGCGGGTTGATCACATGACTATAGAGATACTGTGTACCAATTTGCATGATGTTTGGATACAATCTGTAGGAGTAATGGGTTTTGCACAAATCGGCCTCCTGGTGGCGATATAACAGGCCCATGTGAAACATTTGGCATCGAGGGAGTGTGTGTGCACAGTTTTGCAGCGACCGGGCCAACGGTGCCGGAGATTAGTTGCTCGCGAACGGACAGGACACACGGACGGACAGGGTGCAAAACATACTCTCTCACCATGCCTTTCGGCCTGGCGGAGACAATGAATTAGTAACCAAGTGATTTTATATAATCAAATTAATGTATTGTACTAGCGCTACAGGATAACACAGAGCAAAGTTTACACCTCCAGGTCTCAAGCATTATCTGAATTTTACAGCACAGAGTCAGGATATATTAAGTTCTCTCTCTGGGGCATTGTTGAATATGCCAATATGCTAATGGTGAATAAGGTTACAGAGGAGTCTCATTTCAAAGAAAAAACTGTGTTTCACTGGAATATGCCTAAAAAAGTGAATAACACCTGTTCTTATCTGAGAGGCCTTGAACAAAGAAAGAACTCCTGTTCGCTCCTGAAGAGGGAGTATGATCTGTCTCCAAATAAGATGATTAATTAACAAAATGTCCTCCAAATGCCACATTCAAGGATGTGGTTTGCTGCTGCTCTGCACAATGATTACACAAGCACTTTAGTAAACAGCTTTAGCTATGATTACACATCTGCACCCTGAAGTTACACTACACAAATCTTCATTTGTTAACTTTTATAGCAAAATAATGTTATTGTTAACTTTTATAGCAATATAGCTATCATGATAAAACAACATTCATCCCTGCAGTCACAGCTAAACTTGTAATTTAAGCCCAAACCAACACTTTTGGTATTTCCTCCTCCTCTTCCAATAGCAGAGCAACAGCAAGAACTCAACGTTTGCTTGATTCCATGAAAGTTTGATCGCCCGGTTGTGCATGCAGCCCCGCTCCCCATGTGCTCAGTGCTGTCTTGGTTTACAATACATTGTCTGCCCCTAGCCATTTCTGAACCAACCACATCTGTAGTGAAACGCATTCTGTGTGATTGCTGCATGCCTTTCCCCATATTACAGCTTTATTTCAGCATTGCTTCATGTGCATGTAAATCTAACTGCCGTTTGATTCATGACATTTAACAAAACACCCTGCACCTCGTGGGCGTAAATGCACTGACTGTGGCACAGGATAATTAGCTGTAGCTGGTAATTAAGGAAGCTGAGCACTTTAGTAAACCATATAACATCTTTCTCGTCTTTACTATCTGTCATTTAAACTATGAATCTTAATTAATAAAATTAAGTCTTCTATACATTTCAATAATACTCACTTGAAGCAAAGATGGCTGAACTCGCGTTTTTCCGCAAACAAACAAAAATGATGTGACTACTATGACTACTGCATTTCAACAATGGAGAGTCCGTTAGTCAGTAAGTCTGTTATTGTAGTCTCCTACGGTCTGGTACAAATACAGCAATAAACACATTTCTGATCATGCAGTTGGGTTTTGAATACTAATCAGGCATCAGGCTAGTCTTCCTCTGACCAGCATGGTAAACAAGCACATTCAATCGGCCCCCAGTGGTGTACATCATTAGGCCTAGGCTAGCAAGTACACTTGTCAACAAGCAATCAATGGCATGATGCCATCACTGCAGGCCCGGCGGCAGGATTAAGTGACTGAGGGGGAAGCTAAAATGGCAATGGGGAAAATATATTTTATTGTGAAACAGTAATTTTTCATCCTGCTATGTCTTATCATGTTTCCCCCTCCTTTTTTTCGTCATGGAGATGGCTAAATAGTGCCATAATGATGCTAGAGGTGAACAATTACCCACCTTGCCTTTCCCATGTGTTTGTGTGTCATGACCATAATATGGAATAGGAATATTTGGGGCAGATTGCCTGGTCACCATCTAAAATTGGTCTGGTGGTGGCTTTAATGGTTAATTGATTTAACCATTCAATAGCTTCTGAAACGCAAGACAGTCTCAAATTCTAATAATATATTTGCACAGCGGTGGTTAAGCCAGTATTAAACCTGAGTGTCCTCACACACTTTACCAACATAATCTGAACATTGTTCTACAAGACACAAAACATACATTTTATGAATGATACAGACCACTGAAAAAGGACTGCTAAAATCAACTAAATTATATCCAACAGTGTCAAGTAAAAAAATCTGTTTTGTTGAGGAAAATATGACTGCAGCTCTGTTGCTGCCTTTCCACACTGAATCTTTGTGTCCCACCAGGTGTGGATCAAGACAATGAAGGCCCGGGCCGCTGGCGTAGCGGTCCAGGCACCTAGGCTCAGTGTAGCCTGACAGCGTGTCGCGCGTTCGAGTCCCGATCCCGTCGGCCCTTTGCTGCATGTCACTCCCCATCTCTCTCTCCCCATTTCCTGTCAGCCTACTGTACTGTCAATAAAGGCATAAAAGCCCAAAAAGAAATCTAAAAAAGCAAACAAAAAGCAGACAATGATTTGGAGGGTCCTTGAGCAGCAGACGGCTGTTGCGCAAGTCCTCTCGTTGGACAGAAAAGCCAATCTCTTCATCCCTACATCACAGGACATTTACGTCCTTGAGGCCATCAGCAAGTCGCTCAGCCCTCTGATTGAATTTAAGAGACTTTCCGGTGAGAAATATTTGAGTGTTTCTTTTTGTGAAACCTGTGCTCCATCTGTTCAATACATCGATCTTGGCAGTGGAGGAGGAAGACACAGACCTCACCAGATCTATCAAGACAATTGGATCCTGTCCAACCTCAACAAGTACAGTGACCTATATGCACACAACAGCTGCTTGACATGGCCTCTGCCCTGGACCCTACTGATACACGTTTGAAGTACTGTATGTCAGTGAGGAGGACCCTGGACCCTACTGGTACACATTGAAGTACAGTATGTAAGAATAGAGAATAGAGGTCAGTCCAAGCCAGACTTATTATTGGCCCCTCACACCAAATCTCTATGCCAAAAGTATAAGCAAGAGCTTGCTTCAATGTTTTGCTGAATGTTCGCCCCAGAATAGGAACACTAGGATTCAGGTGGTTAAAGTCAAGATCGACCACACTCCCTTTGAGACCAGGCAAGTCTACTGAGTACGAGACTATAACCAAAGAGCATAGGCCATGTCAGGAAGTTGGAGTGAGAGGGAAGGAAGAAAGGAAGAAAGAAAAGGAATTGGGGAGAGAGGCTGTGAGACAAAGAAAGAAATGAGAGGTGGGGGAAAGAGGGAGAGAGGGAATGGGTATGAGGCAAAAAATATGGAATAAGTAAGGCATATACTGTAGATGGAATTTAAAAAGAGAGGGGATTAGAAAAACATGGGCGAGGGGGAGGGATTTAATATGTCTGCAGTCATAGAATGACATGAAAGAAAGACGGAAAGAAAGACGGGATGGATGGCAAAAAGTGACAGAATGGAGGGGGAAGGTCAGAGGGGAAAAAGGAGAGGGGGAATAAAGAGAGAAGCTTCAGAAGTTTGTGAGAGTGATACAAGCAGATTAGATGAAATTAAAGAAAGAGGCCCTAAAGCGAGGCAGCAAAACGGGACGTGATAAGAAAAAGAGAAGGAAAGAATTGTCAAAATTACCACCAGACTACTGAACAGCAGCAAGAACAAACGGCAGGGGCTCAATTACGCACATTTTCTGCTGATTCGCTCGCTCTGCATGATTGGAGAGCTTGAATATATCACCTCATACAATGTGCTAATTTGTGTTTGTTTTCATTCTGTTTGCCATGTATCGTTCCAAACAAAGTTAAATTCTTGCGTCATTATTACACATGAAAGTCCAAGCTGTTGTAAATGTGGTAATCATTTGTTTCTAGTTAATTGCTTGGCAGAATTACAAGCAAGACAAAGTACCATCAAGATGTTTTGGAAACTGTAAAAAAAAAAAAAACATCCCCTCATGGAGATGATGATGTAATCGGAGGCTAATAATAATGATTGAGCAGACTTTCTCAGTAATTCACATCCAGCTTGTCCTTTCATCAGCCCACACCCACACCCACACACATACACACACACAAACACACAGAAAATGGAATTAGACATACTGATGGAGGCCAGATCAATAAGGCTTTTGGATATTTGACAGCGGAAAATGACTGAGGAAGCACGCAGCCATCCCGGAGCTGTCCCCGCCTCGAATCGCCTTGCCTCGCCTCAGCCGTGTGTATTTAGAGAGCTATTCCCGAGGGTTAGGCAAAGAGCAGCAAAGCTCAAACAGAGCCACCGAGCCATTATTATTTTTAGTTCTGTTTGCTGTGGGCTTGTTCGAACGCCCTCCATCCTCCCCAGGAATAAAGCATATACTGCATGCAGAGGCAAATATGGAATGAGCCGTGAGGAGAGCACACATACAGGCACTCACATCATTATAGAATCTGATAACGCCATTATTACAATCACTCAGTTTCATTTTCGTTTTACAGTGAGGCAATATCATAAAAAAATAATATCATAAAAAAAGAAAAATGGGGGCAAAAAACTACAATTGGATAGAACTTAAGAGTCAAGTTCCTCAGTGAGCTTTCTTTATATTCACTAGTGGAAAGTAACTAAGTACATTTACACAAATGTACTTAAGTAGTGTACTTGTAGATATTTAGCTTATTAATACAAAATATACATTAACTGATCAATGATTTATGATGCATTATTATAGATTAAGCTGCAATTCCAATTAAATCAGCCCCACCAATACAAGCTGCAACATAAAAGTGATGAACACATGCATATGATTGTGAAATGTATTATGATTGTGAAATGGGCCACTCTAGTCTGCATAATGAGAAGCCTACATTTACGTTTCATACTTTAAGTATGAAACTTTAAGTATACTGATGGTAATACTTTCGTACTTTTACTCAAGTCAAATTTTGAACACTGAACTTTTACCTGTAACAGTACAGTGGTATTACTAAGAATCTGAGTGGGCCTACATATTCCACCACTGCTTACATTTGAAAATTTCCACATCAAATCATCCTTTATGCTAGTGGGCTTTCACAGGTCACTGGAGACAGGGGAAAGGTCTGACACTGTACCACTTACTATGGGATTTGGAGGCACAAAACGCTCCTTCATCATAATAGTCTCAGTCCCCCCTCTGCGCACACAAAAGGCATGAATCGCATGCACATGCATGGACACTCACGCTTCTGTTCTCATGCATACGCTTGTCCTCGCGTGCATGTCACCGAGGGTGTGTGCATGCATGCATGCGCAGTATTGAGTACGTGTGTGCGGCATGCAGACAGGAACTCATTGTGGTATTACTAATACACAACACAGCAGAGGCAACCCTGACATCTATGATCTATCACACTCAGCCACCTGCTTCCCAAAAAGCAGGCCATTTAAATGCCACATCTGCCTCAGCGAGCCGCAGCACGTGCACAACGGAGAAAAACTCACTCATACCCACACAGATGTGTTAGAGATACACCCACATGTGCTGCGTGCATAATATAAATTCATTCACACACATGCACACACACACACACACACACACACACATACAGATACGTGTGTGTGTGTGTGTGTGTGTGTGTGTGTGTGTGTGTGTGTGTGTGTGTGTGTGTGTGTGTGTGTGTGTGTGTGTGTGTGTGTGTGTGTGTGTGTGTGTGTGTGTGTGTGTGTGTGTGTGTGTGCGTGCGTGCGTGCGTGCGTGCGTGCGTGCGTGCGTGCGTGCGTGCGTGCGTGCGTGCGTGCGTGTCTGTTCAGAGAAGCAAGGAGGTTGACATGGATTTATCCACACTGTCCACCTCTTATATTTAACAATGCCATAATCTAATTCCTTAATATTAAGCTGTGCGATCATCTCGATCATCTCCTGTCTGATGCAGTCTAAATTATAATATATGAATGTGCATTCTGCAATGTATTCCCATTACGTTGATGCGAGTCCCGTATGTCCCTGTACTTTGTCTGCAGGCCGACATTGACTGCTAATTGTTTACGGTCAAGTTGTCACAGTGCCCCTTGCCAAAAGGAATTTTCCTTTTAACCCATTCAATCCGGGAACGCATCTACAAATGTCTTCTAAATCTCAGGATTTTGATAAAACCATATGTTGCTATAATAATATCTGTGGTTCGCAAACCTTTTCATGTCAAGGACCCCCAAAATTATATGTACTTGGTCGTGGGCCCCATCTCAAAATATTTTGTTCCAGGGACCCCCCAGAAACAAAGATTTGAGTTACAAATATTTGCTTTAAAAAAAAATATATAATTTCAAAGTCAAAGATTTGCACAAATTTTCATGATTTTTCAAAAATAGCAGATATGCATATCTGCTATTTTTGAATAGTCAAAGTATAAAATAATGGCTATAGCTAAAATCTAAAATGACACAGATGCGTTCCCGGATTGAATGGGTTAAGAAGCTAACACTGTACTTGGCAGCAGAATGTTTTATGATTCCGTTTCTCAACGTGATGTAGTGAAAGGACTGCTCCAGCCTTCTTGTTTAGTGAGGAGATCTGGCGTTGGTTCAAGAGCCACAGAGGGGACTGCCTGGGCTATTTTAATGAACTCCCTGTTCATCTGAGTGATGAATAGATGTGTCTGAGCTCCACGTATGCCCCGCCCCTTCAGGGGGTTGCCAGACCCCACTCGTAAGTAGGGACTCGTGCCTCCCAATAATAAACACAGTGTACATACGTTGTGAAATTAATTAACCTACAGGTCCATTTAGGTCTATTCTTATACTCCCAGAGTTAAATGAACACTGTGTGAGTGAGTGTGTGTGTGAGTGTGTGTATGCATATATAGCGTTTCAGAATAACTTGTGCACACCTTAGGATGCTAACGTTCTAAATATCACGTATATACCTGCTTTCACATCTGTATGTAGCCTATATAACTTTATTTGTTCTATTTAACCTGTTTTCTGTATCGTTCCCTTTGCTCACACCATACCTCTGTCCTCGCTCTTCTCATGGAATAGGCCTACTACAAAACGATGGAGCACACATGAAAAAATGAATTTCACCCACTGCTTTACACCTGTAAAACTGTGATGTGACAAACAGTTTAGCATAGGTGCAGAGTCTGCAGACACAGATGCACATACAGTGTGGGTGGGTGGGTGGATGCGTGTGTGCGAGTGCTTGCGTGTGTGTGTGTGTGTGTGTGTGCGTGCGGACACACATTACAGTATCTTGCCATTATAGTGCAAAACTACCTTTGGAAAAAGCTGATAATGTAACATTTTGTTACATGGCAGATTAGAAAATATGGAGGATGGAGGCAGGCGACACACTCCAGATAAACACTGTTGATGCATCACAATACAAAAACAAATATACTGGCTGATGCAACCATACCCTCAAACAGACGCAAATCCATGAAAAAAATAATCAACAACTATGCCATGTTCAAAGCTTCAGTTATCAGTGAACAGTTGACTGTACATTAGCGGGTAGCACAGGTCCACCCGGAACCGTAAACCGGAGACCCTACCCGAATGCAATCACAAGAATATGCGTGCTCCATTTTGAATGATTTTCTTGAGAAGGGAGAGGATAGAGATAGAGTAAGAGCAGGAGAGAAAAGAAAAACAGTCTCAATGGTGAAATGAGCACTGTTTTACAAAGCCTTGCAGAAATAGCCTTGCTTATATAATGTAACCTATATCGTGTCCCGTCGAGGTCCATTTTGGACCGGGTCTATTCATTTCAAATTATCCTCTGTCCGTTTCAGACCAGGTCCAATTAGCCTTGCTCTGTTTCGGAAAGAGTCAATTATTTTGTTCCTGTGCTACCCTCTATTGTACATTCATTCCAAAAATGTGAATGTTCAAGAAAAACCTTGACTTCTAAAAAATAGTTAACTTTTGGAGGATAGAGTTCTTTAATAACTTTTTCTCAATTATATTTTCTCAAAATTTAGTCATTGCCAATTCTCCCTTGTGCATTATGGTCCTGTCACTGGCAACCCCCACAGTTGGCCTGGGGAGGGGGAAGACAACCATATGCCTCCTCAGTTACACATGGAGTCACCAGCCGCTTCTTTTCACCTGACAAGGAGTTTCAACAGGAGAGTGTAACACACAGAGGTTCATGGCCTGCCATCTTCCCCTGTCCCCACTGAACAGGCTTCTCGACCAACAAGTATTAGGCAGTAGTTCAGAGACACGGTCCCAATTCCTTACCGGGCTCCAACCCACAAACACTGCCAATTGTATTAATTGGAGTGCCAAACCAAAGACACCACTGCTGGGAATCAAACCTGGGCCTCTGTATATTGGGTTAGTGTTTTATCATCCGTATGCCCCTGTTTGGGATCATTTTATTCATTCTTTTTCTCCCCAGTTTAGTTATTCCCTGGCCTATTACTCCCATTTGTAGAGTCCCTGTCAATGCCAGCCCCTATTGGTCTTGGGGAGAGACGGTGTAGACTTGTCTCCTCTGATACACACGAGTCAAACCGGAAGCACTGTGGTGAATTCAAACCACAGGTTGTGGGCCGGAACTTTACCCCTGTGGCATGCGGCCACTCTTAATTCCTTTAACTGCTGAGTCATGAAACTCAGGCCACAACGGCTTCTCAAAATACAAGTATACGTAGCATTTTTGGTCTGGAACATTTCATGCCGAATTTGCCATATCGAAGTGAATCGCACTGGTCCATGGAGCATACAGTAGCTGTGGGCCATCTGAGAGCTTCATTCAATTCCTAGTGTTCATTTAGCCTACCTGTGGATGGTTTGCAGAGCATTGCTCACAGTCACACTTGCAAGCACAAATAGGCAAGAGATGTACAGCATGCCATCAGTGGAGTCCTTTTTTGGTTAGAATTGATAGCAGGAGAGACTGTAGCTATAACTTCATAGCGCCGTTCATTAGCAGTGAACCAGAACCGTTCCATTTTCTCCCCTTTTCAGGGAAGATTTATTCCTCCTATTGCAGCACTGTTCGCTATCTGTCAGGATCTTAAAGCTGTGTCACAGAACATGCTCTTTAGAGGGGACATGCTATGGTATAAGATCCCTAGACTTCTGGCCTAGATCCAACACTATAAAGGGAAATACCTTTGTAACCTTTTAGTCTGATGCAAACTTCCGATTCCATGGCCAACGCTGTGGTCCCAGTGGTGCATATAGTGGCCCTCAGGGTAAGATCACTGCCTATCAAGTCCAAGAATGCTATACCTATGGGGGACTGTCTACAACTCGATATCTCTACCCGTTTCTCATTTTAATTCGCCTCCCCTCCTTCCCCTCTCTTCTCTCCTTTCTGTGTCCGACCGTCTCCCTCCATCTCCATCTACCCCTCCATTCACATTACACACTAATTTGCAGATAATATGCCATACAGTGGATGAAATGCCCTTTTTAATTGTCCCCAGGGTTATGAGGTCTTAGGTCGCTCCCAAATGCTAATCCCACAGAGCGAGGTTATGCATCTTTGAATAAGGCAGAGTATATTACACCGCCATTTAGCCTCTGTGGCTCGCAGCACACCTCATTTGATAGGAAAATAAGAGTTCAAAAGGTCCTCCCATGAGAGACTTTTCAGCATCTGATTTAAAAGTAAACACTGTAACTCACAAACAGATAGAGAGGAGTGAATGACCACAATTCAAGAGTTCAGTGTTGGGATACACAATGCAGAATGATGAGTATGGTGTTTGGAGTCATGTGACGAAAGCATAACATACTTTATCAATAGGAGATACTATAGATGGTAATTTCACATGGATTAAAGCCAAATTAAACCTGAAGCCAAGTTTAGCCAAGCACTAATGTGGATTGTGGACCCCCCCCCCCCCACACACACACACACACACACACACACACACACACACACACACACACACACACACACACACACACACACACACACACACACACACACACACACACACACACACACACACACACACACACACACACACACGCTGTTTCCTAAACAATTAGCACAATATATAAAATAATGTTCGAGTAATATTGCAATATTGAGGCTTTAACCTTTGCTTTTATGAAATATCCCAGACCTTTTGTTTTTTTTTGGAGATGCTACTAAACATGTATTCTATTGCTAGTTTGACCAATTCAAATATTCTTTAATCTTAAAATAATTAATAACCGAAAATAGCCGATCTACAAGCTCACAATGCCTTCCGCTGACATGTGCTATTTTCGGGCATGGGGGCTATTTTCGGTGCATGACATGATTCCATAGAAGACATGCTGGCTTCTATAGAATCCAAATGACTGGGTGGTTCTGTCCAGCATCAATGTTTTACATGTCATCAAACAAATATGCATTTACTTCAATTTCAACTGCTGTCCTGACTTTGACTAAAGACTGTCACTTTTCATTTGAAATGTGAACTATCATTTTCAAACTGATGATGTGTTCCATTTCAAAATTGGAGTACAGCAGGCCATTTGAATGTCGTTCCGACTGCTGTGAATGTGCTGGTCAGCGGCCAATCTTGAAAATAAAAAAGAGCCCCATTTGATGATCCCGATGAAGGTGATAGACTTGTCTGCAGTAGTTATAATTCAGTTACTGTACTGCTGCCTAGTTATGCTGTGCTTGCCCGTAGACAGATGCTGTAGCCTTAAAGGGATTCTAGGCAACATTAAGCCTAAATTTAAAAATATATATATATATATATTTTATTTTTTGCATTTTTCCCCCTCTATCAGCCACTATATAATGATGCTGGGGTGTTTTCCTGCATTGAAACACAGTCCTCTTTCTGAAATCCGTATTTTCCCTACTGTTTATGTTTGTCCGGGGCGTAAATTAACGCACGCATGTGCGCGTCCGTGCGCATCCGTGTCCGTGTGAACTTTTTACTTTCGGTTTTAAAACGCTCTCAAAGAGGCACAGAATTTACTTTTAAGATAGCGTTTGGATAGAATTTAGTTGTTTAACTTCATATATGTGGTCAATTTATCATGAAAGAGCCTATTTAAAAATAAAAATTCAGAGAACCAGCACGGGCGGGCAGTAACACGCATTGGATCCGAATAAAGCAACCTTTTTTCGGCATGGCCCCTTCAGAAGTCCCCTGAACTCTATGGAAGTCCCTCCTGCGTCACCCCCTGGTGGCCGGGGAAACAAACTGCTGGAGGCGCGGTGTTTGTTTATCTTATCTTGCCGTCAATGCCTTTAACACTGCTTGTGCTTTTGTTTTGTACTAAAGCTTTTTTGGTAAGCATCCTTTTCAAGTTGTAAGCTGTATATAGCCTGATTACAAGCCAGTGAGTAATTGAGCTGCTGTTGTATGCAACGTAACGTGTTGGCCAATGCATTGATTTTATTTGCTAAAAATGTATAGAAGTAAATGCACAGTATAAATCATAACGAGGATAACACAAAATATGATGAAATACTTGTGATATTCTATAATACAACACTCCACGATGGCAAGGCAATAGTAATAATATCCATAATTCAGACCAAAGATTTGCGACAAGACTAAACCATTTTAGAGTGTTGCAGAGAAAAGTCACAGCGGTCTGAATTACCTTGCTGATGCCAGCTGATTGAGTGGCAAGAGAACTTGTCGAATCGCCAGCAACAAGTTGGAACATATTTCTGATCACACAAACACGTTACTGTGGGTTATGTCCAAATAAATAGCATTTTTGCCCAAATCTGTTAAAATTTGGCTTTTGGTAAAGGTGACACTATTTTGATTTCTCCTTTTCTTTTTTTTATCTGACTTTAATTATGCTATGGTCCTATCTGATAAAATATAAGCTTTAGTGTGATAAAATATAAGCTTTAGTGGTATATCAACATGGTCTACCTATGGTCAAGAATAATCCTAAAAGATAATAATAATAATGATAATACATGCTTCGAAATTAAACACAACCGGGCTGACTAGGCTAATACACACACACACACACACACACACACACACACACACACACACACACACACACACACACACACACACACACACACACACACACACACACACACACACACACACACACACACACACACACACACACACACACAGTTTGTAAAGGAATGTTCAAGGGCCGCATGTGACAAATAAATGTTAAAATAAAGGTGGAATGAATAAAGAAATCACCCACTCCTCACATTATATATTGGCACTATGGCTAAGAATATATGATAGACAAACATTAGATGTACTGTAGCAAAAGCCAACCTGACCTTAAACATGACTCTCTGCAGTAACCAAATGCCTGTAATGTGCATGGGTCATATCTGTACAGTTTTCAGAAAATCAATAACCTCACTGCCTTCGTTAATTACAGCTTTGCAAAGGTACACAGGATTTCGAATCACCCACATGTTCTTTATTCCGTCCCAGAAACCCACGCTGGAGACTTATTTATTTTTTCTTCTCTTTAATTTTGTATTTTCTCCTTGGCTCGGTTAGCTGCTACTTTGTCAGCAAACGTGGGAGACAAAATAATTGCCTCTATATTTCCTTGAATTGATTTCTTGCACGGTTCTAATACAGTGGTCAGGCTGGCACTCGGGCGCCCATGACGGCTTCTATACTGCAGGCTTTGTATTTCAGAGTAGAGCACTTAAAAGTCAAGGCTCCTTTTTTATCATCTTGTTATCAGGGTCAAACCCTAGTCATGCAAAGCATAAAGCCCTCGCAGCACATACTTTCTAGAAGAATGAGAGGTTTTGTCTTTAGGATGGCATGACGCATCAAGCACCCATTTTATCAAGGTGGAACTGATAACATCATGAACAAAAAAACTGACTAGACACACGTGCATGAAATCCTTCATCACACAGAGACAGTCTCCTCGTATACCTTTGCAACTAATATAATGTTGGTGTTAGGTGGAAATCTCATATGTCCAAAACTGTTACTTTTCAGAATTCAAATTCAAAAATAGCAAACATAGCAGATCTACAAGCTCAAAACACTTGTAGATTGGCTATTGTTGATACTTTTGTGTGACACTGTATTAATTTACGGAAAAAGTAAATGGAGATAAGAGGTTTCTGCCCAACGATAAGTTCATATGTTCACATTCTAAAGTGAAGCAAAACCCTAAAGCTAAAGTCCTCCTGTTGTCCTCTGATGGATAGAAGGCATACGGTTATGCGGCTCTTAATTACTTCACCTTTCATCCTGCTTTACCCTTCACGTCCAGCTCCCTGTGGTGAACGTCAGTCTAATGACCCCCTTGACCCTTCCCTTCTGGTCCAGACTTCTCTCTTTAAATTAGGCACAGGCAGCGCGGGTAACCACTGCCCCGTGCAACCCAGCTGATAGGAGGAGAATGTAGGGCCCGGCTCAGGAGAAACGAAAGGAGGACAGAGAGGGAAAATCTAGAGTAGAGAGAGAGAGAGACTCAGAGCAATGTATATCGTCCAGTTACACCTGTCTTGACTCCTGTAGCCTGGCCAATGGACTTCTATGTGAGATCTCACCCTTTGTCTAACATGCTCCGTGCCTCTCAGGGGAGGAGGGTTGGCCAAAGCACACTCTAAAAGCCTTTTAGGAAGACTTTATGACACGGCACCTCCTCCCAACACCCTCCCTGCCTTCAGTGTGGGCGGGAGGTGGAACAAGACACGCTAGATTTGTGAGGGAAGTGAGGAGAGAGTGCATTAGACCCCTGGCATCAAGTGAGGCATCAATTAATGAGTGGCCTGGGAACAGGGAGCGTGTCCGTCCAGACGCACTCTACTCTGGGGGTGTCGCGGGATGCCAGCCTAGAGCCACAGATGGCTGGGGGACATGAATAATTGAGGTTCCCTGCCTTAAAAGTTTAAATGAATTAGGGCCATGGGAAGGGGTGTTAAGAGACGGGTGAGGGGGGACACGGAGGGGCTATGGAAAAAAAAATACCTTCATTATGTTTCTAATCATTGTGTCCTGTGTCCTCATTATTGTACTGTACTGAGTCACATAATTTTGAGGGACAAACTGAGTGCCTCCTTAACACAGCTTTTTATACATCTTGATCAAGTATGTTGCCACATTTTTGTTCCCCATGCATCAAGTCAATTTGTTGGTCACAGAGAGAAATGAGAGGAGATCAAGGATGGCCATAGAAAATCTTCAGCAATTACGATCAACTGTCTCTCAACTGCCCATATTGGTATCCAGTATCTGATATCCTTTCATTAGGAACTATCATCATGATATAATTTTACATCAATGGAGAAAAAGCCTTTGATCTTGTTCTCCCTTTCATCCTTTCACAAAATTCATCAATTCGAATAAATTTGAAGTGTTGTCACTGACTGACCCATGGGGGGCTTTCACTGCACACAAACTGTAGAGGACCTCATGCTGTTGTGGACTTAGTCAAGCTGTGGAGAAGAATCATTGTATCGTACAGCATGTGGAGGTAGTCAATGTTGTCTATTTACATGTCACTTATTTATACAAGCGGAGACATTTGTATTATGGAAAGACAATGCAGAGAGCAAAATCTGGAGAGTTAATTAAACTCTACGGAAATGTGTAATTACAGCTTTGGATTTTACAATGTGGTTATTTATTTTCACTGCTACATCTGGGAAAGCAAAGTAAAGCAATGGCATGGCATGGCATGCAATTACAAAACTCCAATCCATGTGTGAGAATATGTGCTCCAATGAAGAAAGCTCTTGTAAGCTTCTAAGTCCCAGCACATAAAGTCTTGTTTCCAGCTTTCCCCCCATTTTTGGCACACTTGCAATCCAATAAATGACAGCACATTCAAGTCTTCAAGAACAATGCACTAAGAGAACACATTTTGAGGTGAGGAGCATTGTCTCACAAGTTTCCAATTAAGTCAATGTTACTCTTTGTTGCACAAAGATTGTGAAGCTTGGGGAGGTGTTCCATCAACTATGTTACTGTTGAATCCTGTGCAAAATGTTTTACTTTGCCACTTCAAAATGGATTAAAAAACAAAAATATGTTCTAATATAGCTCCTCCATTTAAAGAACCACTCCAATGAAAATCATGTTTTCCAATCTCATTCTATTTTGTAACATAATGTATGTTTGTTGATGTAGTTATCTAAAATGTTAGAACTGACGACTGACGAATGTTAGAACTACCTGACTAAATAAAAGATGCTCAAGAAAATATCCTCCTGGTTATCAACATAATTAAACTATTTCAGATAATCTACTTCCAGTAATAAATTACCTCATTTTATACCCCACCTGGAGAATCAATGAATTCTCATCAGTCAGTCAGTCAGTTGGTCTGTTGGGTCAGTCCATAGACGGCGGGTAATGCAGGCTAGAGTAGGCTAACGGTGCGTTTTAACAGCGGGCAACTCTCGGGCGACATCGCCCAAAATATAAAGATAGTCTATGAGAGCCGGCAACTACTGGCGATCGGGCGAAGTGGGCGGGGGGGGCGATGAAAGATGGATTTTCTTTATCTTTTTGGACGATGTCGCCCGGCATCGCCCGAGAGTTGCCCGCTGTTAAAACGCACCGTCAGCCTTCCTAAATTTAACGCTGGCTATTGTGCACATTATAGATATATGCCTGGATTGTGGTAGTATTATGTGTCATTCATGGAACAATTTGTCGCTGCAGCCACCTGGTGACAAACAGGTGCCATCAGCACCCGCACCGCAACAATGGAGCAACAGCGATTGCTCCGGTGGGGTCAATTGCCGACTGCTCCAAACAATACGTTTGTGAGATATAAAGTGCAACCGAGGAGACGTAGCCTCCCTTGTCGGTTGATATACGCCACCACCATTGTGTTGTCTGTCTTGACCAGGACATGGTGTCCCTGGAAGAACAGGAGAACATGCTTGAGTGTCAGGCGCACAGCCAGGAGCTCCAGAACATTTATGTTCTTTTACCCCAGACTGGGGTCCCGCTTGCCATCCTGCCATCATGTGTGGCTCCCTAACCTTGCAGACTGGCATCCATGGTGACCATCTTCTTAACCAAAGCCATTTTCCGTGCTGGAGACACCGTTACATGCCACTGTCCCGAGTGGATATCCCTAAGGGACACCATCCACCGCTGGAAAGCCCTCATTCGTAGTCTGCTTAGCCATACAAGCGCTACTACTGACATTGTTTCATGGTGACTGTGCGCCTTTCACAGCAGTGGCATTTCTGGCCATCCCAGGGGAAATTACACTTTCATTTTGTTATGACAATCACAAAACAAAAGAGCAGGTGTGTGTAGACGTATATAGTCTATTGTATAAGAATGGCTACAAATGTATAAACATTTTTACATTTCACCCTATCCTCTGTGGTTAAAGAATTGCACCACAAAACCCTGAGGACAGAGAGACAGTCTGAAAGGCAAAACCAGGTACTTGCCCGAAAACCGATCCAGAGGAACTTCCTTTTATTTTTTCTATTTCACAAATGTCTTTATTGATTTTGCATAGACCCTAAACAATTATTTATCTATAAGAAGAAATGTTACAAAGAGGAATGTCAATTTCTGACAGAAACTAATTACAAACAAACATAAATCCCTAACCCTAAAAACAACACTAACGCATTAATTCCAGGACAAGGGAAAGGGGAAGGAGAGAAAAAGGTACTGTAAGTGAAAAAAATAAAAAAGGAGGGGGATAAAGAGAGTGAGTGACTACACACCAGTTGTGCATCGATACACACCGGATAAATCAGTCATCCCCACAAACATTCAAGGAGAGATAGCCTCTGTCATGACAGGTCTGGTCTGTCCATATCCTTCCGCCATCCCACAGTTTAATTGCCAGTCAAAAACTAAAAGATTAGGCCAATACTTTATATTTCTATCCCCAGACTTACAATATTGTTAACAAAACAGAGAGGGTAATCTTCAGCAACAACGTTATCATTCATAGATTGCTTTCCCAAGTCCGGAATTGGTAGAAAGTAAATATATTCATTGGTTGCATGCTTGCAGTTGGTAATAACAATAGAGTGCAGCAGCCATTTTGACATATGACATATAATCAAAGATGTCTCCAAAATGACCCTCTGTTGTTTAGTCGTTTTTTTTTATGACATCGTAAACCTACTCTTCCCTCTCTCTAATTGTGTCATCCATTGTTTACATGTAATTTCATTGGGGAACAGATATCCATTAGGGTTAGAGCATACACTAAAAATGCATATTGGAGTCATCTTTATGAACTTCTACCCCAATAGCCAACACTGAGAATTGGCTGTGCTCTGAAGGGGACGGCAAATAGCAAATCAAATGATACATTCAAAGCCAAAATAATTTCTGCTTTTCTATCACCGTATGGATCTTGGATTTGGGACAAAATAATTATTTGTTTCAACTGGTTTTACTAGAAACATAATGATGCATCACAAGGCAGTTCATTATTGATACATACTGTGATGATTCAAATCAGTGAATTGAAAAATGTATCACGAGTACAATGGAGGAAAAAATAAATGTTTGCAGATCTACAAGCTAAATAGCCGATGTACTGTACTGTATAGGGTTGAAGTGGTTTAATTGATTTTTATGCTATATTAATTAAAAAGAGCTTTCGCACACCCAGTAAGTGTAAAAGCAGGCGACAAACAGTAGGTGAGATCAATCATTACAGATATACCCGCACACTGCCACTTGCACGTGCAAGTGTGCAAGTGGCAGTGTGCGGATGCTATATTAATACATTTTGCTAGGGACCCCCAGGAACCCTCTCAGGGACCCCTGGGGGTCCTCGATCCCCACTTTGAGAACCACTGCCCTAACAAACCATGGCATAGTAAGTAAGTAAGAGTGTTTCATTTTGAACCGACTTCTGGGAATCATAGTTATAACAGATTGTTGCACTGAATAACAGATGACACCACTGATGTCTCCAAAAATGATAAGTTATACAGGTCTGACCTCATGACCTAAACTCAAACTTAAAGCCTGAAAATAGCCAATCTACAAGCTCACAGCACATTCTGATGCAACACCTTGTGAGCTTGCGCATCAGATATTTTTGACGCACACGACACAATCGTAAATCGGAGTATACAGATTAACCTTAACCATTCTTTAATTTGACACGGGTGAGAATGACGTCATCATATTGGTGACATCAGAGATCATCTATGGGCATGAAAGGGACACAGACAGATAGTACTTGGAGGCCAGCATATACATCAGTACTATGACGTCATATTGGTGGCATGGGGGATAGATACAGCGCTTAAACACACAGACAGACAGATATTTGGATTTTTGTATCTGGACAACTGCTAGTCTGACTAGCTCAGGTGCTCTGCGATACACGTGCCAAGTTTGAAGTCAATTGGTTACGAGTTATGCGTAAGACAGTCACAGACAACCACAGAGATTCCATGCACTTATAGATTTTTGCATGACACCATTGTACAGCAATGTACAGTATAATACAGTGTTAATCAGTTTAGTCTATGATGAAAACATCTATTACAAAGTTTTCAATTGGTTGATATAAGAAATGAAGAAAATGTATTATTAAAAATACCTGCTTCTCGATTAAAATATATTTTTAAACCCTGCTTCTCGATTAACCTGAGCAAGATTAAGTCGGTTAGAGGTTCACAATTTCGGTCTCGGTATGTATTCTCGGTTAATTGCCCAGGGCTACACACCAGGGCTTTCTTATCCTCACAGATGGGAACGTGGTGCACAGTTGCCTGTAATTTTTCATCTAGTACCTGATACAGCAGAGTAAACAGTGATCAAATGGACACACAGTCCCAGAGAGGCTGTAGCAGCAGGCTGGGGGCTGCACAATGCACACTGGACCGGAGCAAAGGGAGGGAACGGAGGGGATGGTCTGACAGTGGAGATGAGAGGAGGTGGAGGACTCCTTCAATGTGGGCAGCTTCCTCTAAGCTGTCAGAGGACCGCTGCCTCTCCCCCTCTTTCATTTTCTCCTTTTCACCCTCTCTCGCTCCCAAGACCAAAGCCCAAGAGAAATTAGTCACCTCGCACACTTTGCTGGGGAGTGTGTGTGGCGGTGTGTGAGAGTGACTCTCTGTGTGTGTGTGTGTGTGTGTGTGTGTGTGTGTGTGTGTGTGTGTGTGTGTGTGTGTGTGTGTGTGTGTGTGTGTGTGTGTGTGTGTGTGTGTGTGTGTGTGTGTGTGTGTGTCAGAGAGCTTGAACAAAATTGTTTTCCATCCCAAGCTTTATAATTCTGCCTTGTATCTGACAATTGCTGCTATATATATATAAAAAATAAACGTCTCTCATGGAGCAAAGAGATTGTCCTCCCTGTAGTGTAAGAAGAATAAAGCAGTAGTTACAAGGATGTGGACATATAACAAGGGAGAAGCAGAGAGAGAAACGGCCAACAGTAATTACCAGACTGATGCATAGCCATCTATTATTTGTGGCAGATATTGGCAATATTAGCATGTCTTAAAAGGGAGCTTTTGAAGCTCATGTGATCAATATTTCCCTTTCATGGTTTATTTAAATCAATGTATGAGTGAAGTAAAAATACTGAATATAAAAAAAACACAGTCAGTCTTCTCTTTGAGGCACCTATAGTCCTGACAAATGATCAGTTATCTGATGTCTCACTCATCCTATGCTAATCTAAGAGCAAACCGGCAACGCAATTGAAACATAAAATTAAAGTACTTCATTGTGTAAGTATTTTTAGTACAAGTACGTTTTGTACATACATGGCTGAGAGACAAGACAGCGAGAGAACGGATCAAAGTGAGAAAGACGTACCCCACATACCCTTGAGCTAATTTTATCATGTGAGTTTTGTTTCTCATTCCCATCTCGAGCATCAGATCAAGGCTCAAATGCTTGGTTGCTGCAACAATATGTGGAATGACATGGGGGGTACATTCCTTTGAAGATAGGAGCCTTCTTTGAAGTCTCCTAGGCTCTTCCGTGGCATCTGACGATGAAGAACACTGAACAGTTTCTGTGTCGAGTAAAGAATATCTTCTCCCCAGTTCATTGTTTGTGTGATCAGGGGCAGGAGACGGGAAAGCATCATTATGCCAGTGACAAAAATCGGTAAGTGTTTCAGTCACAACACTTCATTCCAATGCTCAGTAATAAAGCCACAGTGCCCTGACTCAAATGGTGAGAACCTTTGACATAATTGCTGGCTTCACTGCCTCCTGTTCCTTTTAATTATAATCAGAACACGTCTCTCCCTTGCCTTCTCAACAATAGAATAACAAGAGAAGAAAACAGGCTCATTTTAAAACTCTGTAATTGCAATTTTCTGCCTAAATTGCAGTCTAATGATTACACACATGAGGTGCATGGTGCCTGACAACAACACAGAAGGAGCAATAGGAAAAATTTTGAAAGTAAAAAACAGCACAGTGCCAAGGACCCTCGGGCACCACAAGAAGAAAAAAACAAAACAGGACCAACAAACTGAATGCTCTCTCCCCATGGGAAGCCTGGTTTAGAAATGGGCTTCTCTAAAACAGCAATTCCCCAAACTTTTCACATGGCTGACGGTGAAGGGCTTAGAGAATTGAGTTCTGTGCCGCTATACGGGAGACGGAGTTGATGGGAATCCAGTGCAAAGGCTCCATGGGAGTGCAGCACACCAACTCCCTAGCTCAAAGGAGCACAATGGAGAGAGAGAGAGAGAGAGAGAGAGAGACACAGAGAGCAGGGAAGAAGTAAGTACGTTCAGGAAGTGGCGGAGGGAAGGTGAGATAAGGGAGGAGAGGAGGGGGAGAAAAGGTGGGTGGGAGAGGAAACAAAATGGCATAATGGGGAGGGATGAGAAGGGATGCTGCATGACGTTTGGCAGAGCTGAAAAGCATGTCCACGGAACAGTGGATTCCTAAGCCCTGCCGAAGCTCTTCTTCACTCTGCTGTGTTGTTGAGTCTTGACCATTTCAAGGGCTAGCGGGAGAAACCCTCCGGTAGAATCTCCATGCTTTCACTATACACCAGTGGCTCTAAAACATTTCCATGTCAAGGACCCCCAAAGATTATATGTATTTGACTGCGGACCCCCATTTGAGGCTTTGTGAGCTTATAGATTTTGTAATAGCCGAAAACAATAAAGAACATAAGGCTGCAGATCAACTAAAAGAGAGCATAGTTTGGACTGGGGAAATGTGTCCATATTTGGCTGCGACCATGCAGCGGGAATGAGCCACTTCACTGGTCGGTTGGTCCAAAATGTTCAAGCACATACCGAGAGCTGGTTGTAGTGGCTATTGCTAATCATGAATTACGTGATTTTGTTTTGTATATATGCCAACTCTAGACACAAAGTCCCTCAGGAGGCAGAAGATGGAGGAGGAGGAATTGGATTTGCTAATGTCTGAGCAAATGGTAGCTTTCAGAATGACATTCTGAAGCTACCATGTGGGTTCCTATGGGTCACTCCCAGTAGGTGTTTTTTTAGGATTTGGACATATGTTTTAATCATATTCGTAGCTGTAGGTGTCTAACCAATCCACTGCACCGTCATACCAGATTTTATTGCACATCAAGAACAATCCTACAGGATGTTCCTGTTGGATTCCTAAATTATTTGTGAAGGGGGATGAAACCAATAATCATTTGCAGGCTCTGACCCGCGGTCTCTATAATGTATCTCATGGGAACAGCTTCATGACATTGAGAGATCATTTCACTTGTGACTTCAATTATGAGCGGACATGTAATATTCGTTATAATATTTGTTGCTGTCGGGTAGAAACCTTATCTCCATAATTCAAAATTCTTATGTTTTGTTGTAAATTAATGTCCAACCTACATCAAACAAGGTGTCGCATAAAAGCAGTGAAAAATAGCCGATCTACTGTACAAGTTCACACCGCCTCACAATGCGAGGCGGTGTGAGCTTGTGAATCGGCTATTTTCACTATTTTAATAGTTTTTGATAATGAAAAAAAAACATTTTTGGACATATTTGGACATAATGAGGTTATCTCCCACAATTCTTGGTTCAAAGGAGTTCAAGTTAAAATATGTAGAATTCATGGTCGTTTTCCTGTCCGAATGTACTGTGCAAGCTGTTTACTGGCCGCGCTTCTTAACAATATCATATGAACTGTATGTGATAGGGCCCTACAGGGACAACCATCTGCAGTCTGATCAGGTACACTGACCAGACAACAGATGCGGCTGAGACCACATTTTTCATAAGCCCACGAAAAAGCAACCTTTGCCAGACAACATGCACACATATACACACACACAAGCACGCATGACACACACACGCACACACACACACACACACACACACGCACAAACATGCAGGCAAGCCTCATAGTTTATTCAAAGATATCGTTGTCTGGGGAAAACATCTCCATATTTCATGTTTTTTTCCCCATAAATTAATGCCGTATTTCATAGCCTACTTCACGAAAAAGCAGAAAAGAATTGCAGATCTACAAGGCTGCCCAAATGCCCCAAAAAGGGATGCCAGGTTGAAAATGATAGTCTGTCTATGCTGTGGGTTTTCTGTGCTGTGGGTTTTATAAATAAAACCAATGAAAAGTATTAACAAGAGTTTGTGACAATGTAAATAATAAATAACATTGGATCCATTGGAACACAGTCACCGTGTTTCCTGAAAAGTGAGGGTTTTGGACATACAAGGTTTCAAGACTGACAGCAACGACATGCAGCCTAATTCCTCATTGTGTTTAACTATCTCTCCTTCTCCATGTTTCTGTCTTTCTCCTTCACACATGCATGCATGCGTACACACAGTGAATCAGCATAAATAAACAAGAGATGGAGTTGTGTTTCGCAGCCTAATCTCAGAGGAGCAGCCACCTCGCAGCGGCGGCGGGGATGGGTCTAAAGCAAGGCCAGCGAGTGGGACACCGCTGGCTTCCAGGCAACCAATTTGTTTGTTTATTGTCTTGGTGTTTTGTTGCGGTTACAGTTCATTGCCAGTCAGCCTATCTTGGGCATGCTCCTTTAAATGGCATCTATAAAACATGGCATGTGCTGCTCCCACACCGGTACCCCCCCCCCCACCCCCCGCATGACAGAACGGCACACACCAGCATCACGGGGCACTGCTTTTTCACTCTGCTATGATGATCATGGGGCTTTAGAAATTCCCCTTAAACACTCAACAGATTCACCTCGGCAGCTTTTGGCTGCCGCATTTTTGAGGTGGAACAAACCGTGTCTTTCCAAACACATTACTGCTGTGAACGGACTGCTGAAGCAGGGTGTAATCTTGTAGATAGATGGCTGATGTTTTATTGTTCCGCGAAAGCGTACAAAAAAAAAACACACACACAGCTGCTGCTGAATATCAGGTCTCTGTACTGTAGTGAGAAGACATCCAGGATGTTATGTTGAGCTTAGTGATGTGTGATTGGTTGCCTGGATGTGTGATGTGTGATTGCTGCATGTTCTGTGACAGATGCTGGATGCTGGTCATACATGAACTGTTACTGTAGAGATACTGTTAAGAGTAAAGCAGAGCCGAGAAGTAATCGGCCACTGGGTCTTTAGTGAATGAACGATTCTCCCTTGCTTAAAGCAGTGGTCCCCAAACCTTTAAACTCGAGAGACCCAAAACAGAAATGTTATGATGCGACACGTTGTAAGCTTGGCTATTTTCACTACTTCTTAGACTTTTACTTTTGTTTTCTAATTTATAAGATTTGTTTTAGATTGTATTAGTTTGCACAACAAGATGTACACAATACAACGTGCGCCTGGCTTTATTTTTAGATTTTGCCTTTGCTTACATTTTCAATTTTGGCAAAACAGCATTATGCACAGTTAAGAAATCATGGCTGTTTGAAATCAACAATCAACACATATTTATAAACTATATGAGTAGTAACCTTCCATAGCACCTTCAAGTACATCAAGAGCCCTAGGGCAAATTAGACAAACTTTGTTTTCCTGTATAACAATTACTGTTGTTCTTTCATTATTTATTTATATGTTTTAGCTTATATGTTTATTAGCATTGCTGCTATATCTGAGGAAACAGAACAAAATAATTGTATGTACTCACAAGACTTACACAAGATGTAACAATAAAAAAGATCTTAAGCCTTGTTTTATACTTCGTTGTACAACGCGTCCCACTGTGAAAATAGCTGATCTACTAGCTCAAAACGTGACGCATTGTTGGTTATGACTTCCTTGATAATCAACAAACCATAGTATGCTTCGATCAACAGTAATATCAAGTATACTCTGACTTGATATTACTGTCCAAACAGCTGGTATGGTCCTTTAACCATCTTTTCTGCCTGTGAGCAAGGCACTCTACTCCCTTCATTAAAGCTGTTGTAAAGAACAGTGGTTCTCAACCTGTAGGTCGGGGTCCCCACCTGATTTGGGGGGAGGGGGGGGGGGTCCCAGATGACAGTAAAGTGACAATTTAAGGAATTGAAAAAAAGGCGATCTACAAGGTCACAACGCCTCACAATGCTTATCTGTGGAACCGAGTGAAACTAAATTGAATGCCTCAACTCCAACATTCCAAGTGCTTATCAGGGTGGGGGGCCCCCAGTTCCAATATGATTATTTTGGTGGGTCCCCAGTTCAAATATGATTATTTTGGGGTTCACGGTTTGAAAAGGTTGAGAACCACTAGTATAGAATACTGCGTGGGTAGAGCATGCCTAGGTGGAGGTGAAGGAGTATTAATCAAGCTACTGCTGTACACTAAAGTCCATGCCAAGTCAACTTATTGTGAATTCATCTGCTGACAGAATCGGTACTACCAGTTGCCCACACCACACTCTAGGTACAAATGTTATTTTTATGATGTAAGTAAGTCAAACAACATTCAGACGGTGTACAGTCAGAATAGGTCAACTTGATGCATTTACAAGTTCCATAAAGCTATGTGTAAAGAAGACCATGGATGCAAAGGTGTACACAACAGTGTATTTGTTTTGTATCACAGCAGCAAACAGAGACTGGCATTTGCTGCTCCCCACATATTGATCTGACAGAGAGAGCAGGGGGCTGACAGAGAACACAAATACTGCCTGAGGTGGCTCCTTAAAAACTAGCGACAAGTGTCTTATCCACACTGTTCTTCTCCTCCTGGAAACGGTGTGATGGGCCGTGCATATCAAGCACCTTCGCTGATCCTGTATTCAGCTCAAGCTCTGCTGTTTGTTGCCCGACCTGCAATGATGATGGTAAATGGTCTTGCATAGCGCTTTTCTAATCTTCCAACCACTCAAAAAGCTTTACACTATATGCCACACAGACGAAGACACACACAAGTCCGACAGCGGACGAAACCTTGCAAGGCACCAGCCTGCTCATGGAGAAGCAGTTAGTGGTTCAGAGTCTTGCTCAAGGACACTTTGATAAGATGCCAGTAGGAGCCAGGGATCGAACAGCCACTCCTGCGCTACCGAGTCCGACGCCCCTTTTTGGCTTTTAAGTAACACAAGTGAAACTGTAAACTGATCTATTTAGTGTCTATGCTGCCGTTCCATTGAGTGGCGGATGGCATAGCCTAAGTGATTTGTGGAGTTGCTGGGTGTTCTGTTACCCACCTAGAGGAAACAATCCTTTTTCTTTTTTTTTCAATTTCCTATTTCCCCATAATAGAACTAGCGATATCGTCACAGGATGGTTATAATGTAATTTCTTAGTACATTAGATTACATGTCTTTATTATCCACAAGGGAAAATCGTTTTGCTCGTACATCTTGGTACAATATCTGGACTTGGCAGGGCCATAATGCCAGGGTTTTAATGGGCACATGGGAGCAACGCAACGTGGTGCCAAGCGTTTAGCCTCATAACCAATTCTTACAAGTTTCCCCCGATTGGCGCAGAGTGCACAAATCCTTATGAGTTACCAGCGGTACATGTGGCACACCGTAGAGCTGTCACACACATTCCATCTTCAATAATCCCAGGGTGGCCTTTGCACTTGCCTGTCAGCAATACCTACCAATAACACTGCACAATAAAAGCCTCCGGAACAACAGTGGGGCCGAGGGCAGCTTCAAGGGGGCTAGTGACTGCGATCTATAAAACACTGTAATGGGTTGCCTGTCAGAGGGTGTGAAAGAGAAGATCTACACCTCCTCTGACTCTCTGAGGGGACTCCAATTAATCACAGCAGAATTGTATCACCACGCAATAGGAGACGTAAGGTTATTACCATCCCCCTGTTCCGCAGGATGAAATGTGATGATAGCACTAATTGCGGAAAAAGAAGAGCGAGAAAAACAGCTGACCGCACAACACTTGTCAGGGGGATGAAGGGCAGATGAAAGAATGGGGGGGTGGGGGGGAGACAAGTAGATAGACCGAGATAAAAACAGAAAAGGAAGTGGGCAGGGGTGGGGAGGAAAGGGGGAAATCGAGAGGGAGAAAGAAGAGTACAGCAGTGGTTCTCAGACATTTTCATATTAAGGACCCCCAAATTGATATGCATGGGTCCACGGACCCCTATTTGAAAGGTTTTTGTGCCAGGAACCCCAGTAAGAGATTTGTCAACATTTGTCGCAGCGTATCACCATGCGTTGTGAGCTTGTAGAACGGCTATTTTTGAATAGCCAAAAGGGTTCAAGTATTTAAACTGTCCCTCGTTTTGCTGGGGACCCCTGGAACCCCTTCAATGACCATGGGTCCCCAGGCCTGTACTCCCCAGGCACCCCAGTGGAGTACAGTATGCACACCGGTGTGTAGGCAAGCACATTGCTAAAAATCTTACAGTTGGCATGCCATGTGGTTGGCGACAAACACCAGACCCCCGTTATCACTCAGGGGACCATCCATGTGTCTTCTAAACCTAATCCACAAATAAATTTGCTCTTCTTTAAAGTTATAAACAAGCTGCTTAGCTGGCTTGAGAGCTCACACCAAAAGAGGCCCCGGCTCACTCCGAATGCAGCTCCAGCTAGTCTCTCTGTTCACAGCAGAGATATGTTTGTAAAGCTTACTGTTGGGAGCCATGCTTTACATTGCTTTGGTGCCTCCTTCAATAAGGCTACCTCATTATTTTGTATGTTTAAACTTAGAATCACATTGTCTGGAAGAAAATGTTAACTTTTAAATTAAAAGTTGGACTACTCCTTGCCAGTTAGACAGAGAAGACAGACAGACAGACAGACAGACAGACTGACAGACAGACAAGACTACATAAAGGACATGGTGAGAGCCAGTGAGACAGAGAAAGGAACAGAGATGACCATAAGAGGTTAATTTAGTGATTAAATGCCAAAGTACGTAGGCTATATTAGGCTATACACAGTATTGTCATATAGTCAGTCATACAGCAGGGGTCTTCAACAGGGGGTCCGGGAGCCCTAGGGGGTCCTCAGAGTTACTACAGGGGGGCCGCCAAATCTTTGTGTGATCTGTATGTTTTTACATTAACCACTTGAACCCTAGCATCCCTTTTCTGAGGATAACTGTGGTCAAAAATAGCCGATCTACAAACTCACAACGCCTTGCCCTGAGACATTGTGAGCTTGTAGATCAGCTATTTTTGGCAAAGAGGTATGGTGTAGAGGGGGAAAAGAGCAGACCAAGTAAAATCTGCAACTACATTTTATACAATACAGAGGGGGTCCCTGCTTCATATCTCTCTCAGCTAGGGGGTCCTTGGCCTGAAAAACATTGAAGACCCCTGGTCTACAGTTAAATGTTTTCTTCTCCGTAATCATTATGAAATAGAAATAATTTCTGTGAGGGCAGGTCTCTCTCATCATCAGCTTTTCACCTGGACTTGGACTTATTGGCTAGGGACGGCAGACGGTGCCGCTTGGCGACACCGTCGTACTAAGGAGTACAAATTCATTGAACATTAATTAAAGATAACAAAAATGTTCAATTATGAAAGTACATGAATGAAAGTTGGTACACGCGCTCCGTGCTTGCTTGGTCCAACATTAAAACAGTTCGTTATAAATGGCTAGGCAGAATTACATTTTATTTAGATTAATTCATATGGGAACTGCAGGGATTTTAAAAGCAGGAACACAGCCTACTGTAGCCTAATTTGTTCATTATATTGTCGTCTGAATGAATATATACATATATATATATATATATATATATATATATATATATATATATATATATATATATATATATATATATATATATATATATATATATATATTCAGACAATATACGATAAATGTATAATAAAATATATTTAATACAAAAAATATAAATATATATAAAATATATATATAATGAAATAAAATATATATATTTTTTTCCGAGCCTATAGCTAGAAAAAAGAATAGCCTATATTGTTTATTCTATTTGTTGTATTCTTTAGCGCTTGCTACCAGCCCATAAAGTGATTAAATTAGTTTGCAGTCCGGCTGTCTACTATTTATCATTTATCACTTAGTGTTCATCATTGTAGAAATAAATAATAACCATGTTAATCGTAGATGGATTTGTTTGGTGGAGTAACGTCCGGCCAAAGTGCACTAATATCTTTTCGTTGACTCAGACCTAAATTGTAACGTTCAATTAATAGCCTATATTCAAAGCATAATAGCCTACCTGTCGATGTGCTGTCAATTAATCCCAGGAAATGTCCTTCTCATTTGTTCCCACTGTCAAAAACCAGAGATTTATGTTAAAGAAATGCCATTTCCTCGGCGCTGCGAGATGCCCACGATAATAATTCATAACCTACGACGAGTAGATGTTGAGGTAAAGCTTTCCCAAACGCACAATCCCTGAGTCAAAGAAGTGAAGTGAAACTGCAGGCTGAGTGCTGGAAGCGGTGGTCCGCCGCACCGAGACTCTTTCAAAGTTCCTGTCCCTGGAGCTCTTTCTCACAACTTCCCATTCGCACAGACCGGGACACATGTCGGGTTGTCAACCATCATTTCTGGATTACAACATGATATGATTGATTAAGAACAATCCACTGCTTGATTGCAATTAGACATTGGGAACGTCTCGCACTAACCATGGAAAGAACTAAGGATTTGGGGAGTGAGTTCCTGTGGATGTTATGCGGGGAAGACGGGACTCAACCTACCGGCGATCAAAAAAGGCCCACTGGCTGCAGTGTTTAGGCGCCACCCAGTGGATGCGGCGTATAATAGATGCCTGTGTGATGCCAGGCGCGCTGCTCTGCTCATAGACCGATAATTCCACTGCCATACGTGGGCTCCGCCTCCGTCTTTAGTAAAACAAAATAAACAAAACCACTACGCTACTCACCAAAACAAAAACTTTTTTGTGTTGTTGAAAGTCTATTCTCTAGGGTGGGCTCACCTTCTCTGTATAACATACTTTTTGGGCAGAAAATAAAATATGTCCACCAGATGGAAATTATTTTATTAACTCCACTGCGCTCTCTACAGATCTGGTTAATATAAATTACCATTGACCAGATCTGTAGAGGGCGCAGTGGAATACATCAAATAATTTCCGTCTGGCGGACATATTTTATTTTCTGCCCAAAAAGTGTGTTATACAGAGAAGGTGGGTGCTGAGAGGCCTCCCACCCTAGAGAATATACTTTCAACAACACAAAACAGCCTTTGTTTTGGTGAGTAGCGAAATAGTTGGTATTTTTTACTAAAGACAGAGCCCTCACTCACACGGCAATGGAATTTTTGGTCTATGAGCAGAGCAGCGCGCATGGCAGGGCGTTAGAGAGGACTCACAAACGCTCTGGAACAGGGCTATGTGTGATGTAGACGAGGAAAGAGATTTATGTGTCTGTTCTATATATTATTATACCTCTCACTCTCTGTGACCCCTTCAGCTAAATGTACCCCTTAAATGTATCCTCAGATAAGAATACCTTGATGATTATGTCATCATGTCAATGGCTTATCGTTTGCAGAACGTTGCACAATAATTATCTAGAAATAGGCCCGCATCTGCATCAGTATGTCTCTTCAAGTTTCCCCAATCGCCATAGCCTACTTCTGTGTTTGTTTGTTTGTTTTATTTGTATATTGAATAATTCAGCCGTTTTTTTAAAGGTAGTAGTAGCTGCTGTTGCTAATTCCAACATTGTGGTGAACCTGGAATATACTGCTGTCTAGCTAGAACATAAACCATGAATAGGAAAGTGGCCAATAATGTGGGTTTGGTTGCAGTGGCTGCATGCCACTATTTTGGGTTAGTGGGTTGCTTAAAATGATGTACTAAGAAGACTGGTGTGTTATGACATGCATTAGACCATTGAATACACACTGAGGTTATGATGTATTTTTCTGACACTAAGCCTCTCCACTCTCCAGAAGCATTAGTGCCCAGTCTAAAAAGGCTTCCCCCCAGTAATTGCATTATCATCTCTCCATTTTTCAAGCAGTCTCTTTTGTCTGGCCCTCAAAAGACAGGAATGGAAGGAATAATCAATACACAGCTTTGAAATAGCTTGTGGAGAGGTAAACATGTGGATTTGGATTTAATTGCTTTTGGACATCCTTGTCATAAACCCAAAGCCTTAAAAACACACACACACACACACACACACACACACACACACACACACACACACACACACACACACACACACACACACACACACACACACACACACACACACACACACACACACACACACACGGGCACACACGGGCACACACGGGCACACACACACACACACACACACACACACACACACACACACACACACACACACAGTCACATGCACGCGCACACGGACACGGACATGGACATGAACACGGACACAGACTCGTTAGTCTGTGTCTGTGTCTGTGTCTGTGTCTGTGTCTGTGTCTGTCTGTCTGTCTGTCTGTCTGTCTGTCTGTCTGTCTGTCTGTCTGTCTGTCTGTCTGTCTGTCTGTCTGTCTGTCTGTCTGTCTGTCTGTCTCTCTCTCTCCCTCTCTCTCTGTTTCAAAAACTCTCTCCCACATACACACTCATGCACACAGAGATAAAGAAAGAGAGAGAGAGAGAGAAAGGAATAAGGGGCTATGACCTCATTAATCTCTGGAGCATACTGTACACCTATCATGTCATACCCCGCCACATGACACCGGCTCATTAAATCATTTGACAGGGTGAGTCAGCCATGAGGTAAAGGTGACTGAGGCAGTGGGTGAGGCAGATAAAGGCAGCGTTATTAGCTTCTGCTAAAGGCCACAACAACCACATGGTGCACAGATGAGCCAAGTCATGAGGGAAGCCCAATTAGTGGGCAGTGGGCATTTATTATTCAAACAATAAAAGAGGGGACAGATTCCACCAGCATCTGGTCACTGTGAGGTCACACCATAGGAAACTGTCTGCCAAGGACAAACGTACTGTAGCGTCCCAGGGTGTGCATTGGACAGAGGAGGGACTTCCCATTATGCCTCAGGGCTCACTCACCGTTTTTAATTATTGTGGTGTTATTGCATATCATTTTTTAGTGGGAATGTGTTACAGGGAATGAGTTATTGGATTAAAGGCCTGCCATTTGCCAGACAGGCCTCTGACTGCACCACAGGAAATGCCACCTTCTGCGATCTGATGACATTTCTGGACCATGTGGTAAGCGATGAAGTGGTCACCACCAGCCAAGGTCACTGCTGTTAAGAACTGTCCGACACCCTGACACATTGGAGAGCTGCAGAGTTTCCTGTGCCTGGTGTCATATTCAATAGAGGTTGATGCGGACGTGCAGAACTTTGCTGCAATCACCAGCCCCTTCCACCACCTAATACACAAGGGGAAGATGTTTCAATGGGATGAGGCATGTCACATCGCATTTCAGCAGCTGCAAGGAGCACTAGTAACCAGAGCATCCATCCTGGCGTACACCAACCCAGACAGACCATTCATAGTGGAAACCGACGCCAGTGACAAGGGCCTGGGGTACAGTGCTTTGGCAGGAGTGGGAGAATGGAGAGTGGGTGGTCGCATACTAGAGCTGCTCTCTCAACCCGGCCGAGAGGAATTACTGTGTCACCCTACGGGAGCTGTTGGTGGTGGTGCAGGTGTGACAGGGTCAAAGCAGGGGGGTGAAACCAAATTGTAACATTTTTTATTGATGATGAAAAACCTGTATTACGCACTTAAAAACATCATTCTCTTAACTATATTTCTGCACTGCATGTTTTATGGTTGACAATGTATTTCCCCCCGGTCCCCGAGCCACTTGACATTGGACTCCCCTATAGGCTGTGTGACATTGGCCTTGTGACAGCGGACGGCCAATGTCCCCAGGTCACGCTGGTGGCAGAGCGAATGAGGGCGGAGTAGGGTGTGGCCCACCTTATTCAAAAGTGAGCGCGAGCCACTTGGACAGCAGAGAGACAGGCATACAGGGCAGTGTGGAAGTGACAGCCAGAAGGGACGGTTGTGCACAGGAGGAGCAGACATACCACGGAGCAGAGGTGGGGAATACAGTGATCGCGGCACGTACCAAGCCACCAGCAGCGGACGGTGAGCAGACGGCGCAGTAGCAGCAGAGACGGGGAGGACAGACAGACGAACCAAGGAACGGAGGAGAGGTCCAGTGGCGATAACGTTGCGCGCTTCACACCCTCAAAGCCAGACGTACAGTCTGGCGGGCGAGTAAGTGTCCTTCTATGCAACGTTACCTTTATAAACCCACGGTCCTAAACCTCATATGTGAAATATACCTGAACAGATGAACTGGTTCTAGTTTCTATGATTGCAGGCAATACGCACGAAGACAAGAAGAGACAGTGATTCCTGGCCTAAACCCCCGCTCCAGTTAAACCCCATATAAGGACATTCCCACCTTTTGCATTGAACCGTGATGAGTATATGACATATAGCAATTGAATTGGCACTTGGCACTTTACTGCTTCAGTAATAGTTGGCACTTTAACGCTAAATTCATTATTTATTTGCTATAGTTTGCACAAGCCCTGTCTGTTTTTAGTGTTTGGTGATTGTCTGTATTCCTGTATTTTAGTTAGTTAGTGGGCGCATTAGGAGGTTGAGGTTTTAGAATTAGTGTTATATTTTGTTTATGCTTTTCAATATTTTATGGCTTATAGACGCCACTGTATTAGCTTAATAAAATAGATTACCTTTTTATACAAACCTGTTTCCGTCCAGCTTTCTCCAAGGGATATGTGTTGAAGTGTTGTTCTCATTTAAAAGTATTGTACTTACCTGGGTAAACTCGAACCTGTGAATAGCCTAAGAAAGAGTGTTACAGAGGACCCTACCTCTTAAATAAAAAGGTGGCGTAGTCTTGCAGTACCTAACAAACAGTATTATTCTCACAGTAATTACGCACCCCGCACTTTACCGTGCAACTGATATTTTATTGTTGTGAGTTTAATGTGTATTGTTATTTATTTATTATTGAGACAAAGTAAAGAGTGTCAGCATTCTAAAAAGAAGTGGCAAGTTACATGTGACAACCTGGCCACCGTCACATATTTGGCGTAGCGCGGCAGGACTGGGTAGAGAACAACACAAAATCCCTAAGAGAAACTGTATTGAAATTTTGCTGTTTTGCTGCTTTTTGTTTTGTTTTGTTTGGTTGAATCAAGAAAGTAATGATGATGATGCCAGTGTATCCAGGGGCACCGTGGCTACCTAAGTTTTCGGGCATAGAAGGTGAGGAGAAATACAGGGAATGGAGAGAACAGATTAAAGGATTATTGGGCACTCAGGATTTAACAGAGGAGAAAAAAGTTGCTTTTGTAGTACAGACCCTTACTGAGGAAGCTAAGCGACAAATTAGTGTAATTGACAAGGAAGATCGCAATACAGTGGCCAAAGTCTTTAAATGTTTAGACACGTTGTATAAAACATCTGTTTCTGCTTCCCAAGCTCGTGCCTTGTTCTATGGCTGTGCGCAACGCGCAGGCGAAAGTGTGCAGGCTTATATTTTGAGGCTTAGAGAGTTGTTCTGCGGGCTGCGGCGGCTCGACCCAGACACCGCTCCCTCCGATGCCATTCTGCGAGAGCAGTTACTTGTAGGACTGTCTGAAGGCCCTCTGGGTCAAGCCTTAAGAATATATGCCCGTCGAAACCCCACAGAAGACTTCGCCGCCCTAAAAAATGAGGCCTTCCTACTAGACACTGAACATAGAAGAGAAGGGACTGCTGAAATCTTGTGCCATGCTGTTAAACCTGTCTCTATCCCAACACCCTCACAGGAATCTGAATGGAGAGAGAAACTGAAACAGGAGATTATGGAAGACGTCAAATCGCAAATGCAGGGGTTTACGCAGGAGCTCATGAAAGAGATCAGACCGCTCCTTCGACCCAACACCACCGATACACGACCTCGCGGTTCGCCTCCATCTGAACGACGCCGGGAGCCGTACCAACGCAACGAGTGGGATGAGGGAGGTAGGCCGATCTGTAGGAGCTGTAGGCAGTCTGGGCACATTGCTCGCTTTTGTAAATCTGACCCCAATCATTTAAACTAGTACGCCCTGTCGCCGAGGTCCGGGAGACAGGGGTGCAGCGCGCACTCGCCAGATCAAGGGCTAATGAAGTGTTTATTGGGGACTGTCCGACTATTGGGATCACTATGGGAGGAGTCCACTTAAGGGGGTTACTGGATACTGGGTCACAAGTCACATTAATGCAGCAAAGCTTATTTGAGGAAAAATTCTCACACCTAACGTTGGGAAATGGGCCCCTTGTTTTTAAATTACGCGCCGCTAATGGTCTTGACTTACCGTACACTGGCTATGCCATATTGGACCTAGAGCTGGAGGGAATGAAGATCCCAGGGAGAGGAGTTGTAATCGTGAAAGATGAACATTGTACTCAACCGCTGATTATTGGGATGAATGTCGTGAACGCTGTATGGCATGCCCTCTTTAAATGGCCTGGGAGGCCTGTGTTTCCATGTCAGCAGGGAAGGACGCTGTGGAAGGACGCATTCGCCACCTGTAGGAGGGTGGAGGCAGTGACGAACGAAGATGGGTCCATCGGTTATGTGTGGCCGGTCGGCCGGCGGAAGATTCGAATCCCCGCGCAGAGTGAAGTGATGATCTGGGGCCGCGCTTGGAGAGGACCAAATGGAGCGGACTACGAGGCCTTGATGGAAGCCTTGCCGGATGGAAAAGATTTGGGAGTGGCCCGTGCCCTCGTCACGGTGCGCCACGGACGTGTTCCCATACGAGTGTGCAACCCACACGCATATAGTCTGGTCCTGGACCGCCACCAGAAGCTGGGGAGGCTGTACCCGGTGGAAGAAGCGGATGTCCGAGGCGGCAGGGACCTGAGCCTGTCCCTGGGGACCGACGGAGAGGTGGAAGTGGCCGTAATCAGTGTGGAAGATGATGGACCACTGAAGACCCTGCCCGAAGAGATGGAAGTGTTGACGGAGCGTGATGACCTGCCGGAGGCGCAGAAGAGAGAGTTACACGAGATGTTGTGTCGGTGGAAGAAGGTGTTCGCCATCCATGACGAGGATTTCGGACGGACGGACGTCGTGCAACACCAGATACCGACCGGAGACGCGGCACCCATACGAGAGCGACACCGGCCGTTGCCGCCCTCCATGTACCGGGAGATGAAGACCCTCCTGAATGAGATGCTGGAGAAGGGAGTCATCAAGGAGAGTTGCAGTCCGTGGGCGGCACCTATCGTACTGGTCAAGAAGAAAGATGGCAGCTGGAGGTTCTGCGTCGACTACAGGAAACTTAACGCCGTGACGCACAAGGACGCCTTCCCCCTACCCAGGATAGAAGAGACGCTCACCAGCCTGACGAAGGCGCAATGGTTCTCCACGTTAGACCTGGCCAGCGGGTATTGGCAAGTAGGAATGGATCCCCGGGACCGGGAGAAGACCGCCTTTACGACCCCGCTGGGCCTGTTCGAGTTTCAACGCATGCCGTTCGGGCTTTGTAATGCGCCCGCGACGTTCCAGAGGCTGATGCAGCAGTGTCTGAGTGGTCAGGTGACAGAATCCTTGCTGGTATATCTTGATGACATTATAGTATATTCACCTGACTTCTCCTCTCATCTACAGCACCTCGAGCTCGTCTTCCAACGCCTGTGGAGACATGGACTGAAGCTGCGGTTAGACAAATGCAAACTTCTGCGGAGGGAAGTGCAATTTCTGGGCCATGTCGTGGACAAAGAGGGAGTGCGGCCCGATCCGGAGAAAGTGGTGGCAGTGCGGGACTGGACACCACCCTCAACGGTCCGCGAGGTCCGCGCGTTTCTAGGTCTAGCGGGTTACTATAGGCGTTTCGTGTCCTCTTTTGCTGCTATAGCACGACCCTTAAACAACTTATTGATAGGAATCCCAAATGACGTAAAATCCCACCAGTGTAAAGTCGAGTGGACTTCGGAGTGCCAGCGGGCGTTTGATGCGTTAAAGAGTGCCCTCACACAAGCCCCGGTGTTAGCGTATGCGGATTATACACAGCCTTTTGTGGTTTACACTGATGCGAGTGGCCGTGGGTTGGGAGCGGTTCTAGCCCAGGTCCAAGACGGTCACGAACGTGTAATAGCTTATGCAAGCCGCAGTCTCCACCCGACCGAGCAGAATGACGCAAATTATAGCTCGTTCAAATTGGAGCTTTTGGCCCTTAAATGGGCCGTGACCGAGAAGTTTAAAGATTATCTCACTGGCGCTCGATTCACAATATTCACGGACAATAACCCTGTTGCGCATCTCCAAACGGCTAGATTGGGAGCTGTGGAACAACGGTGGGCTGCTCAACTTGCGTCGTTTACTTTCGACATCAAGTATCGACCGGGCAAAAACAACGCCAACGCTGATGCCCTATCGCGGTTCCCAGTGCAGCCTGTAGATGTGGCGGCTGTACAATCGACGCCAGCAGCCCGGGAGGATGAGTGGAGAGAGACGCAGGATCGGGATCCAGATGTGCAGGTGGTGAAGAGGTGCGTGGAACGGGGGAGAGCCCCTAATATGGTGGAGAGGAAGAATTGGACTCGGGGAGCGCGGCAACTGTTACGCCAGTGGAACAAACTGATTATACGAAATCATGTGTTATATAGGAAGGTGACCGATCCTTATACCAAAGAACAATACTCACAGATCATTTGTCCAGGTTCACGCAGAGAGGAGGTATGGAGAGGAATCCACACGGCCGCGGCGCATGCTGGGTTGGAGAGGACCTTGGCCCAGCTGCGATGTCGGTTCTATTGGCCAGGCATGGAGGGAGCGGTGCGTCAGTTACAACAGGGTTGTGTCGCCTGCAGCCTGCAGAGGAACAGGTCAGAGCCTCGGGCCCCCTTACAACCCTTTGAAGTCTCATATCCACTAGAAGTAATAGCCATTGATTTCCTCACATTAGGTAGGCCTGCTGATGCGTGGCAAAACATTCTGGTAGCTACTGACTTATTCACCCGTTATAGTTGGGCTATTGCCACCCGAGACCAGACTGCGCACACCACTGTCCGTGCGTTATGGACGCATATTATCCAGCCGTTCGGCTGTCCGGCCCGGTTCCACTCAGATCGAGGCCCCAACTTCGAGTCCGAGTTAATGCACCATTTATGTCAGACTTATGGTATTGCAAAAAGTCGCACCACTCCGTACCACCCGGCTGGGAACGGTGGAGTGGAACGATTTAATCAGACATTACTGAACATGTTGCGATCACTAGACACTGATAAACAAGGAAGATGGAATGAGCACTTACCCGAGTTAGTTCATGCTTATAACAACACGATCCATAGTGCTACGGGTTATGCCCCCGCCTACTTAATGTTTGGCCGACATTTGAGGCGCCCTATAGATGTCCAGTTAGGAGTGCAGTCAGCGCAAGAGCGCATGGGAGTGGGTGGCTGGGTACAGGACCACCAACAGAGAATGGCGACAGCTTATAGGACCGCAGGGGAGAGGATGGGAGAAACGGCCAAGAGGAGAAAGCAGGTTTATGACCGTAGGGCCGGTATTACACCCCTATTACCAGGAGAGAGAGTGTGGATTCGAAATAGGAAGAGAGATGGCCAGGGGAAATTGAGTACGTGGTGGGACCCCGAGCCTTACGCAGTGATGGAACAGGTGGGAGCTACGGGGTTGGTGTACCGAGTCAGACCCGAGAAGGGGGGGCGAGAAAAGACCATACATAGAAATGCGTTGAAAGTGTGTGTAGCCCCCAGGTCGCCCCACGAGGACCCCCCAGCTGTAGTGCAGCCCGAGCAGGTAGAAGCAACAACGCCGCAGTATTATGGGTTTCTCTCCGTCCCGAGAGCACCAGATGAGCCACGGCGCTCGGGAAGAGCAAATATAGGCCAGCCACCCCAGAGGTATGGACATGATTAGGGACAGTTGCAGGGACTGGCAACGGAAAAGTGGGGGGGGATGTGACAGGGTCAAAGCAGGGGGGTGAAACCAAATTGTAACATTTTTTATTGATGATGAAAAACCTGTATTACGCACTTAAAAACATCATTCTCTTAACTATATTTCTGCACTGCATGTTTTATGGTTGACAATGTATTTCCCCCCGGTCCCCGAGCCACTTGACATTGGACTCCCCTATAGGCTGTGTGACATTGGCCTTGTGACAGCGGACGGCCAATGTCCCCAGGTCACGCTGGTGGCAGAGCGAATGAGGGCGGAGTAGGGTGTGGCCCACCTTATTCAAAAGTGAGCGCGAGCCACTTGGACAGCAGAGAGACAGGCATACAGGGCAGTGTGGAAGTGACAGCCAGAAGGGACGGTTGTGCACAGGAGGAGCAGACATACCACGGAGCAGAGGTGGGGAATACAGTGATCGCGGCACGTACCAAGCCACCAGCAGCGGACGGTGAGCAGACGGCGCAGTAGCAGCAGAGACGGGGAGGACAGACAGACGAACCAAGGAACGGAGGAGAGGTCCAGTGGCGATAACGTTGCGCGCTTCACACCCTCAAAGCCAGACGTACAGTCTGGCGGGCGAGTAAGTGTCCTTCTATGCAACGTTACCTTTATAAACCCACGGTCCTAAACCTCATATGTGAAATATACCTGAACAGATGAACTGGTTCTAGTTTCTATGATTGCAGGCAATACGCACGAAGACAAGAAGAGACAGTGATTCCTGGCCTAAACCCCCGCTCCAGTTAAACCCCATATAAGGACATTCCCACCTTTTGCATTGAACCGTGATGAGTATATGACATATAGCAATTGAATTGGCACTTGGCACTTTACTGCTTCAGTAATAGTTGGCACTTTAACGCTAAATTCATTATTTATTTGCTATAGTTTGCACAAGCCCTGTCTGTTTTTAGTGTTTGGTGATTGTCTGTATTCCTGTATTTTAGTTAGTTAGTGGGCGCATTAGGAGGTTGAGGTTTTAGAATTAGTGTTATATTTTGTTTATGCTTTTCAATATTTTATGGCTTATAGACGCCACTGTATTAGCTTAATAAAATAGATTACCTTTTTATACAAACCTGTTTCCGTCCAGCTTTCTCCAAGGGATATGTGTTGAAGTGTTGTTCTCATTTAAAAGTATTGTACTTACCTGGGTAAACTCGAACCTGTGAATAGCCTAAGAAAGAGTGTTACAGAGGACCCTACCTCTTAAATAAAAAGGTGGCGTAGTCTTGCAGTACCTAACAAACAGTATTATTCTCACAGTAATTACGCACCCCGCACTTTACCGTGCAACTGATATTTTATTGTTGTGAGTTTAATGTGTATTGTTATTTATTTATTATTGAGACAAAGTAAAGAGTGTCAGCATTCTAAAAAGAAGTGGCAAGTTACATGTGACAACCTGGCCACCGTCACACAGGCACTGAAACATTTCTGTCCGCAACATGTCCCTGACCTAGCTCCTCCACTTTAAAGAGCCCGGCAGCTAGCCCCCGTGGCTTGAGACCATTCAGGGGTATGACTTTAAGAGGTGACATCGAGCAGGCAGACTACACAGCAATACCGATGGCCTGCCACGGTAACCCTGTGAGGAGCTCGAGTGCCGTCATTGTTAGCGCATGGAGGAACAGAGCACACGGCATCATTAATAGCCTTTGTCTAGTCTGAAGACAGCTGAACCAAGGACGAGAGCAGCATCAGCTCCACAGCACCTATATGCCCATTGACCAACACAGCATGCGCCAGTAACAAGACCGTGATGTGGTCCTAAACTGGGGCTGGAGTTGGGTCGAGGCCTGCCAGAACCCTGAGTGGTCTGCAGGATCAGTGCTGGATAATTTGAGCAAGGCATAATACTCCCAGTGGGCCAGCTTTACTGTCCTCGTGGCATGCTGTACAAGCAGTGGCATGCACCTGAGGGGGAGGATGAGAAGCAGCAGCTTCTGGTGGCCTGTGGTCTTATCTCTGCAAGAAGATGCTAACCACAGTACAGGAGTCTCAGTCTACGCAGTGCAATCAGGTTATTACAGTACATTTAGGCTACTGTTATGTAGAATATGTACTGTATATATTGTTGAACGAGGAGCCCTAGAGGAGTATAGAACTCAGGCAGCACACTTTAGGAAAATACTGTTTACGTTCAGCCCAGATTTAACAGTGTCACATTGTGTTTACTCTCTTCACACAAGGACCCTGGGCAGAGCAAAGCTCCCCAGTCCAACAGGGCATTGATTGTGGCAGTTCAGCTTAAAAATAACAGGCTCAGCAGGGGCCTGTTGCAATCCCTCCCCGCCTTCACTGTGGAAGTGTACAGGAGAGACAGTGGGACGTCTACCAGAAAATTGTGAGAGGGAAAATTGGAGGCATAATGGCCTCTGGGATGGAGCTCGCCATCAATAATGCAGAACAAACAGCAATCCCTTTCCCCCAACCCCTCCCCTTTTAATTCAACAGGTCCACAGATACTGGGACACTTGTGCAGAAGCTTGAACAGAAGCTGCTACATCAGTTTTTATGGCCGTTGTGTGCGACTGCTCTGCTAGGTCTTTCCCAGACCTCACTCCAGATAGCACAGCCATTAATGGGTTTCCATCAGGGCCCTGTGCTAATGGAATTTCCAACTTTGCCATTTCTCTCACACACCAATCAGGACCAGCAACATCCTGCGAGAAAATACTGCTTGAACACAAAGACAGAATGTTTGTAGACTCAAATTAGTCTTCACAGTGGAAATGTCGAAAGGACCTACAGAAGATTATGGTTCAATGAAAAAAGTCATGTTATAATGAAGAGGTTTGTGAACATTCAACCAGTTTTATGGTTAATGACTGAACATCACTCTCACTGCTCCCGATAGTATTCTATTCACCCACCACACTGGCAACTTCCTATGGCAAATGTCACTACTCACTACCACCTGTGACTATGAACACTCACAAACACTTGTAGACATCCACAGACATGCAAATACAAGCACACGCACGCACAAACACAAAGACATCAAAGAAAGAAATTCAGCCATCATTTGTCCCTGCATCCATATGATTCAGAGCAGGGTCTTGGGTTACACATTTGTGCCCTGTGCATCAGTCCCCCGACAGAGAAACGGTGGGTCATTTATCACACAGGAGATTAAATCTTCATCCACTGCTGCTGGAAGTTGGGAGTAGTAGTAGGCTGCTTCATCTTTGGAAGAGTAAATCAAAATAATAAAAAAAGAACTTCCTTTGACGAGAAGGAAGTGATTTCATTTTATTTTATTCCCTGTCAGCATGTGGTACTGTAGACAATCATATAACAGCTACTGTATATTGTGAGAAATTACCATTAACACACTTGAATGCTGATCGAATAGGGTGTGCCATATAGGTGCCATCACCACTTTTAAAGTTAAAGTTCAAAATGTATCGCCAACTAAAAAAATGCCTATTTTTGTAGTGTGTGGTTATTGTATGTTTAAATGTGATTATTTTAACAATGTATTTATGGGTCATATCACTGCAATACAACAGTCAAATATATTTTGTTCTATGGTTGGTGAAAATCCCTATAGGGTGATCAAGAAGCATATCCATAATGTACATGCATTAACTGTCGAAATTCAAATGTAGCCTACATTTGACATGTATGATAAGTTTTTACAAAGGAACAAGAGCTGAATTGAACATTTTCAATACAATCTCTCCGAGCAGCACATCAGTTACATTATCTGTATTTGAAATGGCAAATAATATATAATAATATAATATAATATAATAATATAAATAAATACATCACATGGATGCAACTGGGACGCATCATCAGTGTTGTAGCCTGGGGTCATAGGGTGTTTCGGGTCTCGCAACATACAACATACACCCTCGCCCAGGTGACCCAGCCAGGGTTGATCAAGCCCCGACTTACGTCCCAGTAGCACCCACGGTCAGTCCTATAGGGAAAGACAGGGCCACTCAGTCCGCTTCTCCGGAAGTACTCTGCCGGGACTCGGGGAGGCTCTGGCACGTGGAGGGACTAGGCACTGTGGGTTGTCTCCTGGCCGGGCTCCTCCTTCGTCTCACCAGGTCCAGGACCTGAGCGCTGCGCCAGATCAGATGCACCGCCCCGATCCAAACATTTCCTTCTGGCGTGATGGTTCCTTGGGCCGATACCACTAGATTGGGCCGTCTAATGGTATTAGCTCCGCTTGCGGTACGCTGGAATGGAATGGCCCTCCTAAAGGCCTCACCGCGGGTTTGTTGGGCTTCTTCCTCACGGAAGACACAGCATGGGGCGCTAACCCATACTGCTCCCGGGATACCGTCTACATTCCGGCTGTCAACAGTCTCTCCTGTGGTCACCAAACTATTCCTGGTTGTCACGTAGTCTATAAATTCCTATGAGCCACTATAAATAGAATAACAAATAAATAAATACATCACATGGATGCAACTGGGACGCATCATCAGTGTTGTAGCCTGGGGTCATAGGGTGTTTCGGGTCTCGCAACATACAACATACACCCTCGCCCAGGTGACCCAGCCAGGGTTGATCAAGCCCCGACTTACGTCCCAGTAGCACCCACGGTCAGTCCTATAGGGAAAGACAGGGCCACTCAGTCCGCTTCTCCGGAAGTACTCTGCCGGGACTCGGGGAGGCTCTGGCACGTGGAGGGACTAGGCACTGTGGGTTGTCTCCTGGCCGGGCTCCTCCTTCGTCTCACCAGGTCCAGGACCTGAGCGCTGCGCCAGATCAGATGCACCGCCCCGATCCAAACATTTCCTTCTGGCGTGATGGTTCCTTGGGCCGATACCACTAGATTGGGCCGTCTAATGGTATTAGCTCCGCTTGCGGTACGCTGGAATGGAATGGCCCTCCTAAAGGCCTCACCGCGGGTTTGTTGGGCTTCTTCCTCACGGAAGACACAGCATGGGGCGCTAACCCATACTGCTCCCGGGATACCGTCTACATTCCGGCTGTCAACAGTCTCTCCTGTGGTCACCAAACTATTCCTGGTTGTCACGTAGTCTATAAATTCCTATGAGCCACTATAAATAGAATAACAAATAAATAAATACATCACATGGATGCAACTGGGACGCATCATCAGTGTTGTAGCCTGGGGTCATAGGGTGTTTCGGGTCTCGCAACATACAACATACACCCTCGCCCAGGTGACCCAGCCAGGGTTGATCAAGCCCCGACTTACGTCCCAGTAGCACCCACGGTCAGTCCTATAGGGAAAGACAGGGCCACTCAGTCCGCTTCTCCGGAAGTACTCTGCCGGGACTCGGGGAGGCTCTGGCACGTGGAGGGACTAGGCACTGTGGGTTGTCTCCTGGCCGGGCTCCTCCTTCGTCTCACCAGGTCCAGGACCTGAGCGCTGCGCCAGATCAGATGCACCGCCCCGATCCAAACATTTCCTTCTGGCGTGATGGTTCCTTGGGCCGATACCACTAGATTGGGCCGTCTAATGGTATTAGCTCCGCTTGCGGTATGCTGGAATGGAATGGCCCTCCTAAAGGCCTCACCGCGGGTTTGTTGGGCTTCTTCCTCACGGAAGACACAGCATGGGGCGCTAACCCATACTGCTCCCGGGATACCGTCTACATTCCGGCTGTCAACAGTCTCTCCTGTGGTCACCAAACTATTCCTGGTTGTCACGTAGTCTATAAATTCCTATGAGCCACTATAAATAGAATAACAAATAAATAAATACATCACATGGATGCAACTGGGACGCATCATCCCTATAAAAAAAAATATATATATATACAATTTATTCAAGTATAAAAAGGCACTCATTTAGTTTTTGTGTAGAGATGCCTGATGGTGTTGTTGATTGTCAAAAATAACAGATCTACAAGCTAAACCGCCACATCGCTTGTACAAAGAGCTGGACGTACTTAAGAAATAGCATTACAAGAGAGCAATAATAACATGACTGTGACCTACTGAAACATAGTTTTAAGGCCTGCAGCACAACTAAATTAGCACTGGCCCATTCTTCATTGAATCTGCTTTCAATTGTTTTGAGCTTGCTTCATGTATGCAATAACTTGGCTCCATCTAGTGGAGATCATGCACAGACACAGTGGAGAAACTGTTTTGTTTTGTTTTTGTTTTGTTTTTTCCAGGATGATGTCTGCTCTGCAAGATCCCCTGGCGCCAGTCGTGCATCACTCGTGAAGTTGTGAATTATTCATAACTAAGAATGCAAGCAGAGAGTGAGCAAATATCACCATGACAGAACCAAAACAAGAACAGACAGTAGGCTACTGATCTGATCTCTGAAACAGAGCTATAAAGTGCAAACGATTTGAGAAACACAAAACCAGTGAATTAATGTATCAGCAGAGTTTGCTCATAGAACAGGAATTTGGCATGGTGGTTTCTCAGCACAACACCATAGACCTATAGTAGCAATTCTGTGATGTATATTTGTTTGTTTTCATTATAACCAGAACTCCCCCTGAAGGGGGAGGTGTAAAAAAAGAAAAACACACTAAAGAAAAAAGTGAAAATAGTCAATCTACAAATTCACAACACGTCGCAATGCAACATGTTGTGAGCTTGTGGATCTGCTTTTTGTTTGAAAAGTATAACTTCTGAGTTCTGGGTTTCCAGAACTCAGGGTGAGCCGCAGCATTATGGAAACAAGTAGCCTACAGGACCTGTGAAATCTGTTTCATGACACAACACGGTTCAAAAAGAGCCATATGTATGAGTGTGTATGAGATAAAATCAGCATATGGATGGTGCCATCAGTCATTTAACACCATCAGTTAAGAGCTGGACTCTGATCTCAGATAAAATGTAGGTATGGTCACTGTACAACTGTAGGTCACTCTGGTTTAGGCTTATCAATCAGTTCTTACAGGATTGTTTCTTACAGTTTTAAGACTTGAGCCCTATTTAACTTTTTGTGAGCTTGTAGATCTGCAATTTCTTTTGATAAATCCAAATGCAAATGCATATAATTTTGGTGTTCTTTGACATGAAAATGTTTGAGAACCACTAGAATAGACTAGCCTACTCCTGAATATTTGATCACATCAGATATGCAGGAGCAAGATCAACTAGTAATAAAGATAAAGATACATTTAAATATACTGGTATCAAAATATCTTTGTCGATCCGTATCTGATCTACTCGATAAAAGTGAAACTGCATTACAGTAACTGGCTCCACACTAAGTTATGCATATTTAGAATCAGGTCTGTATTCAAATAATAATTAGTAATAATAACCCTATGAGAATGTACACACGTACACACACACACACACACACACACACACACACACACACACACACACACACACACACACACGGACGGACGGACGGACGGACGGACGGACGGACGGACGGACGGACGGACGGACGGACACACACACACACACACACACACACACACACACACACACACACACACACACACACACACACACACACACACACTACATTGATTTTCTTACACCTTACAGTTTTGGATCTAGTTTTAGTATAAGGCTTAAAGACTAAAAAACTAGCTAGTCTTGATAATATCATCATTGGAACAAGGAGCAACACAATAATTGCTAATTGTCAAGCATTGTCCATGCAGCAGATATCCTGTTACAAAGAGGAAATTGAAGCAGCCTAACATCACCATCATGTAATAGGCCAACATCTTTTTTTTTTAAAAGATATCAACTCCATAAGATGGCATGTCTGACGGAGTGATGTAGTTGACAAAATGCTATGTGTTTTTCATTCCACAGCACAGTCGTAGTGAGTAGCCAATTTATTTTTCAAAGTTGCTTAGAGTTCTATTTATGCTAATATAACTACACATTTTAAAACATATTTTTTATTTGGTTTGGATTTAGAAGGACTGACGGAGTTGACATGGTTGGGACACACGCACACCAGATAGTAATATTATTTTGTACATTCATCAAAAAATTGAAAGCTTACCAGAGCTTCCGCAGCTTTCCCGCCTTTTTTTAAAACCAAGAAGTGACACAGGGAACCTTAGGATATAGCTAAACTTGTTTATGCCTGATTAAATTATGTTTTAGTTGAAATTTGAGACTGACGGAGTTGACAACGATCGTGGACACAACTTTAAAGGCATGGACTTTTTACAGGGGCCAGTTTCAAATTGCAGTCACCACCTGTAAGTGCTCTTTTAGAGTGGTTTTGAAGGACAGTAGGGATTTACTCCTCTACGACTGTTGGTAGGGCGTTCCACATTTGTCTGTGGCATAGCAGGAGAACGAATTTAACCCCTTGTTTGAGACAAATCTGGGTTGAACGTGATTAGTGGAGCTCCCTCTGGTGTTGTGATTGTGGACGTCATTGATGTTTTGGAAGTAGTCCAGGAGGGGGTGTCTTTGTGGTGTAGTGTAGGCTATCTTGTGGACCTTGCAAGTTGCTGTACTCTGTCCTTTACCCTGAGCCATCCGACCCTAGCAGAATGGGCAGGGGTTAAATGAGTAGATGTAAGGCCAAGCAGTAGCCTGACCAGTTTGTTTTGAGATGTCTGGAGTCTTGTTTTTAAGGCCTTTGTGGTGCTATGGTACCAAGAGGTGCAGAGTCGAAGTGACTTAGGATGAGTGCTCCTAAGCACTATGATATGTCACGAAGATGTGTAGTTGGCTCTTCCTATAACCATTAGGCTATAATTGCCAATGCATGTTCCTCATTATCTAATGGCGAAATGAACTTCCGTCATAGCCTATCTGCAGTGGTGGAAAGTAACTAAGTACATTTACTTAAGTACTGTAGCCTATAAGTACAATTTTGATGTAGGCTACTTTTACTTTACTGGAGTATTTCCATTTCTTTATACTTTTACTTCTACTACATCTCAGAGGCAAATGTTGTACTTTTTACTCCACTGCAATTATTAGAAAACTCTACTGTTACTTTGTAGATTTGGATTATTATTACAAAACATGCATTAACCACTTCAGCCCTATATCGCCTACTATTTGAAAATAGCCGATCTACAAGCAAAGCAACGCGTTGTGAGCTTGTAGATCTGCTAGTTTCAAAGCATTTATACATTTGGAAACTTGTGAAATGGGACATTTCTTTTACTTTCAGTACTTAAGTATATTTTAATGCGAATACTTTTGTACTTTTACTCAAGTAGTCTACATTTTGAATACCAGACTTTTATTTGTAACAGAGTGTGTCATTGTGGTATTGGTTGGTACTTTTACTTAAGTACAAAATGTGAGGAGTACTTCTTCTAATCTTCCACCACTGCCTATCTGTCTCTGAGACAAAGGCTATTCAGGTTCATCTCCAATATGAGAATGTAAAGCTCTGGCTGCATTAGATTTGAACTGACAGCCGTTCATACGGGCTATGCAGTGCGTGCATCCCCCCTAGTAAAGCTTCCCGAAGCCCTGCCTTCTGCCTTCTGTGGTGGGAGATACTCGCGGCTTATAATAAACGTTATGCATGCAGTAGACGGATTTTTTTTTCTCGAATGAGGAAAACACAGTGTCTGTGTGTATAGCGTCACATGGGGCAACAATCGCTTCCTGAAATGATCTGAATCGGCGTTGGCTCTTTTTGTTGGCAATAATATCCGTTTATTTCCCCCCCTGCAGCTGGATGTATATATTTTTCCTCTCTCTTTTATTTCTAGACAAGGCAATGATAAGCAAAGTGAAAAACGCGATGACCACCCTGGTGGGTGGGATGATGCCCCACCACGGCCACCACCACTCAGGTAACAACGGTCAGAACTGCGGACATGACGGTGGTCTTCCCCCGCGGTTCCCTTATGGTCGGCCAGATTTCCTGGACCTCACCCCGGAGCTCCTCCAGTACTCCACGGAGCACGCATCGCGGCCGGTGCTCACACTGAAGAGAGACAGCCGGCTGCACTGGCGCACGGGATATGCAGAGTGAGTGGCTGGAAGGATGTGGATCACGTTTACGCAGTTAATTGCCAAACACGCAAACAAATTAATGCATTTAATATGCATTAATTCAGTGGTTCTCAACCTGATGATTTATTTCTTGGGAGGGGGTCACTTAACCGTAATCTGGGTTCTGGGAACCCAGATTACAGTTATAAGTGACAATTTACAAGGACTTGTAAGACCTTTTTTAGGTCTCCAACAAAAAAAACTGTTCAACATAGGGTAAATTGTCAAATAATATAAGAAAGAGGCAAGCAATTTGAAAATAGCAGATCTACAAGCTCACAATGCCAGGCGTTGCCATAGGCATTATGAGCTTGTAGATCTGCTATTTTCACAATATTTATCTGTGGAACCGAATCAATGTAATGGCTCAACTCCTACATTCCAAGTGCTTGTCAGGGTGGGGGTGTCCCCAGACAGTTCAAATATGATTATTTTGGGGGGTCAGGGCCTGAAAAGGTAGAGAACCACTGCAATAATTGATCGGTGTGGCCTGGTTTGGAGGTGTTTTTGTAGGCTTATTTTGCTGCAGCCCCCCATGCTTAATTCGTACACGACGGACGGCGTCGCGTGCCTATGAAATAGCCGATCTGCAAGCCCACAGCTCGCCACATCGCCGTGCGTTGTGAGCTTGTAAATTGGCGATTTTCGGCGCGCGACACTGTCGCACAACGAAGTATATAAATAAAAGCAGGCTTCAGCCAGCAGCCCCTTCCCTTGTGCACTGCTGCAGCCTGCAGCAGCCAGAGAGTGATGGCGAATTACCGCCCTTTCTGCTGTACAAATAGGCTAATATTGTATTAGCCTATTATTACACAACGCCCTCCTGATCCATATTAGGCACCAGAGTCAATGGCGATGTAATAACTGTCTATAATAACGCTTCATATTTATTCTCGTCCCATTTCAATTGAGGAAACAGTGGAGCCTTATCAGAAAATCCAATGCCATACGAAAGTGAAAGCAGGAAATGCAAATGTTCTGTGAGGCTATATACTAACTGATATGATTCATTTTTGTATTAATAGGCTGTGATGATCATTGATTATACATTATAGGTGGCTAGCTATAATGTTGTTAAATTGCTTTATAACGATTAACCACTGTAACATTCCCATATCTTCCACTTCTCTGCAACCTAAATCCTTGACAGTGACACAAATACAGCATCTATCCACACCCACTCAAACAAATGCAATTGCATGGGAAAGTACCCATATCTGATTCTGCGTGTGTGTGTGTGTGTGTGTGTGTGTGTGTGTGTGTGTGTGTGTGTGTGTGTGTGTGTTTGTGCGCGCGCGCGGGCGGAGGAGGGGCGTGAGCACACACGCATGCACATGCGTCAGTCTTAATTGCTCACTGAACTTTGTTGTATCAGGGGTTCTCAACCTTTTCAGGCCATGACCCCCATAAGAATCATATTTGAACTGGGGACTGACTCCCCACCCTAATAAGCACTTGGAATATGGAGTTGATGCTCTACATTTAGTTTGACTTGGTTCCACAGATAAATATTGTGAAAATAGCAGATCTACTCACAATATCTGCTATTTTCACAATGTTTGCCTCTTTCTTATATTACTTGACAATTTGGCCAATGTTTGACCAGTTTTTATTGTATAGTTTGTTGATTACATTTGATGCAGTAATGGTCTTTTTCTTTTCTTTTCTTTCTTTTTTTTTAGGTATTAAAAAGGTCTTAAAAGTACTTAAATTGGCACCTCACTGTCATCTGGGGACCCACAGGTTGAGAACCACTGGTATATATATGACCTTTCAACCGTCTTCCACAAAACCTTACTTGAGTTCATCTAGGCCTGGCTTCAATAACACTTTAAACTGCAGAAGCATAGGCTACACACTGTGGAATACTGCAGTTGCTGTCATACTATATTATACCCCTGCAATTATTTTGCTGATACAAGCAAGCAATGCAGCACCCATCAAAGTAATTTCAGCACCTTTATTGGCTTCTTGGGCAATTCAGGAGAGGAGAGGGAAAACAGCACACTTCCCGACATTTCTGTCAGAGGGGGTTAAGAGATGGTTGAATACCTCTAGTCCAGTCAGTTTGTGGATTATAACACTGCATGCAATCTGTCCCTCTGGACACTGTGGAAGCAACTAAAAAGAGGCTGAGTCATTGCAGAGTGGCTCAAGGGAACAGGAGAGAGGTTTGTGATGACGAGTACAAGACCTCATCTCAAAAGGACACAGTGAGGGTGCAAGGAAATTGCTGTTACTCAGGCAGTTCTGTTCAACTGCACACTGTCATCGGTGATACAGTGTGCATTCTGCAGCATTTAACTTAGCGATATGTAGGCCTACCACAAAATGTGTGTAGTGTAGAATAGATAACTTTCACCAACACATTTCACCCACTTCTTTACACCTGTGATGTGACATTAATGTTGATTTTGAATATGTATTATTGGTTATATACGTATTACGTAGATCAATTTGGAGCTACCTAAGTACACAGTCAAAATGTTTCCATTTGTTACTCTGAGAGTGTACAAATGGACCATTAAGCACAATACATACTTCTTCCGACATCCAAACTTTTCTTCAGATAGGGAGGTGATATAACTACAAATTGACGTTATTCTGAACCTCAGATTGGCGGTCTCAGATTTTTTTCTCAGAACTCGTGCACCTCCAGATGTCTTGACTCTCCGAACTACAGTTTGAAAAGTCTGTCCGAACTCCGACATCTGAAGGAGGATATATTGCACTTTAAAGGTCCATTGGGTTACTAAATTGATATTGAGGATTTTATGTGTAATATTCAAAAATACACTTTTTGTTGTACTGGGACATTCAGTGATTGCACTCTCCTTATAGTTATGAGTTGCCTTGTGCATTAATGAGTAGGAACAATGATGGCCTAACAGTGTAGATAGATGGCATCCAGTTAGAGGCACTCTGCTGGCCGCAGTCCAGACAGTTCACTGTGAAAATGTGAAAACTTTGATATCACTTGGTTAGTTCCAGCTGCTGCCCATGGAAAGCTGCTACTCACCTTGGTGCTTCAACTTATTGACCCGGCTTATTGTCACGTTGCAATCCAATGCATGACCAATCAATATTGTAGTATTGCAAAAATAATAATAATTAGTGTGCACTCTATTGTGGTTCATAGTATAAGGAAGTTTCTCAGGAATATGGGAGCCCTATATGGAACAACAAGTGGGCAGCATGTGGGTGGCTCTGGCTCAGGGCGTAGAGCCGGTGCCTGTTCAGTTCAATACACATGGCATTTCCTTGCTTTGTTTCTAGTGTCCTTGAGCAAGACACTGAAACCCAAAACTGGTCCCGATGAGCAGGTTGGTACCTTTCATGGTTGCCACTGTCGTCGGTGTGTGTGTGTGTGTGTGTGTGTGTGTGTGTGTGTGTGTGTGTGTGTGTGTGTGTGTGTGTGTGTGTGTGTGTGTGTGTGTGTGTGTGTGTGTGTGTGTGTGTGTGTGTGTGTGTGTGTGTGTGTGTGTGTGTGTGTGTTGAAATACATTGAGGAGCAGACACTCTTGCTAAAGACATAAGCTCTCCCAAGTTATTTAGAACATTTTACATGGGAAGTGTGTCCTGATGCAAATTGGAAAATGTAATTAAAATATTCCTGACCTCTGGGGTCCCAGGTGGCTCAGCCAGTTAGTGCACAGATCATATGCTCCTTGTGAGCGCCGGGACCTGAGTTTCAATTCAATTCCCTATCTTGTCTCGCATGTCTCTCCTCTCTCTGCCCTTGCTCTCCTGTTTCTCTACACTCTCCTATCTGAAATAAAGCATAAAACTAATTTAACCTCCCATGGAACTGAGCTGAGTGTGTATATGCTCGTCTGGTACGGTTCTATAGTCAGACAGTCAACCGATGCCTTTATCCAACTTTATTCAGAGAGACTGCAGTGCCCGCATTGTGGTTGAAAACAGACATTTTCATTGTCTAATTCCATTACATTTGCTTGCGATTTTGTCAGGTCTCACCACATGATTTGCATCATTCCATTGCAGCAATTCTGCTTTTGTGAAACCAAATCACTGTGAAACCTATATTGCATCATGTTCTAGTGGCTCATACAGCTCATCTAACAACAACGTATAGGTACAGACCTGCTTGTGATGCACGTCGCGACTTGCATCGCATGGCATCATCTCTCATTAACACTTCTTCGCTTTCCTGTAATGTTTCATCCTGGTACTGTTCAGTAAAGAAACACATACTTGGTATGAAATAATCAGTAAAATCTGCTTCCTGTAAGATCAATTAGAATAAGACAAGACACAGACAAGACAAATTATTTCATGTTCGCCATGTTACAGATTAAAAGGCTTTGTGTATTAGGCCTACAGCAGTTGTCCATCTGTCAGCGCTTACCTGACCTTGCATCATTCAACCTCTGATTCACTTTTGTTTGATGAGCACAAATGCTCTTTTTCAGGAACATCCTGCTTCACTCTCATTCAGTTACACACATTCACATTCAATAAAAGTGCAGTCTTTTCAGTTGGCTTCTGAGCAGTTTGGGATTAAATGCAATGCTCAAGGCACACAATATCAAAACAATATACAGCAGTATACAACAGATGCAGTAGCTCCACTGTACAGAATTAGTCAGTGAAAAACTATCGATAGTACACTGTGGGTACATTGAGGAAAGAATACACTAATAAAATAAAAACGGAATATTCGAATAACTAGAATACACTGGTATCCATGCATTGCAAACGACAGAGTCAGTATCAAGTATTGTCCTCAGAATGGAGTTATTTATCTATGGAACGAGCTGAGCAACCATGCCCTCATGGCCACCGGGACAAAGGACAGACCAAGTCTATCATTATTCTGCCGGGGAAGGATGAATCTGCCCTAGCCCCTGCTGCTCAATCGGCCAAATATCTCCTCATGGAGGGGGTGGGAGGGGGTAGCCAAGATAGCTTCCAGCTTCTGGCCTGTTCTCACTTCCGCCACCTCCTCTACGCCGTCCAGTTTAGCACCGACTGTGTCCCTTTTGCTCATGCGGTAGTCCACCACCAACTCCTTGGTCTTGCCTGTGTTGAGCCAAAGGTGGCTACGACAAGATCCAAGGAAGGAATCATGCGGAAAATGATTTTTTTTTTATCGTATGACCAACAATTCAAGAATTCAAAACATGAAGTGGTCCGCTATAGTGCCACCATGAGGCTGATTTGAAAAACAAATCTCTGAGACAAAGATATGATTGGACCAGCGGTTAGCGAGATTAGCTCCGGACTGACACACACACACACACACACACACACACACACACACACACACACACACACACACACACACACACACACACACACACACACACACACACACACACACACACACACACACACACACACACACACACATAATCTCTGCCACCCGACCTTCTTGGCCTGGCAGAGATAATTACAATTTTTGCTGAATAATAATCTCTTTATTGCAGTTTTTGCCATATACTGTATAATTTGGGAAGAGAATATGTAAGAAAATTGATACAGGAAGTTTCATCGAATGTCTGGCCACAAAAATCGAGAATGAACTGGAACTGTAAACTTCCTCTTTAAAAGGGTTGTTGCGTGCCGTACTGTAGGAGAGATCTAACACAGAAGAACTCTCTGTTACTAGACATGACGAATGTCACAAGTTGCAGTAACATATGACTGAAACAAAGACATCTGACACGGTCTGGTCACGTTATTGGAAGACTGTTAGAATCACATCCTCCTCCAACATCGTGCATGTTGTGTTCAATTATAGCTCTTTCGTGACACGTGAGCACTTTCCAAAATACTGTGTCACACAAAAGCTGTGTTTCTTTTACTATTATTGAGTTATGTTGATGAGGTTAAGGAGAAAAAACTACAACTAACAAACTAAAAAACATCTAAACTGTTTATTAGGTAGGTTTTCTTTTTGAAGTGCCAGTCCATGTTGAGTTTGCCTTGTGTGCGAGCCATGTATTTGATTTATGTTTAAGTGTATATTCCTCTGAGCAGTGAGCACACATCTAGTTCTATCAGCAGCTACAGTAGTAGCGGCTCAAGTGTAGGACTTAGCCATTACAACTTAGTTACAACAACGTGTAACATCATCAGTGATTACATCAGAAGATACATTGAATATGGTTATTTTTATGCCTGTTTCAGGCATTTTAGAGTTTCCTAACCCCCCCCCCCCCCAGAAAGAACTAGGCCTACCTTAGAGTTAGTGCCCCTGACTTTAAAGTGAGCCCTTTCAAAATACTGCATGACACAGATCAAAAAGATTCAAGTTGGTTGGGGGGGGGGGGGGGGGGGGGGGGGGAGCACTGTGGACGACTGAGCCAAAACACAGCGCTGACATAACAAACTGCTGTAACCATATTCCAATGTTTCTGAAAAGTTGTATCTCCTTCCAGATCCCTGAAAACATTGTGGCCTTGGCAAGATGTTAAGACGACAATCAGGCAACTTCAAATTCTTCCCTATCATTAGTCTCTAATGGAAGGAGAGCGCATTACAGGACTCAACATTGGCAGAGCCATGCATGCACCCCTTTGAAGTGATTACTAAGATTTTTATAACCCAGATTTGGACAGATGTATTTCCCTCCTTCATTTTAGAGTGCACACTGATATCAGAACCTCTGGCAGCGCTGGGACCATTTCCCTTAATGGTTGTAATTATGTGAACAGGGGCGAGAGGAGCTGTTGTGATCAAGTACAGTAATGGCTGTATTATTTTACATTAGAACACCCTTAGCAGTGTCTGCTTGGTTCTCAGTGGGTTTCTCTTCTTACACAATCCAGGTTCAGGCCCATTCCGTTTAGTCATTCAGGGGCAAGACTGCAGTAAGTCAAGGCACAGGACGATTGTTTAGAAGACACTATTTGCGTTCCAGTCATTGTTCCCCATTCTGCAAAGAAAGTGGAACACCCCTCCCACCACTGCATGTCTCCAGCACATGTCTGTGTCTCTTTATGTTTCGTTCTCGTTCTCTCTCTCTCTCTCTCTCTCTCTCTCTCTCTCTCTCTCTCTCTCTCTCTCTCTCTCTCTCTCTCTCTCTCTCTCTCGCTCTCTCTCTCTCTCTGTTTATCTTCTTATATCTTCCCTACCCTCTATCCCAGCATTGACAGTAAATTACTTATCTGTACATAAATGTTTCTGGGGCTACCAACTATTGAGCAGAATGTATGATAACACTGTGTATAAGCTAGCTAATGTGCCATTTGCCTGTAATTTAAACTGAAAATGTTATGTAATATGCCAGCATGGGGTCCACACTGCTGCACAACTGTCCCTTGAAGTTAGGTTGATAGGTGGCAGTTTGATTTATATTTATATATTAAAAAAATATACAAATATGTTTTGGGACATATACACTTGTAAAACTAAGCCACAGATTCCAAGGTATATTATATTCTCCTCCATAGCCAAGTGCATCTTCAACTGATACTATTTAATTTGCACTGTCTATATTATGCTGTTGCATAGTATGCAGGACCCCCAGGGGTCCTTCAAGGGGTTCCAGGGAGTCCCCAGCTAAATGATTCATAGTTAGGAACCAAATGGACCCTAATGGGTCTATAACTCTGAGAGTGTACAAATGGAAGCTAAAGGACTTTTACAGGTCCATTTGGTTCCATTTGTACTTTCTCAGGTTTAAATTAACAGATGATTGTACAGTGTATATTGGGGGTCCCAGAGATTTAAAAAGCGTGTCAAATTGGGGTCCATGAAATAATGCATATCAAAGGGGTCTAAAGCGTCACTGCTTTAGACCACTGCACTGGTGCCTTCAGTGAATAGCGCTGTAATAGCACACACAGTTAATGCTGTTAAAACATGACGCCATGCATTACGGTAAAGCCATTATCCTCCACTGGAAGCAGCTCATAATGAAAACACTTAATCCCTTCAGCAACTTTCCTCTGGGACATAACAGCGTCCTCCCTGAACTCTGTGTGCGCATCCATCTTGCTCTGTGTCTGACTATATTTCTATCTGTCTGTCTGTCTGTCTCTCTGTTAGTACACAGTAAAATCCTCAGTGTTCATTTAACTCTTAAGAGCAATACTGTATGTGTATAGGCTATAACCCATACAACCCTTTTTTTTCCTGCATAGAGGGATTTTTGGGGCCCGGCCCCCAAATATGATTTAGCCACCCCAAAGGAAAATAATCTGGATCAAAATAAGAATTGAGCATGAAATATGTATCATTGGTGTCCAAGTAAGATGAGCTGTTATTTTCCTATAAACAAATCAATTACTAGGATTGTAGCCATAGCCAATAACCTGCCCCTTCAAATGGTTTATGGGTATGGCCTTCCACTCCCCTCTCCCTCAAACTCACTCTCTCCCCCTTCCAATGTTTTAATATTGTTTGTTATTATTATTACTAGTAACCATTTTGTTACTTGGGGTTTCATTCACTCAAGTATAACCGACACTTTAATTTATGAAATTGTCAGAAATAACAGGAAAATGCATATATTTCTGTCAATTCAGGTAACTAAGACGCCTTTATTGTTGTGCACAATCGCGAAGCAGATGGATCATGCCGACTTGCATGTGCAGTCACCTACGAAAGGCCCATTCTGAGCCAGGAAAGACCCTGCTCATGGGTCCATCCATTGTGTTGTGCACCTCTCTGACTGTAATTGTGTTTGCAAACATCGCCCATCATGATCTTCACCGGTTCCTCTTGTCCTCTCTCCCTCTCCTTCCATCAGGGTGATCAACGCAGGGAAGAGCATGCTGAATGAGGACCAGGCCTGTTGTGAGAAGCTATTTGTGAAGAAGCCAAGTGGCAAACATCGCAACTCCACTTTGCTGGAAGACAGTGGGGTAAGAGATAGACAGGACCACTGGGACCCAGTAATGCACTTTGTATGCACCCCCCCCCCCCCCAAAAAAAAAATTACAACAACAAAAAACTAGGGGAACTTGACAGAGTAAATCCTGACGTCATCATACTGTGAATAATACTGAAGGGAAATGTAAACTCTTAGCTTGAATCAGCTGGTTTGTTTGGGGCTCATCTTTTTTTCAAATGTTCAAATGCATTGCATTTTTAGTAGCCTCCCTCTACAATCATTGCATAACGTGTAGCAATCTATACCCAACAATTCCATTTGGTTTTAATGGATTGTCATTTTCCAATCTGCATATTAATGAGATCTCAAATTTCTCCTTCAGTATCATCTCAAATAAGGATAGTAACCATCATCAAATGGCTTCACTCTTAGCTTTGCAAGAAGGTTGATCTCTTGAGACCTCCAAGAGACCTCTTTGTAGCATGGCATTGGCCATCCTGACCACGCAGGTTCACAAAAGTTGTGGGGAAACGTTGTGAACCCATGTGATCAGAATGGCCAGTGCCAGGGTAGCCCTAGAGTGGCTGTGATATTACATACATTTCATGTATTCCAGATACATAGCCATAGATCACCCCAATGCTCGCCCGGGTAGCAGAATCATTTAAAGTTATGGCGCGGCGTGTCACTCAATAATTAATTGCTATGACTTGGAGTCGGATATTGTCCTCTAGTTTCATATCCATTTCAAAGTTCTGGCAGAAAACGTATGTTTAGTAAAATATCTCCATTTTCCCACAAGCCCGTGTGAAGCTTGTGGAAAAGTGGAGATATTTTACTTAACAATGGATATTAAACTAGAGGACAATATCTGACTTCAACTAGCAGAAATTCAAGCACAAACGCAGCGCCATGACTTTAAATGCTGACATGATTAGTCTGCTACCCGGGTATCTGGAATACATGAAATGTATGTAATATCACAGCCATTCTAGGGCTAGTGCCAGGGCTAACTTATTTGTAACTATCTCATCTTATCTAATAGCTATTTTCACTTTATTAGCATAGCAAAAATCTGCCAAAATAATTGAATAATTCAAATAATTAAACTAATTTGTTTGTAGCCCCTTGACCGCTATGACTGTTATGGGCATGGCCCATCCCTTATTAACTTATTACCATTAAATCACAAATGTTTTACCTTTCTAAACCTTTTTAAACATAAACCTTATGAAATCCTTATTTAAGAAATTAGACAAAAAAAACAGATATGCATTTTTTATTTTTGCTTAAAAAAAATAAAAATAATAATACAATAAAATGGAATCTGTTTTGTTCAATACAGAATCAATTTCACATCCAGGAAAATGCACATCAACACCTTTACCCTTCCCCAAATGTGTATTCAAAATGATAAAACCTTAACGTTTAAACATCTTACTATAATTGCACCGAATCTCTGTATGTGTGTAATACACGTATCTCGAGAACCGTTCAACCGCCCGACTTCAAAACTCTTTTTCAACCAAACTCTTTCGGGTAAATATGGTGAGGTACATATTACTCAAGATCTTCAGAAGATGAGTCTGAAACCTCATGCAACTCTTTCTTGACAAGCTTCTTGAGTTTCAGGTAAGGTTGTTTTCTTCTGACGAGTGTCAGCTCTGGTTCTCAGTCTGACATTGTCGGATGGGAAGGATATCATCCCAGGGAACGGTTTTAGTACCAGGTCTTCCATCCTGACGCTTGATCTTTAACACCGTAATGTTGGCAATCTTTCCCACCACAAAATATCTACTCTCCGACTTGTGTTTTCCTCTCAGGCCCCAGTTTTTGAGCAGCACTCTGTCACCAATTTCCAGTGACTGAAATCCAACGTTTTGATCATAAGCAAAGCAAAGCAAAGTTTGTTGTTTACCCAGGGTGTCGGACTAAGCACGAAGCTTGTTTCCAGCCGGACCCTGCATGGAAGCCTTGCTCAAGGGCTATTCGGCGGTGATTCATGATTGATGTGATGAATTGGGGAATCGAACTAGGGACCTTCCGGTATCAAGGCCGCCCCTCTAACCACTAGGCCACCGCTGCCACAAATAAGCCTTCTTGTTTCTCTGGTGCCTTTTATCTGCAGCCGCATATTCAAGCATGTAGGCTTCTTTAAGGTCCTCTTTTAGCTTAGCCACATAGCGGGTATGGCACTTACTTATCCTCAATGCCATCTGGAGAGGTTCCGAAGCACAGGTCAGCAGGCAGTCTGGCCTCTCTGCCAAACATCATCCTGTATGGTGAATATCCTGTGGCATCGCACTTTGTGCTATTGTAAGCATGATATCCTACATTCTGGCTCCAGTTGCGTTTCTTTCGTCATCCCAGAGTCCGAAGTAAGGTTCTGTTGAATCTTTCTGGTTAGGGGTCTCCCTACTGTCCTGAGAAAGCTAGTTCTGGAGGAATGCTTATCTGAGGACCAGCAGGAAGATGAGTCTACAGGAAGCGGCATCACCAAATGCAGACACCTTTGTGTATTCAAAATGGCAAAACCTTCATCCTTTAACATGATCTTTTCTAATCCATCATAAGAAAATAAAACAAAAAATTAAATTAGTACTCAAGCCCTCCTTCACTCTTTCGAGCAAAAGAGCAAACTTGCAGTTCAGGAGAATGGTGGAGATTTGTGAGGGCTCTGTGTGTGAGTCTTTGATGCACGGGTGGTCTACACATGCAGGTGGTCCATGCGCATGTGATTTTTAAGTGGGCAGAGTCTATCTATTGGTTGGTTGAGATGAGGGCAAATCTGATGTTGCCAGATAAAGTTTGAGCGTTGCATGGTAGGTAGTCTCGCGTAGCCAGACAACTATTCCACAATCTCCGAATGCTATATAGAGTCTGGAACTACAACTCCCAAAATCCGATTGAGGAAACTGGCACTCTCGTTCACGAAAATATGTTTTAAAATATCTTTACATTTTCTTTTTTAATTTCCATTTCTGCTAAGCAGCAAGCTAAATATACTTAAATGATTTTGATTTATAGTCGGATAAATTTGCGCGACTGTAAAGACGAAACGGAAGTGAGGAGGAAGCTTCACATCCGGTTTATATTCTAATCATGATCAGAGCTTCCGAGTCCCAGACTGTATGACCGGAAACATTTGAAAATTTGAAAAAGTGGGAGGCAACAGTCTGGCCACGCAAGACTACATGGTAGGTAGCTCAACCCACTATCTGGGTGCTGCAAGGGACATCCTCTTCAGGAAGGTTTAGGGTAGTAGCTGAAAGTTGACTGCTTTAGCTAACAGGCTACCTCCTCCCAATATGATGATAGATGATACACTTGTCCAGCTAGCTTAGCCAACTAGCCTACTAACAGGTGCACTCATGTCACAGTGAAGCTGGAAAATGTCAATGACTTGGTAACTCCTTGCCGAAATTTGTAACATAATCTAATTATTGCTTTGTCAACAACCTTGTAAAGACTCTTTCAATAAAACAACGGTTACATTCCCTTTCTCAAACATGCCTCTCATTCCCTCTCTCCATGCAAGACTCCTCTCTCTCTTGATTACTCACGACCTGCACCCATGTGTCACACATTACATTACATTACATTACAGTCATTTAGCAGACGCTTTTATCCAAAGCGACTTACAATAAGTGTATTCAACATAGGTAGGGAACGAAAACTACTAATCACCAGAAGTTTTAAGTACATTTCCTGCTAAAACAAGCAACCAAGAGTATACCTAGCGCTAAGGTAAAAGTGCAATATATCAGCTACCTACTTTCTTAAACAGATGAGACAAAAATGGCAAAATCAAATGAGCACGAGCTAAAACAAATAAGTGTATCGACTAAACAAGATCCAATAAAACAATACAAAAATAAAACAAGAGTTCGTACAACTAGTTAACAACAAGTAGGCCAGGCAAAGAGGAAGGATAGTGTTTCCTGAAGAGGTGGGTTTTCAGCCTGCGGCGAAAGATGGGCAGTGACTCTGCCCATCTTATTTACAGATAAATAAAATGTAGTATACTAGGTAGGTAAGTGGCCTTTTCTTACCATTATTTGAGGTTGTTAACTCCCCATAAGAGTGGTCCAGGAGCCCAAATTCATAACGAGCGATGCCATTTTGGCAAACCCCCACCACAGTTCCGATACGGGAGTATACGAGCCGTGGTGTAATCCGCTTATTTATATCGCTCGAAAATACCTTTTTCTATTATATATGTGTACATTGCTCGTTATGAATTTGGGCTCCTGGACCACTCTTATGGGGAGTTAACAACCTCAAATAAAGGAAAAAAAGCCTGGGGCAAAATTCTCCTTTAACATTCTGAATTTTGCTGTGCACCTATGTTGCAAAACGTTTTCACTGTTAAGAAACTAGTGTGCTTCATTTCAATTCAATTCATTAGGAGATATGTTTGCATCAGGTCAGAGGCAGGCATGTACTATAAATCAAGATAGGTGTTTTGCATTACATTATATGTCATAACAAACACAGTTACTATTGTGTTTTTGTACTTTTGGAGTGGAGCTATTATATTTAGAAATAGGACTTATTCACTATAGAGCAGATGACTCCATTATGCTCATGGTTACAAGTACTACATATTTGGCCAAGAATCCTTTGCCTCTGACTTTCTGAGATAGGGTTCCTTAATCTTCCTTAAAAAAAAATTACACAGTTGAATGGTCATTGGTCAGTCACACCACATGCACGCACTCACACACACTGTACAAAACACAGACAAAACACCCTGTTTTCCCTTAAATGAATTACATCATCTCATGTTGCTCCCCTCCCCCTCTAGTATGGAGGGGTAAACAGATGTCTCATGCCTAGTCATCTGTTAGCTAGTTTGTGGGGCCAGTGTGGCTTGTAAATAGCCCTGCAAACACATTGTTGGCAAGGGATGTTGTGGCTCATTGCACCATGGCAGAGAAGAACCACAAGAAAACTGTTCCCATTGCTTGGGTATAGAGGCTGTTAGCCGGCAGCACAGGGGGTTCACATAGCATTAATTAAAGTAATAACATAAGCCTCTTTCCTCGTCATGCTGTTATTGTACTGCGTATCATTTTATCCTTACTGTATATGTCACTTCAAACAAAAAAGCTTTTACTGAACTGAATACCTTTACACTTCTATACCAACTTAATCTAGCTTTAATGCCCTAGAGGTGTAGTAAGACCCAGAGTGGAGGATAGGCCTACGTGGTGCTTACTTAGCATTAAAACGTATCATAATGTCACCAACTATCCAGCTGCCTGAGCTTGTAAGCCCTCATAAATCTGTGCCTCGTCCTGACTCACAACCATAATCTCTTTGGTTTTGGGCCATCCTCATAGCAGTTTGGTATAGTGGCCTGGCAGTAGAGAAACGGTTGTGGAGGGAGTACTGTATCCTGAAGGATTACTGCAACAGTTCTTTATTTTAACAGGAGAGACGTAAGATCAATCCCCTTCACATTTGTATTTGTATGGAGCTTGTATGAAAGTATTTCACTTAAAACACTTCTGGGGTAATTTTAACGTCCACTCAGGCTTTTGTGTGCACCGCAGACATAATATTGAATCAAACTGATACAAACTGTCTGGGGTGCACACAAAAGCCAGACATTAAAATTATCCCAGAAGTGTTTTATTAATGATACACCCCATTAAGTCTTTTCTTATCCTCCTAGGATGGCACAGGGATTCCCCTTCACTACTGGGGTGTGTTTGACGGCCACGCTGGGTCCGGTGCCGCCATCATGGCGTCCAAACTTCTTCACAGGATCATAAGAGACCGCTTGGGGGAGATCGCCCACCTGCTGGAGAACCCCTCCTCTCCCCTGCCTATCTGCCTGGCCAAGAACGGCAGTCCGTACCAGGTGGAGACGAAGAAGGGCTCGGCGCAGGAGCCGGAAGACGGCGATGCCGTCAGCGACTCTGCGGTGCGCTTTCACATGGAGAAGGTGGTGTGCCTGGAGAGCCTGGTCATGGGCGTCATCGAGAACGCCTTCAAACAGATGGTGAGTGAGGGCGAGAGACCAACACCGTAAAATCCACAGTGTTAATTTAACTCAAGGCCCTATTTAAACCATCTATGGCGCAGAGAGCCAATGTGTTGCTGCTGTACCACGATTTAAATGACAGCTTCATCAAGTTGGAGAAGATGCAAACAACTTTCTGCTGTGGGAAATTGACACTTAGCACTAGTGCCCATATGAGTTACAAATAGCTAAATTAACACTGAGGATTTTACTGTGTACACAGTCTTGAATTAAAGGAGAATTTCATTACGAGCGATGTCCATTTTGGCGGACCCCCACCACGTATACTCCCGAAACAGGAGTATACGTATACATGACACATACATATATGTGTCATGTAGGACCTCAGGGAAGCCACTGCAGTATTATTGTCACACGAGAGCTACTGTTGTGTTGTCAAAGTCGATTTGGCTGAAATCACGTTTGAAATCTCGTCTCGCAAGACTTCTGGAAGACCGTCTACTCCAATAGCACCCGGAAGTCTCGCGAGACGAGATTTCAAACGTGAGTTACTTTGACAACACTACGGTGGCTCTCGTGTGACAATAATACTGCAGTGACTTCCCTGAGGTCCTACACGACACATACATACTAGAAAAAAGTATTTTCGAGTGATATAAATAAGCGGATTACAGCACAGGGCGAAATTCTCCCTTAACATTCTGAATTTTGCTGTGCACCTATGTTGCAAAACGTTTTCACTGTTAAGAAACTAGTGTGCTTCATTTCAATTCAATGCATTAGGAGATATGTTTGCATCAGGTCAGAGGCAGGCATCTAATATAAATCAAGGGAGGAAAAAATTGCGTTTATCAACCTGTAACTCAGATAATGTATTCCTCCAAACCCACCTGTTTTTCTGTCCTTATTCCACACTGCTGTGTTGTATTTTTGTTTTGAACATGAATATGGATGAAGAACACGTAAGCTCTTCAGAGCGGGAGAGTGGGTTCTGAGGCCGCTGTGGGTGCACCAAGAAGGCCTTTTGATGTTGTTTGTTCTCCCGTTTTCTTTCAGGACGACCTGATTGAAAAGGAAAAGGCTTCCTATACCATCTCTGGTGGGTGCTGTGCCCTAGCTGCCATGGATCTGATGGGGAAGCTCTATGTAGCTAATGCCGGAGATAGCAGGTAAGAGAGCTGGCAAGAAAGGAGATGTCAAACGTCTGCCTTCTGCAAACCTAAAAAACCCTGATCAGTTCATGTATATTTTGTTATATAATTGTAGTGGAGTAAATTACAATATTTTCCTCTGAGATGTAATGGAGTAGAATAGAATAGACAAGTAAAGTAAAAGGGGTTCAAAATTGTACTTAAGTACAGTACTTGAGTAAATGTACTTAGTTTCTTTCCATCACTGACATGCATAGAGTCATTGATGTGGTTGGTCACAGAAGCCAAATGTTAACAGCAGCATCTTACCCCACCTGTGGTCCACTCTATATACTGCAGCAACCCTTCTGTACAATTGTATTATTCTGCTCGTCCTTATTGCTTACCTTATTCATCTGTGAGTTGATAATGTGCTAATATGGTTGTACAATTATTTACTTAGATATCCTCTCTCTCTCTCTCTCTCTCTCTCTCTCTCTCTCTCTCTCTCTCTCTCTCTCTCTCTCTCTCTCTCTCTCTCTCTCTCTCTCTCTCTCTCTCTCTCTCTCTCTCTCTCTCTCTCTCTCTCTCTCTCTCTCTCTCTCTCTCTCTCTCTCTCTCTCTCTCTCTCTCTCTTTCTAGGGCCATAATCGTACGAAATGATGAAATTATCCCCATGTCTAATGAGTTCACACCTGAGTCAGAGAGACAGCGGTTGCAGTACCTGGTATTACTTGTCTTTTCGCACAAACAATCTTCATTAATTAATTTCATATCACCTTTGTCACGGCTATTTTACTATTTTAGATTCACAGCATTTCTTCACTTACTATGTTGTGTATGACAACATTTCATGACATGCATAAACAATTAACTGCAAGAGGAAGAGCATAAATCTCGGACAAGCATTTTGTTATTACCAAAAGAAAAGAAAATGTGCTACAGAGTGCAGCACACTGGCTAAGAGAGGAGGGAAACCCTCGATCCACTCAAAGCTGTGTTTTAGGAGCTCATTGTTGTTCTGAGTCATAGGGTGGGTGGATGAAGATGATGTTACTGCGGCTAAAACAGCAAAGGAGAGAGAAGGAGGTATATTTGGTGTTAAACACAAATATTCCATGGTTTCCATCGGTAAAGTTTAGGTCAACATGACACAAGATAAAACCTGCGATTTATTTACTAACTTTCAACCGCCAGGTTTTGGGCATGTCAGTCACTGTATACGTGATTATTATTATTATTATTATTTAACATTTTCAAGAATTGCGAAAATAGCCACAATTATATTCAGAAGCAACTACTTAGTTGTTAAAGGTGGTACTACATTTTATGGGTCATGTCAATCATTGAAGATTATGTTTTGATACTGTAGTATTATAGTCTTTTGGTGCATTCTGCTGCACAAACTCTTGTGTGTCCCTCCAGGGCTTCCTTAGGCCAGAGCTTCTGGGGAATGAGTTCACGCACATTGAGTTCCCTCGCAGGATCCAGCACAGTGAGCTGGGCAAGAAGATGCTCTTCAGAGACCATACTATGACTGGCTGGTAAATCTGCAAAATCATCACATTCTGGATCATTAATTATACTTTGCACACGTATCTCTAATACAAACAAAAACTCATTTCAAAATGGCTTTGAAGTAGATTTCCCAAAATCATGTTTTCTGTATCTTAAATGTGAGATCTGTTGGTTGTAGGGCTTACAAGACAATCGTCGAAGATGATCTAAAATTCCCGCTGATATATGGAGAGGGCAAAAAGGTGAGGAACAGCAAATGTATTTGCATCGATAGAAAGTCATCAAGATATTTTCAACTATTGTCGTCCTTCCAACAAAGTCAAGTTAATAATGCTATGATTATTACATCCTTTGGATATATAATAATATTCATTATAGGCCGGCTCTTACTGTGTTTTATTATGTGTAATCACATTATTAATCACATTATTGTGTAATCATATTGTTGGATGTTGCCGGATTTAGCCATTGTTGACAGGAGCATTCCCCACTCAGTAATCCCTCATAAGTGGATTTCCATATAATTTAAGTACACAATGGAGCGCTCATTCATATTTGTGTGTGTGTGTGTGTGTGTGTGTGTGTGTGTGTGTGTGTGTGTGTGTGTGTGTGTGTGTGTGTGTGTGTGTGTGTGTGTGTGTGTGTGTGTAGGCACGTGTCATGGCCACAATTGGTGTAACTCGTGGGCTGGGCGATCATGAACTCAAGGTGTACAATTCCAACATCTACATCAAGCCCTTCCTCTCCTGTTGCCCTGAGGTGAGCACGGGGCCAGCTCATTGAACCATCATAATTGACACACAGGACAGCGTATAGTGCAGCTGTGACAGAGCATACGTGTCTTCTATACGTAAACAAGCTATGTTCAAAGGAGGGAAGCTGGGCAGGGATTATTTGTCACTGCATGTACTCCTACGGCCTGGGGGGGTGCCTGTCAGCGGGGAATGTTAAACGGGAGGAGTAGGGCGTAGGTGGGGGCTCTTCATTGAAGTAGAACAGAAATGTGTGGGGAGGAATTAATTGGCATGACTAAATTGGGAGAAATAAAAACGGGAGTAATATAATTGGCTACTTTAACGAAAATAAAAAACAAAGAAGGAAAAATAAATCACAAAGGACTGGCATGTTGTGGCCAGGGAACAATTTTATAGATTTTTAAAAACTGCACAAATTAATGTTTTTTCGGAATCATTGTGCTCAATCGCTGTTTTATTGATTTGGTTCTGTGTGCAATCATAACATTACAGGTGCTGGTTTATAACATGGCTGAACACAAACATGGCCCTGATGACGTCCTGATCATGGGCACAGATGGATTGTGGGATGTGACAACAGACAGAGACGCAGCAAATGCGGTGTCCAACTTCCTGTCCTGTTGTGACCCATCTGATCCCATGAGGTATAGAGTATGGCGTTTTTTTTTTCTTTTGCTGCAAAAAAAGCCATCAAAGTAATGAGACAATATCCGGAATGCATTGGGAAATTACATCCTACAGTGAACTGTACACAATATATCCACTAGGTGGCAACCTTTACAAACCATTAAGCCATTATGCATTAAGCCATATCGAGAATTCTGCAACCAGTACGCAATGCTTGTAATGAATCAATTCATGGTCCATGTTCCATGTTTTCACTTCATATACTTGTGTTGTCTTTCTGAGTCATTACATTTATAACTTATTTGTGATTTGAGGCTTGTTTGAAGATGTGCTTCTATTTGTGTCCTTTTACAATATAGTATGTTTACAATACCTTATTGACTTTTATATAATATATAATATACATATATAATAATATATAATATTACAATGAATGTGTGTGTGTGTGTGTGTGTGTGTGTGTGTGTGTGTGTGTGTGTGTGTGTGTGTGTGTGTGTGTGTGTGTGTGTGTGTGTGTGTGTGTGTGTGTGTGTGTGTTCGATACGAAGATACACACTGGCAGCCCAAGATCTACTGATGAGATCAAGAGGAGTGCTGAAAGAGAGAGGCTGGCGATTACCTAATGAGAGACTGGGCTCTGGTGATGACATCACCGTGTTTGTGATCCCACTGGCAGAACACAAATCAGAGACATGACATGTTTTATCCACCACCAAATAAAAGACTGGATCTTTACCCCCCGACCACTACCACCAACCCTAGGTCCCTCCCAGCTCTCTATCCACAGGACCATAGTGGCAAGAGGGGAAGAAAAAAGCATTCTCAACGGGGAAACTCTGGTTTGAGTCACAGCAACATCAACCACTTGACCAGACCCCATCCTGGACCCTTCCTTAAGTTCAGCCTGACCCCAACTCATCCTCCCTATGGGTTCATTTTGATTGTCATGTAAAGAAAATATGTTCATTGACATTATATGACAATTCTCCCTCTTTACATCCAAACCTGCTTCCCATGACTGTTGCCAATGAGAATTATGTCCTGGTAGATGTTTTTGTATTATTATTTTAACCTTCAAAACTGACTAGCTTGTCTCAACATTGAGTGAGTGGACTGAAATGTACTTTCCATTCCCAGAAGAAAAATGTCCTGCCCCATTATGTTGTCATTGAATTGGGAATTTATAGTGAAGAATGTGAGGGTACAAACCCTCACATGCCACAGTGGCACTGGAATGTTGACTACGGACAACTGAAGGCTGGAAAGAATGGACCATATATGACCCAAGTTTGTACATATTAAGATTGATTCCTTTTCAAGTGTGGAGGTACATTGAAGTGGACCTACATGGACCTAGTCAACATCTGACCCAAATAGAATGAGACTGAGTCAGTATATATGTACCTCCAATGTTAAAGCTGCAGTGAATGATGACAGGTGTGTGACACCTGAGGCACTTTAAGACTGTCATACATGCTCTTTGGTAGCCTATCTGTTGTTTGGTAACTGAGATTCATTTTTCTATTGAACACTCTCATATAACCTACTTTAAAATCTACGTTATTTTTACTTTTGAAAAATTCCAGTAGGGGGAAATGAAACTAGTCTTGCTTTCTTCCCACAAGTGACTGTAGAACGTGAATGTGATCTTTGGTTTAATTTATGACAGATGTGTAAAGGTTAGTCCATATTTTTATATTCTTTAGCCCTCTGCGGTAGATGTGATTTGTAAACAATTCATGTCTCGGTTTGGTAGAATGTGATGAAGTTCACAAATATGCCTTATTATTCTCGAGATGAGAAATGAGGGGAACTTGTTTTTTTTGTTTTGTTTTCCTTCTTGAAGATGCACTAAACTCTCATTCTGGTAAAAGTGACAAAGAAAATGGTATAGTACCTCATTTCCTTACATTCTTGTAAGAAATTGGTTATCAACGGGAAAGTTTACTTTTTATGTTTCTGTCCATAACTATTTATTTAAAGTGGGGCAGTGTCTTAGATATGTGAGCTACCAAAATGAGAGGTAGAGAGTAATGTGTATCAAATTATAAATAAATACTTTTTTCCCATATTATTTTAACTAATTAATAGGCTACTCAAGCACCCTGTCATTTTGTGTTTGTGATTAAGTGTTGTTCTTCTACAGAAGCAAATTCATGTTTACTTGTCATTTATTACATCTTCCAGTTTCATTACCAAGTACAGTACATGTTTTTCCTATAGGGAGATATAAATTAACTACCTCAGATCTCAAATTAATAGGTGCGCAACAATTTGTCTTTGACATTACCATAGGAATAAACTGACAAACATAGTGTTGTGTAGGCTTAAAGTGTTGTGTAGGCTTAATTTCAAGGATAGGGAATTATGGAAATCCTTCCTTTAGAGGATATTTTGTCATGAATTGTAATAGTCATTGCTGTGAGCTAAACAACAGTCAAAAAAAGGAAAAAGACAAAAGAATGATGTAAGAATGCTGCTTGGCTCAGGAATCTGGACTGGCTATTCATTGTTCACTCCAAATAAGGCCAAATCTGTATATCAATTTCAAAATCAATTAATTAGGCCATGGTAATCAATGTTGTTATTGATTGTTTACTACACATGTATACATACAAAGCAAACAGCTTTGCCACACCACAACCTATAGGAAACACTGGCCAATAGTTAGGATACAACATACAAATTGTTTCCCAGAGTCCTACCCTTGACCAAGGTAGCCTACTGGCATTACAACTGGAGTTGGTCCTCGAACTCTGCACTGTGTCTGCTCACTAATAGCTTATTTACGGAAATGGTTCTCAAAGTGGGGTCCAGGGACAAGCCCACAACGTGTGGCATTGCAGTGTGTTGTGAGTTTGTAGATCTGCTATTTTTTAAATATATATTTTGTAACACAAATCTTTTATTATGGGGGTTCACAGCCAAATACATTTCAGTTTGGGAGTCTTTGACATGAAAAAGTTTGAGAACCACTACCTTAGGATTGATTAAATGCAGAGGACAAATAAAGTAGGCTATATTAATCAAATCAAATCAATCATTCTAATTTCTACCTGGCCTGGTGTGGATGACGTCATCTTTGACACAAGAAGGGAGGGGACACGAGTGGTCCCATTGCCCGGAGGGATCTTGGTGCTGTGTGATTGGCTAGTTTGTTGGCCCGGTGGGGGCCTCAATGATTCAGTTGCTCCGCATCTCAGCAACAGCGTTGCCATGTCCACTTATTATAAGCGACTTTTTGGATTGAATACTTTATTCAGAAGTTTGCAGAGCAAAAGTACATGGAAGTACAGTTTTACAATTAAAGGTCAACTGAAATGGATTGCCCAGGAAAGCCGCAATGGCTTGTTTCAAATGGGATCCTCACATACTCAATTCATGGAGACATTAAATGACAGACAGATATCACTACTATGCAGGACATCATATAAACAGTTAGAAAAGTAGTTAGTAAAGAAAGTAAGAAAATCTAAAAATATGTACAGTAAACAGTTCGAGGGAGGCTTGTTTTTCTGTAAAGTTGCTTGTAAATATAGTTTTGGGCTTGCTTCCTAATGTTGTTTAAAAGCGGTTCTCAAACATTTTCATGTCAAGGACCCCCACATTAATATGTATTTGTTTAGGGACCCCCCATACAAGATTTGGGTTGTTAAGTATTTCAAACATATTCCACATTTTTCACATTTTCTTCAAGATATTTCCCGCTGTCTCTCGATATTTTTTGAAAATAGCAGATCTACATCCCTTTAAACAAGCCCACAAGCTTGTTAGCTTGTTTAAAGGGGTGTAGCTTAGTTTCTTCTTTTGGGCTAATTTTCTTGGACCTGGTTGCTTGTTTCTCTCGCAAACCTGGCAACACTGTCCATATCTCAGCAGCCAGAAGCACTACACGCTCTGTCTGTCTGTTTGGAAAGTAACTGCAGCAAGTGGTCAATAAGAAGAATATAACATCAACTCTGCTGGCTGACTAAAGGTAATTAAAAAGTGACTATTCATTATCCAAGTATTGTACGCAGAACTTGCGGTGAATGTCAGTTTCTAAATGTCTAATTATTGCCCAATTATGGGCTATTGGTGGTAATTAATTCTTCTTTAAGTTTACTATTGTATTTACTGGCTACAGTGTTGCTCTAGTTTGCATGGTTTCTATATAGATATATATCCTAAGTACATTTAATCAAGTAGGATTCTACTCCACTAGGCTATCTCAGAGGCAAATGTTGTACTTTTTACTCAGCTACAATTATTTGACAACTTCAGTTACTTACTTTGCAGATTTAGATTATTACCACAAACATACATTAACTACTTCGAAAATAGTCGATCTCGTTTTTTAATACATCTTGAACTTGTGAAATGGGCCATTCTGCACATTGACTACTTTTACTTTTGGTACTACATGTACGTTTTGATGCCAATACTTTTGTGCTTTTACTCAAGTACATTTTGATTACCGGACTTTTACATAAACTAGTATTTCTACACGGCAGTATTTTTATTAAGTCAAAAATGTGAGTAGGCTACTTGTTCCACCACCTACTTTCCATGTGAAGTAGACTACTGAGGTAGCCCTACAGTCTGAGAGCTCTTCCTATCGAGTAGTAAAATTCTGAAATGTGCCATATCTATATGCCAGACCAGTTCCTAGGAAAGAGGGTATTCTAGATTATAGATTCTATGCAGTAAGACAGGTGAATGAAAGCAATAAATAATAATAATAATAATAGATGTTCTGCCAAAAGGCATACAGTAGGCCAGGGGTCTTCAACAGGGGTCCGGGACCCCTAGGGGGTCCTCAGAGTTACTACAGGGGGTCCGCCAAATCTTTGTGTGATATGATTTTCTTTTTTTTACCTTAACCAATTGAACCCCCATCCCTTTTCTGAGGTGAACTTTAGCCAAAAATAGCAGATCTACAAGCTCACAACGCCTCGCGCTGCAAGGCGTTGTGAGCTTGTAGATCGGCTATTTTTGGCAAAGAGGTATAGGTGTGAGCAGACCAAGTAAACAAAAAAAGTTTAATCTGAAACACAATTTTATACAATATAGAGGGGGTCCCTGCTTGTCTCAGCTAGGGGGTCCTTGGCCTGAAAAGGTAGAAGACCCCTGCAGTAGGCTACGTTTCATATCTATAGTAAAAAATTATTCTGATAAGTTTGAAGTAGACTTCAGTTTAGGGCTGTTGCTGAGGTGGGAACTGGGAAGGAGTTATCTTTGTAGGAGTAGAACCACACACACTGCTTCTAACCTGACAGTCTGTGAGTCATGAGGTTCTTCCAGTGACTCCTCCAGACAGTGTGTGACTTTCAGGCGGTGGTGGAAGAAACTCACTTAGGCTACTTAAGTAAAAGTATCAATACTGCATTGTAGAAACAACGGAATTCAAAATTGACTTGAGTAAAAAAAAAGTATTGGTATCAAAATGTACTAAAAGTACCAAAAGTAGAAAGTACTCATTATGCATGAAGGTCCCATTTCACAAGTTTTCAAAGTATAATGTTTTTAAGAACATTGAAAATAGCAGATCTACAAGTTCATAGTGCATCGCATCACAACGCATTGTGAGCCTGTAGATCGTCTATTTTCAAATGGCCGAAATGTATATAGGGCTGAAGTGGTTAATGTATGTTTTGTAATAATGATCAAAGTCTACAAAATAACAATATTTGCCTCTGAGATGTAGTGGAGTGGAAGTAAAAGTACTGAAAATTGGAAATACTCCACTAAAGTAAAAAATACCTCAAAAGTGTACTTAAGTACAGTACTTGAGTAAATGTACTTAGTTACTTTACACCACTGATAATAACAATAATAGTCATAATGGTAGTTTAAAAGTATTCTGATATTAAGTTTCAATAGCGAGACTTCAGTTTAGAGTTGTTGCTGTTATCTCTGCAGGAGTGGTGCCACACTGCTTATAACCTGACAGTCTGTGAGTCATGAGCTTCTTCAGACAGTGTGTGACTTTCAGAGTCATACAGTGGTGGAAGAAGTACTTAGATATTTTACTTAAGTAAAAGTACAAAAGTATTGGCATCAAAAGTAAAAGTGCTAAAATGTTTGAAAATAGCAGCTCTACAAGCTTGCGACGCGTTTTGAGCTTGTAGATCTGCTATTTTCAATTAGCCTATGGATAAAATAGGGCTGAAGTGGTTAATGTATGTTTTGTAATATAATAATTTATATCTGCAAAGTAACTAGCAACTAAAGTTTTCAAATAACTGTAGTGGAGTAAAAGTACAATATTTGCCTCTGAGATGTAGTGGATTAGAAGTATAAATATGACCCCACTGGGGTCATATTGTACTGGGCTGGAGCCTGGGACCAGCTGACAGACTCTTGTTGAGCGCTCTACTGTAATAGACTGAAACCAGCACCACTGTCCCGCCTTTAAATGTTTTGTACGTTTTGGCTTCCCTAGCCTGGCATGGCCAGACTAATATGGCAATTTTGTTTTGCAATGGCAGATTCGTCTGGTTTCCAGGCTACGGCTTCCCCGAAGGAAGGTGTGAATGAATATAGGCCTTGTCTTGTCATTATGACAATTAGACTGGATCCAAAAATAGAATAAAGAATTGAGCACATATGACCATTTGACACCCAGCCATAGCACAGCACTTATGGCTGATCAATGGAATACTGTGTGATACAGTATATATAGGAACGAGGGGTGAGCACGCACATCCAAAATAGTAAGTGCTGGACAACAATACGTACATAGGAAAAAGAAGGGAAATCTGCACACCGATTGAGCTCCCAATGGAAGAGTTTGGTTTTTATTTAGGCAACGTTTCGACCACTGTCGGTCTTCATCTGGTCTTGAATCAGGACCTGATGAAGACCGACAGTGGTCGAAACGTTAAAAAACAAACTGATACAGTATATAGGCATATACTGTTGGCTATAATTGCTTTAACACGTAGTCACTTTTAAAGCACTCCACCAAGGTGAATGTGTGTAGACAACTAGACACATTTTCTTTTTGTGCCATGCACTGTTGTATATTAATGATGATTTTTGTTAGACTAATATGTTATAGCTTGAATGTTGCTCACCATTTAAATCCTGTAGGCCTACATTGTTGATCGTGTTCCCCAGGGCCCAGGGGTCTATACTTGGTCCGTGCAACGCGACGCATTGTGATCGGCTATTTTAGCTGAATACGGGGACTAGGGTTCATGTGGTTAAAGGCTGCATTACAGTAATGATACAATTGTCTGCACTTATTGGGCTGTTCTAGCTGAGTGAAATGAACAACAAATGCCTCTTAACTGTTTGATCATCATATCCTAATTATTGATAGTCAGAAATGTCTTGTGAGAAATCTACTCAAAGCACTAAAAGTAATCCCCAAAAATATTCAGCGGCACACATACATACATACAGCAGTTCCTTGCCAAATCGATGTCGAGGATAGTGTTGGAGGCATTCTTCATAGTATGATACCTTTTGTTTTATGCCTGAGTATGGTGATGATTTAATCCATTTAGACCGGGAACACATCTGTGTCATTTTAAGATTTATTTTTGATAGCAGATCTACAATAAATCTAAAATGACAGAGATGCGTTCCCAGTCTTAATGGGTCAAGACAACCTGACTCCCAACTGCCTGCTCTCTACTCTACAGCCATGGATTTTGCCACTTTGTGAACTTTGGCCCATTTCTCAGATTGGCACAAAGAGGTGAAATAAATTCCAGTGTGCCTTGGCAGCTCCCCCAATCTAATGCTTTGCTCAATTCTATTTTCTGCTGGTAAATGACCAGAGAAACAAAGTGGGGAGATTGGTCTCAAAATCCCAAATTCCAGAGAGACACCCTGAAAAATCACAGCCATGAGTGAAATATTTTCATAGTCTAGTGAATGTTAGTTGTGTTTTGTATTATATCATTATACATCTCTTTTCTTTGTGAATTGAATTACATTGCCACCGTGACAAAACTGGGACAAAACCCAGCCTTGTTTTTATTCACTTTGTTCCTGTCAGTTACTAAGCATTGGGAAATTTACTGAGTAGGTCCATACATCCACACAATCGTAAACACCTCAAACTCAGGAAATAGCGGTTGTTATCGGCTGACCCGCACAAAGCATAACAAGAAAAGAAAACAAGAAGTGCATCACTGGGCAGTCTGCTGGGAAAACAAAAAAATTGTTGGACTTTTCCCATAATATTTTCCCCAATTTGCAAGACTTCAATCCACTTTTTGCTCCTCATCTGAAGGACAAAAGATGCCAGTCTCTTCTCTTTAGAGATGTTTATCCTTGAACTTGTGCTTACCATCTTCAATTGTGCTCCACGACTGCTTTGTTTAGTCTGCATACTGTAGATCTGAAGACGTTAAGCCCTACCCCCCTTAGGCCAGGGTCACTCTGGTCTCTGCAATAAGTCTGCTCGCTCAGCTTGTTGCATAACTCTGGCTGGCCCCTAAAGACCCACGAGGGAGAGGGAAATATTGGGGGCGGGGGGGGGGGGGGGGGGGGATTTGCACAAATAGACGATAGGATGTAGTGGTGTTTTTTGTTTCCCCATGTATCGCCAGTCGCATTGTGAGCTTGTAGATCGGCTATTGCATAGGGCTGTTGCCGAAAGGCATATACTGTAGGGCTGATTGTAATTCTCTTACTGCATGAATCACAGTTACAGTGTTCTTCAATATTCATAACTTCTCTAGACATCACAAAGCTATTACTTACTTTTACAATGTTACAGCTTGTCACAATTCAATAGGCGTACGCTGACATCTAAGAATGAGCTATGGTGAATTGACAATCTAACTAGATAGTTTTGATGGGAATCTACAATCTAGCATATCTGCTAGTATGTTTTCACTAATTCTGTGCTGCTAACATGGGTTCAGTCACGTTATAATGGAAACATAACATTATGACATAATGCTGTTAATCAGCGAAAATGGCAACTAGTTGATTTAGACATTTTCCTACCCTTAAAGGGTGTTATTTCAACTTATTATAGTGGTTAAATGGAAGAATTGAAAGAAAATGTTCCTTACAGAGAGCATATTAGAACAATTCAGACTCAGCGCCGTCCGAGTTATGTCCCGAATCTCCCGATATCGACAGAATCGTAAATCATGTTTTGGGGTGAGCGTTCGGCACAACTGCCAATCAAAGTGACTACTGGCCAATCACTGCGCGTCTTTTCCGGGACTTGGGTCACGTGACAGTACATGCGTTAACATTGAATCATCCAAAGGAGTGGCTGATAACGGCCTACCAGAGCCTCCTGGTAGACCTGTAGGGACCTACTGACCATAGCTATGGGATGATAACGGTGAAAACAAGCGAAAAACGTGGGTATCGCTATCGGCTGCCCCCTCTACAATGAGCTACTGTAGCAGGGTTGAGAAACTCCTTCAGCCACAGACTTATCATCGGCTGGTACAAGACAGAGAGACTTGGTCAGTCCTTTGTGCCCCGTCAGACTACATAAAGCCTCCATATATATTCTGCTCTGTTCTTGGGTTCATGACTAGATCAATGACTCAGGCATTAGGACTCACATTTGCATGTGGACTACTGGAATGTAAAGCACCTATATAAGTTTAGTGTTGCTGGCTGACACTGTACCAACCTCATATCCACACACTGTCAATAGTCTGGCTGTACATATACATCCATTTATTGACAAAAGATGTATCATTACTTTACATTTTACCTACATCTATATTATATTCATATTCATTGATTTCTTTTTCATTACGCTAACCCAATCAGTCCAAGTGCAGATGGCTTGAGCCTACTTATTTCCTTATTTGTATCTTTATTTAATTGTTCTACTCCTATTGATATTCAACTCAGGGATCAATAAATGTCTATTTATTAGTATCTAGTCTAAAGTATCTTGAATATTTTTGAATAACCTGAGTTATCCTTAGTTGCGTGCCATGTGTTGAGCACCAAAATAGCAGATCAACATTATGCACATGCATGGATGTGTGTGTAAGAACATGTGTGTGCACGTGGTCTTTGGCAGCCCTCTTCTTACCCAGGCACTGCAGAGGCCTGTTCAAACAGAACTGTAGCCAAAAGTACCTCCTAGGCTCCACTGGACAGGAAGTGGATTGTTTTGTTTCACAGGATAAGCTTCTGGGGCCAGGGCAGTTATGTCTCCCGCTTGTTCGGCGTTAGAGTCATCATGTCACTTTGTATTACAGTTTTTACACTGTTTTACACACAATACCAGGGGAGTCTTGGCTTTCCTCCCTAGGTAGTGAGGTGGATCAGACCCCGTATGTTCTTTGAAAGACATTTGACTATTTCTTGACGATCGCCAAGAAGTTTTATGTCATTTCAAAATGTCTAAGCCTAAACTAATCTAAAAGGAAGTGTTTTCAAGCACCGTCCGCGTTGAACCCACGTTCTCGTTTGAAACAGCTGATCAGCTGACTGCAGCGCACCTTGTTGTGAGGGTAGGCTGCGGCGGCGCAGTGATACTTGACACAAAAAATAGTAAAAATCCGATCCAATCCAAACTAACCCTTTAACATGATGATCCATCTATGTGTTTGTGTACGTACAGTATGTTCTCACACTATCTAGTATCCTATGGCAACCAAGGTGGATCTTAAATGGGACCAATCTATCTCTAGGTTCAACTCAATGTAAAGCATCTGTTTTACTATTAGTATTCAAGACAATGTTTCAGAGTTGCTATTTGCATACTAGCTGAAGTGGAGTTGGGGGCAGCGGCAGAATGATGTGAAAGTTTTGCCAGCAGCACAGAGAAGATGAATTTCCTCTGATAAGCGGGTGCTCCAGTGAAGGGTATTGCTGTCAAGGCTGTCTGGTAGAAAGTGGATGAGGTGGGGAGCCAAATGACACTGTGCACAGCTGCTCCCACGACCCAGCTCTCTACCTCATCCATCAGTTCACGGCGCTACTAATAGTTAAGTTATACTTTGTCTTAGGGCTGTGTCGCTTGCAAACAATACTTTCAACCGAAGAAACTTAACGCACCACGTCAGAGTATTTTTCTGTACTGTAACAAAAGTGCTTCCGTTTAGTGTGTAAATATAGTATTTTATATTACTTATTTATATTATCTCTCTCTCTTGCACATGCACATGCACATGCACATGCACATGCACATGCACATGCACATGCACATGCACATGCACATGCACATGCACATGCACATGCACATGCACATGCACATGCACACGTTCAACATGCCCACAGGCCATGCATAGTACACAACCCGGCCCCTTTTCTCTGGATTGTCATGTAGGCATCTCTCTGGGATAATGGATATTCACTTTAATCTGATCATCTTTATTGATAACCTGCATAAATGTGAAACATGTTGTAATTTCCTTCCTTCCTTCTTCCTTCCTTTTCTTTTCATAAATGTTAATGTTAATTCATCAGCATAGAAATGAGGCCACTTGAGAGAGCAGCAGAGCACATACATTATAGAGAGCAGAACACTGTTTGTTTTGCTTTAGGAAACCACAGTTTCCAACAACCAACAGCTGTTCCAATTTCCCGGACACCTTTCCTCTCCATGCACTGCAAGAGTTTGAAACAAATAGGGCAGAGTTGGATAGAAGATGACTTGATGTCTTTTGTGCCACAGCAGTTCAGCCTTTCTCTTTGTCGCTCCATATAAAGGAAATAAGCTCCAGAGCTTGTCTCTCTCTATCATTCTTTGGGTGTCTGTCACCAGTACAACTACAAACTGATTTCAGGCTATTGAAAAGAAGAAACAATAAGAATAAGAGAAATTGCGAAGTTGTGCTCTGATTGTTTGTTTTGGGACTGCATTAGTCTGTTAATCCCTGCTAATTTAAATCAAAGGTTCAACGACTTGTAAAAAGTTCTCCGTTTCCCCGCAGAGATGGCAGCCATTCGGAAGAAGCTGGTGATCGTGGGGGATGGAGCATGTGGGAAAACCTGTCTTCTCATCGTTTTCAGTAAAGACCAGTTCCCAGAGGTCTATGTGCCTACCGTGTTTGAGAACTACATCGCTGATATCGAGGTCGACGGAAAACAGGTTTGTGCGGGACAAGAAATAATTACAATAATACTGTGCACAGATTGTTGTAATGCAAATAGATATATATGGTCGATATATCTGGCATTATTTGAAAATTCCTTACAACATCTGTATCAGCAATTATGCAGTGTCTGGATTTAAACAGGCGAAAGTTTCAAAAATAGCAGCTTGCGATGCAGCACCTATTTTTTTAACATGTTTGGACCTTTTAAGTGGTTAAATGAAATTAAGTTCAGTTAACGTGTTTTTCAGACCTTTTTTTAAAACTTAAAAAAAATCGACATCGGACCCAAAAACTTTGGCATCAGTTGGGCTATATTGTTATAAATGATGTACCCAAAATGTAATTGAGTGAATTGAATAGCCGGAATATAGTGATGTCAAAGTAGTTAAAAACTAAAAACTAAAAAACAAGAAAGAAATGACTTGAATAATGCACGTCTCCCCATCCCCGCCTCCGCCCCCCGCTACTGAGACCGGGGGTAAAAAGACGTTCACCTAAGGCTGCGCTGCAGTGCATCTTGCACTGTCTGTGTGAATGAGGGGAGCGGAGGGCGGTTACTGCGGAGGACGGGCCATCTCCCCGGGGGAAGTGTCCCCATTGGCTTAAAGGAGTGAAGGACAGCCAGGACAGCCAATGATGAATAGGTGTCACTTAGGTGTCGGGGATGATGATGTCTCAGTCTCTCTGTAGACTCAGGCGCTCTTCCAGAGCACCTGGTAAAAAACCTCTAGAATCAGCTCTGACAAGTGTCTGGACACAAATCATGCCTATGTTTATGAATTTGTATGTGTGTTATGTCACACTGTATGACATCTTGCTTCGGATCTGTCTGAGTCATGGTGAGCCGGTCAGTGGGGGCCCATGCTGTCCAAGCCAACAGATGGCCTGTTATGTCAATGGGCTTTGTTCTCTCGCACTGACCACCACTGCAGGATCACCACCACTTGGGCAAAAACAGGAAATTACTCTGCTCTCTGGCTTCCTGTTCAGACAGCAGAACAGGGATGTCTATCGACAATAACTCCCCCTCCCCACCCTCACCTCCCCAAGGCTGTCCCGCCCCCGCCCGATAAACGCCTCTCATTTCCTGCACTGGAGAAGTCAGAAGGGTGCTGGTGGGTAGTGGGGGCTAAAAGGGGTCAACCGTTGTGTTCTGGACAGGAAATACAAACTTAGAGATCTATGCTTGGACCTCGGTCTAGATGGGGGGGATGATTGTGGTGGGAGATAAGAGGCTCCCATCGCAGGCCCCTTTTCCAAGTTCACTGGGGAGACTGCAGCCCCCCTCAGAATTACCCACCCATCATAAGATGCAGCTGGATTACATTTGTGATCTCAGTATACAATAATTTGAATGTTTTTTTCCCTCTCTGGGAGAAAAGGCGTTCTCTATCTCTCCCCTTCATTAGGTTGGGCAGCTTCTAAAAATAGCTCTGTTATTTTAAGTTTTGTTTTGGTTTCTCTATCTGTTGCTCTTTTCCTTCCAAGCGTCAGTAAGTTTACAGTAAGTCCAGAGGGAACACAACTGCTCCCATTGCTCATGCCAAGAGAGGAGAACTGCCTCGCCTCCACCACACTGCCTCTGCATCCCTCTATTTTTGGGAACGTTGACTAATACTTGTGCTCTGTGGGAATACCATGATCTACTGCATTGTCATTCTCTTCCAGCCCTGCTAAACTTTTTTTCCCTCAAGATGTCTGTACACTGTGAGTCACTTTAAAGGACCATAATGGTGGTCTGGCACGTTTAGCCCACTGACTATGACTAACGGTATACTCTACCTTACTGTTGTTGGACATTTTACAAAGCATGCTGACATGTGATGTGGAATCATTGCCAGAGTTTAATTTCAGTGATAAACCACCTTAAAACCATCTGTCTTTTGGTGTTAAAAAGTCATAGATGTTTGAAATTAATTCGTAAATCAATGATTACTGCATGGACTCTTTTTGGCTAGACAATCAATTTGTGCTTTTGATTGCATAAATTCAGCAATAATGTATATTTTAGAAAGAATAATGCCCACAGTGTTGATTACCTATCGCAAGCACGTTTCATGTCTCTATACTCAAGAGAAGAAAAAAGCCACCATGCTTTGATGTCTTGACTTCCTGTCTAGGTTTCGACCACACCACAGCACTGATTGCTCTTGTTAAGGTCTTCAATGACATCCACTTAAATATAGATAGTGGCAGAATTCCAGTCTTTAGTAGATTAGTAGATCTCAGTGCTGCATGGATATGGTCGACCACAATGTATTACTAGAAAACTGGGTGGGACTTTCTGGCACAATACTAAATTGGTTTGAATCATACTTTAAGGACAGGGGCTAATTGTGTCTTTACGTATAATTACACATCTAAGCAAACAAACACACAGTTCCCCAAGGCTCCAAATGTACATACCCATATCAATGGTGGTCAAGTAAACAGACAATGTAATTGTTTTCGGGGCCAATTAGCCTACATATCAGTGTTCAGTGAGTCCAATCAGTAATGTCAAAAATCACAAGACAACCCTTGTCAGTAATCTTGGTGTAGTCATATCAGACCCGAAATTCAACAGCCACATTAACACAGTTACAAAGTCAGCATTTTATCACCAAGAATATATCAAGGATGACCTCATTTAGACCTGAGGCCGATTCTAAAAAAAACGTCTAAATCCTAACCAGATTTGTTATATACATAGGGTGGAAATGTCTAAAACTGATACTTTTCAGGATTCAAATTCAAAAATAGCAAAAGTAGCAGTACAAGCTCAAAATGTGTCGCGTTTCGAGCTTGCGGATCTGCTACTTTTAATACTTTTGTAAGACGCTGTAGTATGATCAAGTACGGCATTCATTTCCGAAAAAAACACAAAAAGTTAGACAATGGAGATGAGAGGTTTCTGCCAGACACCAACGATATATAGTAACAACTAAAATGACACAGATTCTTTCCCGGATTTAAAGGTATCACAACGTATATAGGCTTTCCAGGTCTTAATGTGTTAAAAGACTTATGTCTCAGCAGGATTTGGAAAGACTTGTCCATGCATTCATCTTCAGTAGACTTGACTACTGTAATGGCGCAGGTCTCCCTAAAAAGACAGCTGCAGTTGATTCAGAATGCTGCTGCTTGAGTCCTTACTAATACCAAGAAGTGGATCATACAAATTCCAGTTCTCAAATCTTTATATTGGCTTCCAGTCCGTGAACGAATTGATTTCAGTAGTTGGTTTATAAAGCAAAAGCATTTAATGGTTTAGGGCCAAAATAAATTGATGGTCTTGTGATACATCATGAATCATCCAGACTTCTCAGGTCGTCTGCTTTCTGAACCCTTTGCCAGAAATAAATCTGGAGAAGCAGCATTCAGTTTTTATGCAGCACATATGTGGAACAAACTTCCAGTAAACTGCATGTCTGCTACAACTCAAGTGATTTTAAAGCTAAAGGCCTTTCTGTTTGCTGCTGCCTTTTACTGAGATTTGTGGTTAATCATTTCTTCTTCACTGTAATTGTATTCTCTTATCTTATTGTTTTATTTTAACTTTGCCTTTTATAATGTGTTTCTTTCATTTCGTCTTAATGATCTGTGTCTTAATGTCTCTTAATGTTTTGTGTAAAGCACTTTGAAAGGTCTTGTTATTGTGCTATACAAATAAACTTGCTTTGCCTTGGGAATGTGGGCAGTAAAGTATACCATGAGTCAATGAGCTAAACATTACAGAGCACCAGTATGGTACTTTAACTACAGTGGCTACAATGCTGCAGTTTGCACTTCCTTAGGAACAGGAGGTATCCGGTGTGATGCTCTCTAATATACCCATTTCCCGAACATGATAAATGAATCAACTAGGGATTGATTATATAAGGTCGGTCCTCATGCTCGTTTCCAGATAAGATGCTATTAGATGTGTCTGTTTGTTCAGAGATGCAGGTGGTTCGAGAAGGGCAAGGAAAAGAAAGTATTATGTTCCACCTCATTCTCTTTTCCTGCTTTTGTTTACCCTGCTCTCATTAGATTTCATTTAATCCTTTGCTACAAGGATTATTGCGAACAAGTTATCTAATTAAGCTACATACAGACCGACACATACATACACATCAATCTCCACTAGCTTTATGACACTCAAAAACACTTTAGGACCCAACAAACGTGTGTTTGGGAAGCGATGTTTTGATTCCATCCTCATATAACCTAGCATCTCCAAACATATGGGTGGAACACAGCTCAATTGTAGTGATGTTAGTACTATTCACACTTGCTGTCCATACAGTATAACTATGTTTCAGTATTCTGGTGCTTATTTAATTGCCCTTAAAGAAAATATAGTTCTAGCACTGGTGTTCCAAAAAGTATGTCCACTGTAAAAGATAATAGTCAATAATAGTCATGGAATGAGGAATGAGTCTCAGCACTCACTGTGGGGGAATAAACTGCGTTATTATCAACTGAGCTGAGAGATGCTGATTATTTGTTTATGTAATGGAAACAATGGGCAATTATAATCTTCATCCAGTGTGGATAAGTGCCCATATTTTTATTTTTTTTTCATTTCTTTTTTTGCTGTGGTCTTTTGGCAGGTGCACAGGAAACAATTACTAATCAATTGCATAACAGCAATAATGTTAGATTTTTGTTTTGCATCATTGCAAGTTAATAGGAACAATAGATATTCAACTTCAATTTCACTTCATTGTCATATCATAAATGTACATGGTTAAAAGAGTGGGTGAATTATTTTGTGCAAGCTTCTAAAAATATCAAATATCAAAAAACAATTATCAAATATACATACTTCATGTAAGTGTGTCATATCCACCATTTTGCCAAGGGTGAGGAATAACATGCACGGAATGAAAGGTCTGTTCATTCATTATGCCTGCTTCCTAATCACATGGGTTACATTTATACCCTGTATTGGTTGGATTTGTTCCAGGTGGAGTTGGCACTGTGGGATACCGCAGGCCAAGAGGACTATGACAGGTTGAGGCCTCTCTCCTACCCAGACACAGATGTTATCCTCATGTGTTTCTCTATTGACAGCCCTGACAGTTTAGGTAAGGGACAAGTGACACATTCTATCCTTTGATACCTGTACTCAAAGAAAGGACCCTTTTGCTGAGGATTTTAACGTGAACCTGTCCAGTTCATATGGGTGCGTTCATTGCATTTTCATCTCTCAGAAAACATCCCTGAGAAGTGGACGCCCGAGGTGAGACACTTCTGTCCCACTGTTCCAGCCATCCTGGTGGGTAACAAGAAGGACCTGAGGAATGACGAGCACACAAGGAGAGAACTGGCAAAGATGAAGCAGGTACGCAAACTAGGGGCTTGGCACTATATCAATATTATATTGATTATATTGACGCTTTTTTAAAAAGAAAATACAACTCTGAGGCCTGTCCTCCTTTCCCCTTTTAACAGCAATTATGTCGTTAGGCACAATTTTGAGTCTATACCGTACACAGAAAGTACGTACACAGAAACGGCACCTTAGTGAGCATTAATTGATGAGGACGCAAGTAGCGTTAAAACCGCTAGTTTGATCAACTTGCCCACGCCCCCAGTCACTCATCAGATTTTCCACGATTCAACACTACTTTTTGTGGACAAATAAGGTTAGGTCTAGGCATTATTCTACTGGTTAAGGTTAGGAATAAGGTTAGGTTTAGGCATAATTTTACTGAGGTTAAGGTTAGGAATAAGGTTAGGTTTAGGCATAATTGTACCGAGGTTAGGGTTAGGAATAAGGTTAGGTTGAGACATAGTTGCAAAAATGCTATGAAGAAGTTCAACGAGGCAGAACTGTCAATCACAGAGACTACTGGCCAATCCTTACCGGGTCTTGCTCAAACTAGCGGTACAAACGCCAGTCGCGATTAAGACCCATACAGTATATGGAGATGATTTTGAAAAACGATTCTCCTTTCCTGGCTATGTAACTTATATAATATGGCTGGCTCTAGGGAACATGTCCACACCACCCACAAACACTGTAACACTAACTGCCCATTCAGTCAGAGAATGTCATAGAATGTCCCTATCATGTTGCTCTGTCTCTTTCATAGAATAGCAGAACATGCCACTGTCACCTATTCTGTCTGTCTCCACGTTCAGCTAGTAGGAATAATATTGAGCATGCCCTCTGACCCTCTCAGAGCCCGCTGTCAGCTTTTTCTTTCTCTGCACACCAGGAAATGTGTGACAAAGAGTAGCCTAAAGTCATCATTTCAGCTGTTTAGGATTTACATGTTCAGGCTGACATTGTTGTTCATTTAACATGTTCATGCTATATTGCAGATGAGTATAGTACTATAGTTGTGTTATTGTCAAGCCTCTGTGTATTCAGGGTCCAACATCTTGTGTAGATGGTAGATTTTATGTATTTATTTTAGGACAAATACATATTGTATATGAAAAAATCACATCCAAGTGAATGTTCATCAGGTTTTATGACAATATCATATTGAGTCATGTTTTATCTCTGTCTTATGTCATGGTATCTGTTCAGGAGCCTGTTAAGCCAGAGGAGGGCAGAGACATGGCCAATCGGATTGGTGCCTTTGGCTACTTGGAGTGCTCCGCCAAAACCAAAGATGGTGTCCGGGACGTGTTTGAGATGGCCACCAGGGCAGCACTGCAGGTCCGAAGACAAAAGAGGAAGGGCTGCCTGCTGTTGTGAGAGGCTAGCCAATGGTCAAGCCAGTCTCCTCGATAGCAGCTGACCAACAGAAAGGAAAAAAGTAACCTACGCGAAAAGGACTGACCTTTCACCAAACGGCATCTTCGTACTGTATCTCACATTTTACGCTGCGACGGCCTTTGGGCCTGGTCAATGCTTCATGTCCCTCTGGCTCCCCCTCTGGCTGATTTTCCACCCAGCTTAACCAACATAATGTATATGTATGTAAGAGGCCAGTTTGGGGTCTCACTCACTGAGGTAGCCTGATATCTCAGTTCTTTGTTTTGCTGTTTGTGGGTTTTTTGCACTAGCAACACTATTGACTCTATTGACATGTTTTTTTATTCTTCTTTTGCTTTCCCAAAATGAACTCCCTGCCTTGACTGTGTGGTCTTAACAACTGGGAACATGTCTTTTTAGACCAGTGTTCTTAAAGGGATCTATGATATCAAATCAAAGATGTTTGTCCTGATGAAGGTCTAACAACCGAAACGTTGATTTGATAAAGAGCATCCTTTTTGCAAGTTCCAGACAGTGTGCGGGACCTTTTTCTTTGATTTGATATCATAGATCCCTGTCTGAACATTTGGACCTTCCTGGTTGTCCTACACACCTGTCACTAAAGTTTGAGGTGTGCATCAGCCTTCTTTTAAAAGACCTGTGTTTAACTGAAATGTGTCACATTAGTTTGGACTACTGGTCTGAGTTCTGCTCACGTTTGATATGTTACAAACAGAGTAAGTGCTATTCATGAGGGGATGATTGTAACTAGGTAGCTTTTGTCATTTTGGTTGTCAGTCTGGCTGTAACATTTGCCATTTCCTGTTAGATACAGTGGTTCCTGATTATGAGGGCTTTCTGAGTTTTTGTCTTAGCTGGTTTGTTCTTCTTGTGTGTGGTTCATGGGGACAACACACAAGAATCAATTGTCTCTACATATAATTTAGTTAGGCCAGTCAGCTTTTCCCATTGCAAGTGGGGTTTTAGTGCATAAGTACACACATCAGGGCTGAGTTAGTTATTTATGTACCGATTGTGCAGCTGTGGAAAGAGGGGGTCTGCTTGGTTTTCTGTTCTCTACTAGCCTAGCATTATCGGTGTAGTTTTGTTGAGCAGACGTTTCAACATAAATCATGGAGCCTAAACACAAGAACCCCATGCTGGCTGAGCCAGGACACTTTATTAAGGCAGATTTGGCAGTACATTTGGGCTGGTGGAAGTCTGGGGAAGTTCCTAAAAAGGCTAAGCATTTGGAAGCTGAGTTACACGTTGCTGATCTAGCAAGCATGCAGCGTACTGGTGGTGATCAGTCATTTTAACAAGATACTGTATGGAGTTACTGAAAGAAAAGGCCCAGATTTAGCCTGACAGAAGCTACAGAGAATCACTGTGATAGCTTACACCTCATATTTAAATGAAAACACTCATGCTGTTGATGTGCATGCATTTCAGTTCATTGTTAAAGGTTAACATAGTCTATAGAAACATTTGGATAAACCCATGTTGACAGAACAAAATCCCCCCTTTTGGCCATTATTTTAGTGTTCTGTTCCTACAATTCTCATGATGTATTATGCGTGACTTACTACCATTACCTGATTCATATTTTCTGAAGTCAAGAACACTATTCTATTAAGCCCTTTGAGACTGTAAAAGTGAATCAAACTTGACTTATTTTACCATGAACACACTGCAAACATGGACAATGTTGCGGTTACCAAGGGTAGGGGTTAAAAAAGGAAGGGTTGTAGTTTTCACATTCAGCGATTGTACCTTAGTGACATCACTGGAGTAAACGTTTAAGCACACCTTCGGCAGTATTTAGAAGACACAGACGACTGCTCGGTATTATGGCGGACATTGGCGGTGAATGGATCTATCCCTACAACAAATATATAGCAGTAAAGGGGACGTGATGGTTTGTTTCCCTTTTGATATTTGTGTCAGTTGTTCTAAAATAAGCTTTGTGTGGACCTCCCTTTTGTTATATGCTCACTGTCATTGGTCAAACAAACAAACAAACAAACAAACAAACAAACAAACAAACAAACAAGAGAATGGTGGATAAAAAAACAAACAGTTAACAGTTTTGAAGTAGGAAAAAGGGATATTATGTGGATGGTTTAAGCTCCTTATCGTTTCGTTTTTGTAATCATTTTTTCAAAAGTAAATTTTCTTAACTCATTGCTGTATTGTTTTCGCAATGCATTTACAGAACCCTGTAACTCTCTGAAACCACCTAATGAAAGCGCTGACTGTACTGTCCATCTCAAATGAGGTGCCCCCAGCCCGTAGGAGAACGTACAGCGACAAAGATCACCCTCCCTGTCCAGCTTCCCTCCCCAGAACATGGCCAATTGTGTTTACTTTGTATATAGACGGTGGATTCAAACCCCCTGACTGGTGGTGGACAGGCACTTTATGTTTACCACTGTGCCACCAGAGTGCCATCATTTTCCCCTTCTTGAGCTGAATCAATCCAGATGCACTAAAAGCCTTTCTCCGGCAGCAGAGGAAGGTATAGTCTATAGTGCTATGTTTATCTTGAGTGACAGGATGATCACAGCTAGGTAGATGTAACAATGTCCACGCATCCGTCATACCTCCATCACCATTACCACCGACTGCAAGGTTAATCATTAAGTTGAGAGCTTTTAATGCATCCACTGTTGAAAGTGGGTACTGCGAGTGGTTTCCTCCAGTGATGAACAGTGAGACAACGGTATAGACGTAATTTTTTACGCCTGATGGCTTTGAAAAGTTGGAAAGCTATTTTCAAAACAGGATTGCAAATTGCTCCTTCTACGCCTCACTTTCCTACAGCAAAAAACAGACCACTCTTCCCTTTTTTTTAAACACAGCATGTGTTTTGTCTGCAAAGAGACATGTTTGCAAAGCACTCTTCTTGATAAAATTGTCATTTTTCATGATCGAGTCCATAACATCTGACAGTTCAGCGTTAATTCAGCACTTCTGGAGCCACAGCCTTTACAATTGCAAGTAGTCCACTTTTGTGTTGTGTAACTGTAAATATCTATAAAAAAAATATTCTTTGTGTAAATATATATAAAAAAAACATTCTTTACTATGATATATATTGGATTCATGTGTGTTATATAACTTATGTGTGTTATTGGTGGCACTCCTGCAATGACTAACCTCATTGGGTCTGGCCAGGGGTCACGGACCCCATGTTGAATACCCATGTGTTAGGCTGTAAGAGCCAGTGTCTATTTTGTTTTCATTTGGTTCTCCTTGCACACGCTACCCTGTGCATTAGCCTTGTGTTTGTCAGAACGATTGAGCGGAGGGCATCTGTTGTACTCATTTTACACTGTGTTGTTGTGAAATCTGAGCCTAGCTATAACTTAAGGCTTCCTGTGCTGTTCACACCTTGCCGCGCCCACAGCAAATGGTTTCTTGTCTCTTTTTGGACAGAAAGCACCACAACTGTTTCCATGTGTTCATAACAAATGTCTGTTGATAGCTATATCACAGACTTTTACCTGTCTCTGCCACTGCTACAGTGCTACATGATCATGCCAACTGAGAAATGCCCCCTCCCATCTGATTATTGGACATCATAACACATCACAACCGTCCTTAACCACTTTCAACCTGACAACCATATTTTGGACATGTCATTATAGGTGGAAATAGCTCATCTACATGCTCACAACGTGTTGCACGTTGTGAGCTTGTAGATCGGCTATTTTGATTATTTGTCATTTGATAAATTGTATACAGCTTAAGTGGTTAATCCAGGTGGGTTTATTAGTCCTGACTCCTGGCCATTCGAGACAAATGCCATCACGACTTAACTATGCACAATGGCTGTTCGGACCAGCAGGGACACAGCTGAAGCAGTAATTACTTGAAGGGCAGAGGCTTGATGAAGCGTCCCTTGTTATTGTGGGTGAGTAAGTGAGCAAGCTTACTTCATCCTCCTGGGCTACAATGACAATGTGCCAGCTGTGGGTCTGTTGGACATTTCAGCCCAGTCGAAGAAATCCTGTACCGTCCAGATAGTTGGCCTGAGGATGTACTGTAGATGTAGTCAGGCAACATTATTGGCATCTAGACCCCGCTGAGAGAAGCCAGTCTTTTGTTTGCTTTTCTCCCAGTGCCTTCTCTCCTGGCAACCCATGTGCCTTTTGGCACAGAGCAGATAGTTGCTACATGCCAACCTGATGATGTGGTTCAGACTGACATTTCAGACATGTTTCGCAAAGATCAATTCCACATGAATTCCTGTAATACTGGAACAAGTCAGACTGGACAACGCAAAAAGTGCATGTGGTTTCTTGAGCTTCTGTCATTGTTACATGCACACAGTGTTATTATCCCCCAAAAACATGACTGAACTAGAAATATTTTTCATTAATTTGATCACATGTTCAGGGCTGTTTGCCCCACAGGATATCAAATGTTTTTAGGAACCAACTAACTATTTAAAAACCACTCCATTTTGTCTTTACTTTTGCTGGAACACCTCAAATCAATTTTCTTAGAAGGAGCTTAGAAGGAGTCTTAATGTCAAAAGCTCAGAAGTGTGCTGTTGATGTCTAACAGTACATTTGAGCTGTGATTAATCTGCATTTTGATATTGAGCTCATTGCTGTTTATTTTCTATTTCACTCAACACAACTTTCTTTAGGTGTCATGTCAATGGCACTTAAGGTCATTTACAACTTTGTTTTAAAAACGGAACTGTCCTATAGTAGCTTTTGGAGACATCGCAGAGCTCATTGATCCTATTTTTTGCTGTTATGCATCCTATCAGAATACCCCCATTGTGAACATGACTTGAAAATATAATGGCTTGGAATACAATGCTTGAAAGGCCCAGTGACTGTCCTCTTTCGCTCAGACTCTTCATACATTCCACTTCTGTTGCTCATCTACCCACATTTCTACATGTATTTACTGTGTCTTGTGGTTAGTCTGTAGGAGGGTAGATGTTGTGATATGTGTTAACAACAATATGAATGTTGCATTGTAAGTGTATGGTATTTCATTATACCAGCAAAGGAAGTAGAGCTGCTGGCTAGGTCACTGTATTTATGTGGTTCAATCAAGTAGTCATTCATTTCATTTTATAATATACAGTCTGATGCCCTCTACTGGCCAAACAGATGAACATAATCCAGAGTTAGATGTTCCTATGGCTTACATGATAACGTTTTCAGGGCAGTGTTTGAAAATACAAAAACAAGTACCAGAGTGATACTCTCATTACTTCAAGTAACCTCTTTATGGATATAGCGTGTTTTAAGCTGTAGATTATGTGCATCAGTGTCAACAATGAGCACACTATGAAAGCATAGTAAATTGTCCTGTGACATGATGTTCAAGATTCAAGAATCTTGCTAAGTTGAAAAGCCAATGATTTCTAGGCAAATTAAAGGAGGGCAATCAAATATGCATTACAGTATGTGACAGAGCCTGTAAGATTACAGCTCTAAAGCACAGCATCTTGAGAGCATTCCCTTAAAGCAGCAGAGGGTCCAGTCAGTGTTGAACATATCATTAACGCTAAATCAAAACATGTCCTAAGGTGTTAATAAACTGTGGGTCTCTACATTCTAGATTACCACATTAGCCACAAATACACACACACGCACGCACGCACACAGACACAGAGTATATACTGTACACGTCTTCTTTGGGAACCGCTTCTATTCTGTATTGTATAACTTTCAAGTATTTCAAATGATAAAGGTTCCAGGTTTATTACAGCCATTGTAATAATGCTTTGTAAACAGAATGTGTTGTAGCGAATGTTTGATAGTGAACACATTGTTAATAAACTATTTTTGAGACAAGTCATTTGCATTATTGGACTTCCTTGGATAGTTACCAATGAGTGAAAAATGTTGAAACCAAGGTAGGTCAAGTACCACATCTACCCACTGTGGTAACAGACAGTTGTTGCTACAGGCCTTAGAATCTTTAGTTTGCTTCCTTTCTAAAAGACATTTATCAAGTTCCCTGGGAGGGAGTTTTAAAAAAGTATGCAACTTCATAGAGCCTCAACAGTATGCAAGTGTAATTTGCATCAACATTTATTCTGTAGACATCTGCAATAGATGCCATGGGCTGACATATAAAGTGGATTTGTGCATACAGTGAGTCACTGCATTATAGGACAAAACAGGAGGATGTAATTGATGTAATAACTCAAGGCATGTAGACACAATAACTTCACAATGCGCACAAAGAACAATGGCAGAATAAGGTGTATTTTTCATTGACACAGTTGATCACAGACATTGCTGGACACAGGAAATGCATAACCTGTACAGATTAAATATGACAAAAAGGATAACGATTGATACATTTCTATATGTGCTTCAGTACAAGGGCATTGCCAAATTCCCATATCACCTACATTTCCCTTAAGTTGGTCTGTGTGGTACAACTGATTTATATGTTGAGTGTACGTAAATGCAAAGCGCAACACATTTGTGTTGTACAAAATGTACTGTAGCTATCTAAGAAAATACAGTTTGACACCTAGGCTCTTTGAAAACCATAATCAGCATGATGTTAACACAAATGTAATGATCACAATAGTTACAACATATTTGGTGCAAATTTTATTTGTTTTGAATAATGTCTGTACTTACATCTTGTATAAAAAATATAGCAAAAGCTAAAGGCAAACAGTGGGAAATATTCTAATGCAGGGAGGGCCTATTGATACAGTAGGTAAGGAGGACCTATTGATTCACCTCAATAACTGAAATCTCTCTCTACTCTAGAGATAACAAAAAGAGCTACCACTCCCAATTCAAGGAGAAGGAAGGCAAAATGTAGTCATTGACAAGTGTGGGGGTAAAATTAGGCCCCCTGGCTAATGACATTAAGCCAGAGTGACACATAGGATATTCAGTGGAACAAGAAGCTATATAATTTAGTGCTGTCAAGTCTCCCTCATGTCAGAAGAGATTCACGTTGCATATCGTCCTTTGTTTTTAAAAAATAATTTAGGCAATGGAAGCTCTTCTAGCATTATGTTATGCTATATGGAAGAAATGTTTGCTACATGAAAGGCATGGGGAAGGGGTGTACAATTTCAAGCCTTGAGGTCAAAACAGTGTGTATATTGAGTGTGTCTGAATGCGTGTGGCAGGGAATTACCCGAACTTTCACAGTGTCACCAAAGGCCTTGGTTGTTCAAAATAACATATTTGCAATTGAGCTATAGTTGCACCATTCAAAGTCCTTTTGAAATGAAGCCATTGCCTCTTGGTGCTCATGGAAGCAATCATTCCCTGGCAAAAACCAAAACTAAAAATATGTCTGTCTTTAGAGAGAGACATTACTGTATAATGTCATCTTTTGCACAAGCGTCTGCTTCAGTCGTGCCCGTTTGTTTCTTCCTCTTGGTTCAAATGCACTGACAGCCTCTGTCACTAAGCATTCTGCATCTCCTTGCCAATCTTGTAGCTGAGGATCTTGTTCCAGTCAATCTTGGTGCGCGTGACTGGGAGCTGTCTACGTAAGGCTTTGAACGTGGTGTCGGACATGGTTTGATAGTTCTCACTGATGGCCGTCTGCAAAAAAACAAAAACAAAAAAAAAGTACAAAGGTGTAACATTCCCTGATACAACTATAGACTTTAGATTGTTGAAGTGAAATGTGAATTCGATGGCAACATCTTTGGTGAAGACCAGATCGAAATAGTTGTTTCCGTTTCATTACCTGGTATTCATTCTCTGCATCCTCAATAATTTTCACGAACTCCTTTGCAGTTTGATTCTCGTTCTGTCAAAACATAGAATGCATCCAACATGAGAGGGATAACATAATGTTGCTTCACAAACATAAACACACACAAGATTAATTCTACTTAGATATTGCATAAATCTCTTCCTTATACTATAGGCCCTATTTTGCGGGTCTTAATTACTGGCAGGTCTTATGTCTTAACTTAAGACCTGAAGGCGTGGTCAGTGCTGTTTTGCTATTTTGAGGACGGTAAATTTTGCATTGCACAAGGCGGTAGAAGCTAAAATGAATTAGTCATGGGTGTGGTTTAGGCGTTACTTTAATCAAACCAATCAGAGTATCGGCTACCACTCCCTTTAAGTTCAGCTCAAGACGCAGTGCTATTTTCCGTGATTTAAGTTGTGAGATAAAAAGAAAAGAGAAAGAAACATTGAAAGGAGAGATGTCCAAGTGCATGCATGCCCGTCCGTCATAAACCTCCGTCTCATTATGTGACTGTCCCATGTCCAAAACACATCTGTGATATCTCTTGACAAATCAACACATATTCACATTCTCAGTTGCCTATTATTAAAGTATCTCCCCCTTTCTATCTCAGTACAACAAGTGGACATACATCGGTATGTTTCACAAATGTACTCAGTGCTGCCCAAAAATATCTGATCTCCAAGCAAAAAACATATGTTTTGTATTGTCTTGATGATCCGGTGGGAAAGGGCCCTTCGCGTCCTGACCATGTCTTAGCGCTATGCGGTGAGTCTTGAAGTCAATGGGCAAAATAGCAGATACCGCATAGCGCCCTTAAGTAACATATGAACATTTCCCCAGGAGTTAAATATGCTGGTGAGTCTTAAGCCTTAAGTGTTTGCGTTCAGCACGATTTGTAAAATAGCGATTGCGCATAAGACGGCAGCGTTATTACTTAATTACCACATAAGACCTGGAAATAAGATGTGGAAAATGGGGCCCTGTATTACTACACCAATCAGCTTTCTATTAACCAGCTATCTATAAACAAATAGTGGCCCTATTCTGGGTGAACATTGAGCAAAAATAGAGCTTGTGAGCTTGTAGATCGGCCATTTCCGGCAAAGAGATTTGGTGTAGAGGGAGACAATGAATGGGCCAAGGATAGACCACTGGAGGACTCCAATGAATGAAGTATACAGAGTTTAAGTGGTGAAGCTTAAGCCTAAATAAAACGTGACTGCAGAAAATAGGGTGAAGTGAATGCCATATCTTTCTCTCCTCTCAGTAGCACTAACGGTTGAATAAAACACCATACTTACAGATATGGTCAGTGCTTCCTGAACATCTTTATGGCTGACAAGCTGGACATTTCCATCCTCATAGTAATGTACCTGGATGGGATGGTGGAAGGACACTGCTGTTATAACAAATTGTAAAAAATCAACACGTACAGTAAAGGCACACTGTGACTAGTTCTATCAAAATAAAACATACCTGTATTTTCAGGACTCCGCTCACTTGCGCTGTAGATTGGGAAATGCTAAACTTCCATTCAGACCGACAGCGACCGTTCCTGTAAAGAGAAATCACAGAGTAATAGTAGTAATAATACATCATAAGCAGTGGGGAAGACGAGGATGATGACGAAGGGAAGATGATTCTCAGTGTCAAATTGATTAATAGGTTAAACTACCAGATCAATAGCCTCAGTCAACTTACCAGAAGTTTTTAGGTTGAAACTGATGGCCCTCAATACACGCAATAATGGTCTGCTGGCCATCAATCGTTTTCCCATAAACCTGCGACAGACAAGACATTGTCTAGTCAAAGACATGCTCAATCCTCAACAAAACCATTCATTTAGTTTACCCCTCCTACATTATTTACCACAGTAGACAGTAAACACCTGAGAGAAATATCGATTTTATGTCCAGAGGGAACCTCTTTTCACAGTGCTGGCTTCTTTATGATTGCACATTACAAAAAGTGTTCTTTTCTACACTGACTGCAAGATGGTACATTTTTGTGTGTGCCATCCTGGGGTCTAATTCCTAAACTGGTCTTAAGATCAAATCTTCAGTAACTACTTATGCACAAACTGATGATCAAGTATATATTCATAGAACCTTAGTGAAAATGATCGTACAGTATGTCCATTTCCATGTCAGACTAGACATACAGTAAGTGAATGTCCTGCTGGTTAAGTTGGATACTGTTGGAATGGGAGTGCGTATCCTCTGAACCACAGTAAGCTGTGTGCTCTGTCTATGAGCACACTGGTACAGGTCTGAGTAATTCAAACTGAAATCCGCTGCTCTGACATTATTGGAAGCTGTTGTCAAACATGTATTTTGGAGACGACAGGTTTTCAGACAGGAATGACTTTTTTGTACATGATGAGTGGCTTAGAAGTCGTTTTCATTTCCCAACAAACACTTTGTCAGATTTAAATGCTGATTTGAATGCTGAGGGGACGTGCTGTAACCATGCCATACCAGTACCTGTCAAAGTACTCTCGACTCTGGGATTCCTCACTATGGGGTCTTTCACAGAGGGAAGTCAGCCATCTCTAAAACATCCTGCCCACTGTGAACCAGGCTATACTAGATACTGTATATTAATGGCTAGATACTGTAGATGAGTTTTCCGTTTACAACTGACAAACAGACACATAAAATAGGACTTTGTCCATCGCGCACATTTAATTTCTATGGGAATTTCTCTAAAGATTACGTTTTGTTACACAGCATATTCACAGCGTCCTGGGGTCATAACTAGCTTATGATCTGCTCGTGATCATATGTGTAGCATTGCTCATTGCTAACATTAAAAAAAAGCAGGGATATTTAGATGGAGCTTACAGTGCAGACTCCACTAGGGTAGTGCTCCTTGACGTAGGCCCTCAGTGCAGCATCACAAGCATCTCTCCATGGCCCGAGGGCTGCCTCGCCCTCATGGGGCTGAGGGTCACTGGCCTCCTTCCTCAGGTGGTCAAACTTGAAGGACACCTTGTTGGATGGATCAAAGAAGCGCCCGTTGCCCAAGTCTCCATGCTCCGTGATCAGCACCTACAGTATGGGGAGGAAATAGCGGGAAACGGTTTTGCACCCGAATAAACTCAAGTGTCCGCTCAGCTGAGAATTCTACCACACAATATGCAACAACTGTGTTTCTATCCATCCATTTATTACATTAAAATGTTGATCAAATGCTATCTATTTTTTATTTGACAATAAATAAGCCTATGGGTATGTGATTAATTATCTCCTGGGCATTCGCCATTGCTCCGAGGTTATCCAGTCGAGGGCTAGCATATCGATCAAAGCTGAGCAGTGGATACCACAGCCTTTGGTTACCACGGCCTCAGGCAACCACCAACACCCGGGTGATAGTGGTTGGATAAGCTCAGGCAACCACTACCACCCGGGTGATATATACATACACAGTTACAAACACGTACACTCACTATTATTACTATGCAACTCTTCAAAAAAAGTTCGGAAACTTAACTTCTGTCGAATATTTCTCCCATGTGACTGGCACCTGAGCATGGGTTCTGCAACTTTGTTGAGTTTGTGTATGCTCCAAGCAGCAACACTGCCCCCATGGAAAGATGCCACGTTTGTCCCTTCAGGAAATTGCCTGTGCAATAGAGCAAGTGGAAGCTGGTGTTCCGTTACGCAGAGTGGCAGCATTATTTGGTGTCAGGCCTGGTACCATTTCCAAACCTAGGACCAAGTTCCGTGAGACTGGTGAAGTCAAAGGCAGACCAAAAAGTAGGATGACAACGCTCCAAGTAGACCGGTTCCTCACCCTTGCTTCACTGAGGAACCATAGGCTTTCTTTCAGTGATGTACAGGCAAGATTTGCACATTGGTACCACAGACAGATCTCTGTCAAAGTTACAGGACCCATGCTCAGGTAACAGTCACACACCTGCCAGCAGGTCGCTCAAAATGAGAGTGAATGCCAACAGTAGCATATTGAACGATATAAATTACAATACCAATTGGTATTATTGTCGGGGAGAAATAATCAACCGAAGTTTCCAAACGTTTTTGTACACACACACTTTTTTTTTGTTTACACACACACACACACACACACACACACACACACACACACACACACACACACACACACACACACACACACACACACACACACATAGAAGGAAGGATGGAGGACTTGCCTGATCTCCATCAATGTTGGCAAGGGTGAACTGATCCATGTTGTATTGAGCGAACGCACTGTTATCAAAGGAGAGGACAAATATGGACACACGATTTAGAAGCAATTACATAAGTGCTATCCACAGCCAATGTATCTTTAAAATGTGCAGACACAGTAACACAGAAACAAATGCCACTCACTGTGCTGCACCTTCTCTGAGAAGATTATCATTGTTAAGCAGCAGTCGCACATCTGAAAATAATAAGATATAGGAAGCATTAACCAGTTGTGTTGTGTAAACAATTAAATGTGAGCAATTGTAATGGTGCACTCAAGTGAGTTCAATCACAAAGCAGACTCACCATTAAAGACTTCGTTAAACTCTCCTGGAGGTGCATGGATTACAAAATTTGCCGCAATACGGACCTGCGAAAAATACATTGTAAGGTTACCGTTCTAAAAAGAACTTAATATGCCTACTATCGATAGTAAATTACTATGTGTGCAGATTGTGAACAAAGCCAGTCAAATCACAATGCAATTTTCAATAGCATGGCTGCACTCTAGGCTGGCCAACCGGGTGCTCACAGGAGATAAAAATGTCTTAAAAGTGTGTTGAAGGTTTTTATTTTATTCATTTATTATTATTTTTAAAAGAAAGAGAACTGTTCTCGCCCTGATGAAGATCTTAACCGAAACATGTTGGCATTTTTATAGAATAAACGTCATTTTTACTTTACCTCCTCTCCTCCATATTTTTTCCGATCGCCCCTTTCTTTTTGACTAAGCTATCCGCTGAACTGAAGTTTTTAACTGCAATTGTACTTTCACACTCTGTGTGCTTCACTTCACCATTTATTTCCTGGTTGTGCAGACTGATGCATTTTTTTTATGGCCTGCCCTGAGGTGAAATCTATTTTATTGTTCAGGTAATCTACCTGCCCAGTGTTGACTGTTGATAAAACGGAAGTGTCAACTCACATACATGTATGTGAGTTGTGTGAGTTCTATGCATGTACAGTCTGTATACAAAACCTATACTAGACAGTCTGGGCTACAGCAACACCGTAAAGGTGAACAGCCACTAGAGTGAAGCAGAGAGCGGTCTTGACTGCAGACTTGCTAGCTCCACTTTGGCCTTTCCTTAGATGGCAAGCAGGATCTGTCACCCAAGGGCTTTTCTTAGCAGCCTGTATGCATGTGTAAGCATAATGGTGTTAAAGCCACAGACAAGCATGGGTGGGGGGGGGGCAGTGGGGCTACAGGCATGAAAATAGTCTATATGTGTTTCCACTCGCATTTTGTCAACAGCCAACAATGGTTGGTTGGTACAGGTAGATTACTTAAAGAATCAATCTTAATCAATCCAGTCCAAGCACATGAGTAGTTTAACATACTCCTCCCATTTTCTAAATCAACTATACATAAGCTTACGCAAGTGGGGCCACTCCGATCCTACCATAGTGTCTATATTAGTGCCGTCTTTACTGCTAAATGTCATTGTGGGTGTTCCATTAAAGCCATTCCATTGGATATTTGGCCTCAAGCTGCAGCTGACAATGACCTACATATGGGGTCGAGTTATTGTCCATCTGAAGAGCAAGTGTCTCAGTGGGTAACCTAGATCCATTCTTGTTCCAAGTAGTCAATGTGCTCTATTCAGCAAGCATCACAATTGACTTCATATGTGAAGACAGCCAAGAGTTAATTCAGTTTCTTGCCCAGAAACATCCATATACAGTAGGTTCATCAAGATGCACTGTAGTGACACATAATTATACACCTTCTCCTGTATACTATCTTGTGTAACTTTACCTGGAGGATATTCAAAATGTGGATTTCAATCATTTTGTCATACAGTGTAATAAGCTAATTATACCAGCATGTCCTCTGGAGTCATTTCGGGCCTGGTGTACCATTAGGGTCGCCAACAATTTTGGCTTAGGAATGCCAAGCATTAGTTTACAACAAGTAGCAGCATGCAGGCACACAAACCAGTCTTTGCAAGCCCACAGAAGTGGGAAGGAACTTAATTCTTAGATTTAGCAGTGGAAGAAAAACTGAGTCTTAATTTGACAGGTCTGAGCCAGTGGTGTGAAGTAACAAAGTACATTTACTCAAGTACTGTCCTTAAGTACAATTTTGAGCTATTTTTACTTTACTGGAGTAGATCCAATTTTCAGTACTTTTACTTCTACTCCACTACATGTCAGAGGCAAATATTGTACTTTTACTCCACTACAATTATCTTAAAACAATAACATTAGTTACTAGTTACTTTGTAGATTTTGACTATTATTACAAAACATACATTAACCACTTCAGCCCTATATACATTTAGACCATTTGAAAATAGCCCATCTACAAGCTCACAATGCGCTGCAATATTTTGAAAATATTAGTATACTATTATTTGAAAACTTGTGAAATGTGACATTCTGCACACTGAGTACTTTCTACTTTTGGTACTTTAAGTACATTTGGATACCAATTCTGTTGTACTACATTGCAGTATTGATACTTTTGCTTAAGTAAAACATGTGAATACTTTTCCACTGGTCTGAGCTAGATGGGTGTGGGAGACATGGTGCACAGTCACTATCCTAACAGTTACATGCAGGAAGTACATTGACTTCCTTTGATTTAGCGTCAGCTAACTTCTTTAACAGCTACTGTATATCATAAATAACTCTGTCCCATTAAAACCAACACGGACTCAACTGCAGCGACCGCACGTGTTAAGTGGGAAATTAAACAGCCACGGCCCCTAAATAACACACATTGTATTTGAAAATGAGCAACAACACTGAACTGTCATGTACTACACTGACTGAATAGAAGAACACTCGCCCCAAAACACACTCACCCCGGGGCAACTCCGGCTACCTCGGAACGGTCGCCACCTGGTATTCCTAAACGTAACCTCTGTAAACTTAAACTATGCCTAAACCTAGATGTATTCCTTAACGTGTCTTAACCGCAGTAACCTATGCCTACACTACATCTAAACTTATTTCTGACCTTATCCTCAGTAAAACAAATACAAGAACGCAAGCTCTGGGGCCGAGCGGTCCGCAAAAGGAATGGGGGCGACTGTGTTTTGGGGCGGGTTTTCCGGTTACTGCCTGGCTGTTGAGCTCCTCCAGATGGGCTTGTTTAGCTAGCTCTGCTCATATATAGCTATAGCTGAGCTAAATAAAGCTGCCGTTTCTGCTCGACAAAGTCTTCAAAGAACATCGATGGTTACTAACATGAGAGGATGTCCATCGCATGTAGAATCATTAAATAACAAGGTAATACCTTCTCTTCATCGGTGAGCTGCTCTTCAAAATCTGCCATCTTGCCTCATCAGACTGTTAACAAAGCGACCGTCAGGGTTGCCAGGTATGAGTGACTCCACCCAGCACAAACATCCACAACAAGGAAAAGAGGCAGTGGTGGAAAAAGTACTCACATTTTGTACTTAAGTAAAAGGTATCAATACTGCAATGTAGAAATACTCTTTTGAGTAAAAGTACAAAAGTATTGGCATCAAAATGCAGACCTATTATCTATTTGACCATTATTACAGCCAACCTCAAAACTAAAGTAGACGGTAATCGTAACATCGCCGCTTTACAATCTGCAACCTGGCAACCACGGGTCTTTAAGCAGGAAGAAGTCGGTTGCAGCGTTGCCAGGTCCGCTTATTATAAGCGACTTTGGGCTTGTTTATCTGTAAAGTTGTTGGTTGCGTTTTTTTGGACGTGTTTGTTTATCTGGTCTTATTTCCTAATGTTGTTTAAACCAGTGTTTCTCAAGCATATTCATGTCAAAACCCACAAATTAATATGTATTCGTCTGCGGACCCCATATGAAAATAAGTTATGCCAGGGACCCCCCCATACAAGATTTGTGTTGTTAAAATGTATTTTTTTTTTCTTTGTTGAAAATAGCAGCTCTACAAGCTGTGAGCTGTGGGCTATATTCAAATAGCCAATGTATGTGTTTAAAGGGCGAATAAGGCCTCGCTTCTTTTGGGCTTGTTTTCATAGTGCTTGTTTCTCTCTCAACACCTGGCAACACTGATCGGTCGTCACGTGACAGCAAGCCATCACAGGAACAACAAACCAACCATCTGATCCGTGGCGTGGAGGACTGACTGGATAGACAGTACCTTAAACCTTCACGATCTGACCACACGTGTTGGATTAATGATCATTTGTTTTGTTAGGAAGCGAGTATAAAAGTATAAGTACATACATTGCACGTGTGGTTGTTGTCAGTCCAGACCAGGACTTAAAATTGATGTAGGCTACTACTAGTTGGAGGAAACGGAGTCTCTCTTTTCCTGGTGTTTCGACCAGGTGGGCGTGGTTTTGAGGTTAGGTTTCGGCATAGTTCCTGTGAGGTTAAGGTTAGGCACAGTTTTTGTGAGGTTACGTTAAGGGTTAGGGCTAGGTTTAAGCATCGTTTTAGTGAGGTTAAGGTTAGGAGTTAGGGTTAGGGATAGGCATATAAACACGCCCACCTGGGCGAAACACCAAAGAAAGAGGGAGTCCCTTGGAGGAAAGTCACTGGGCTTGTGTTAGCTGCTCCAACACAACATAAAGTGAGGACTGATCTGTTTGTCAGTGTCAACATGGGCGGTTGTTCTGCTACTGGCTGCTCCAGTCGCAACGAGAAGGGCAAGAAACTACACTGTTTCCCCCGGGATCCCGTCAGAAGAGAGATCTGGGAGAAAATGGTTGGGAGGCGCCACTGGAAAGCACATGACAGGTCGAGATTGTGCGAGGTGATGATCTCTCATCTCCAGATTTCTTTGAAAACCCCAACACTGAATATGAGTGCATTGACCTGATAATTAGAATGAATGGTCAGACATTATGTATTATTATAGCTGGTACAACAAGATGGCTGCCAAATAGAACATTTTAGAATGTCATGGAAATATAAGCACTGGATACAGTGTGTGAGTGGTGTGTATGTTCATTTGACAGAATCTTATAATAAGCTGGACAAGAGTTGAATGAATATCCCACCTTCCTGAGTGGTTCACAGCCATAGAGAGTAACTGCTGTGGATGACATGTTGCAAAGGCAAACCCATTTCCAGAGAGTTGACCACTTAAACCCCATATGGGTAACCTCAGGGCTCAGTACTAGTACATACATGTCTTTTCTGTTTTGTGTTATTGTAGGGAAAGCTTTTGCAGAAAATAGCCTATCGACAAGCTCACAACGTGTCTCAGCACGACGCGTTGTGAGCTTGTCGATCTGCTATTTTCTGCAAAAGCCTTCCCCACAATAAGGATGCTGGGGTTTAAGTGGTTAAGATAAGTGTTGGTAAAAAAAAAATCAATGTAACACCCTCCATATCAGGCTATTGGGAGATGCCAAGCATTCTGTAGATAATTTTTAGAGAGTAACTAACACAGCAACTGTCATGGAGTAATAAGTTAGTGGAGCTGGAACTGTAACTCATCCACAGTTATCTAACATGTTTTGACCCATGACCCATGTTCTTTACTCTCAAAGGTCCTTAACTATGTCGTGGTGGTTGTATGTAGAGTATTTCTTTTGACCACAGTGTTTGCAGAAAACACATAGTCTCGTTCATTTCTATTTTCAGAGAAACCAGGCAATGAATTTATCAGTTTATGGCAGCCACGTTAGGTTTACACCGTGGCTATTTGCAAGTAGTTCGTCTTTCATCAGCTTTGTTGGATGTTGGTCACTCATCTAACCATGACTACATTGAGGACATTGTAACATGTTATGGAGCCAGCCAGGGTTTTATTTGCGGAGGAGAGATCCATTACTCTGTTTTTGATAACCCCCCTCTGGTCATTAATTTTTATCGCTGGTGGGGGTATGTTTTATCCCTGCTTCTGGTCATAATGAATTAACATGCATTTCCTTTTTGGAAATGTAGACCGATAGGTTTGATATTTATTTTTGATAATATCACAATTTAACAAATACAAAATCTCAACCACTGTAACCCTGGTGTCCCCGTTTTCAAAATGTGTCACAATTTGTAAAATACATTTAAAATATATATATATATATATATATAATTATTTTTGTACATATTGTGACAAATAAATACTACATAATACATAAATACATTTATTATAGGGCCCTTGAGCCAACTATTATTCATTTTCAGAAGTGTCAAAAATATGTTGTTTAATTTGGCCTGTCAGTAGCCTTAAATGTGGTTAATGATGAAACTATTTGTGTCATATCAAGGTGGGCATGCTTCCTCTTGATGGTGAGTCATAACTAAACCATTTTAATTTTCCGTCTGTGTCTAGGACCACTTTGAGGAATCACAGTATGAATCAAGGCGCATGGACAACCTGCGGAAGTTAAAGCCCAATGCTATTCCAACCAAATTCCCCCACTTCAAGAAAAATAAAACTCTACGACAGATAGTGGAAAATTTGACAAAAACATTGGTCCAGTCTCCTTTGCCGGTGAGACACAGCGTTGAGCACTCCTACAGCCAGAGTTCTGAGAAGGGACCCACAGAAAAGGAAGACAGTGGTGAGGAAAACCTTAAAGGGTTAATATTGTACAAATGATATGAAGTGAAAACATCCACAGAAGTGGTACATGTTATATCGTCATTACCAGTGGTGGAAAATACTCCACTACATCTCAAATATTGTACTTTTTACTCCACTACAATTATTTGAAAACTTTATTTACAAGTTACTTTGCAGATTATTAATACAAAACATACATTAACCAACAAAGTCCTATTTTATACTTAGGCCATTTGGAAATAGCCGATCTACAAGTTTACAATACATCACATAGCGACATGTGTGCTTGTAGATCTGGCATTTTTGACAGATTTCAGATTTCTCTAAGTATATTGGTGCCAATACTTTTGTACTTTTACTCAAGTAAATCTTTGAGCTTTGTAGTATTGATACTTTTCCACTGATCATTACAGCTTCACCCCTTTTCATTCCTCATCTTCATGTGACCACATACTGTGCTCTATCTACTGCAGGGGGGGACCTCCTCGGTATGGACGATGGCCCGGGAGAGAAAATACTGAAACCTGAGTCATTTGGACTCCCTCTACAATGTGTGTTTCTGTGTCCTCTTGACGACGCAGATAATCTCACCCCAACGGCCCATTGTGAAACCTCTCTAGAACTGCAGTCGAAAGAGAATGAAGTGTTGCACAAGCCCAGTTTAACCGAGACACCGGACTCTTCACCGGCAGACACGACAGATTGTGAAGTAGCATACCTAAAGGACATTATCCGAAAGAAGGACGAGAGGATAGCCATGCTGCTGAAAGCTGTGGTAAACGAAAGGAGAGAGAAGCACAAGCTGGAGAGGCAGAAACAGAACCTCATTCAGAACATTGAGAAGGTGTTCAATGCCAATCAGCTGGCGAGGCTCGGCCAAAAGAGCGGTAGAGGGGTCAAGTGGTCTAGTGAGACCATGGAGATGGCAAGCCAGATACGGTCCACATGTGGCGTTAAAGGATACATGCTGCTGAGGGCACAGAACCAACCGCTGCCGTCATTGAGATGCTTGAGAAAGATTTCCCCAATGAAGAAAAAAAGACTTGAGCAGGAGACCAAGTTGTCTGGACAGGAATCCACGGCAACAGTGGATCGTTTACATGCCACAATTGATGTAGATGGTGCCTATGTAGAGAATGGTGATACTGTAGACTGGAGCCGTTTTTCAAAGGTGTCGTGTCGTGCTAGCAAGAGCTGCCTCTGGGAGGGAGGGAGAGTTTCTCCTCCAGTATTGAAACCTTAAATCCTGGCAGCATGATAAACATCCATGCTGCCACTCTAGCTAACCTAAAAGTGTGCTCCTACCAGAGGAATGAATTTAACCAATCTCTTCAACTGCGTTGCATAAGGACAATATTTACGTGAGAGAAATTGGCAGATTGCACACCATTGCACGTGGTGTTGGATGTCTTTTTTGCCTTAGAATAAATTTTTACAAATTTGTGTCCAGACCAGTAGTGCTTATTTTATTGTGTATGTGGCCTTCATCATCAATGTTTGTATCGAGGCTGCATGTTATGCATACAGTAGATTATCGAAATACAAAACATATATATTGATGTACTTAACACTTAGCAGTGTAATACTTTAATTAAGGGTACAATGTTTACAGTTTAGGCATTTAGCAGACGCTAGAGCAAAAGTGCACAAATTCCATGGTTTACTTATAGACTTGTAAAATGTTAGCATTTACATCACTGCTGTTTCCTTTACATCATTCTCTTACTGTAACTCTACCTGGCCGTGAGGTTTTTGATTGATTGATTGAATCCTTTATTAGTCAAAGCTATAAACAACACGGAGGTACAGTAAAACACTTGGGCTAAAACAAAAAAAGTCCTGGCGACTTGTTTCCATTGTTGACCTATGGACCACTTTGGAGATCATTTTTGCCTTTTGGATACTGGCTGAACTTGTAGGCTACCAATATTTCACTAGCATTAACCTGTTAATTAATCCTATAGGATTATCAAAGACCTCATTCACCTCAACCATGCACTATTTCTGGCAAGTGGTTCCGCAGCCTCAACCAAGCCTTGGCCAATAGGCTCTGGGACATCTTCTTCCACTAGGCTTATGAACAGTGGGCACTATCACCCTGTTGCCTGTCTGTCTGACACTCACACTCAGAGACAGGCAGCTGTGTATACACAAATGGGTAAAAAAAACCATACACATATGTTTTGATATGTTTTTACAATTCTAAGTGCCCGGGACTCTGCATTGGCAGATCTGCCGTCCTCCCTGAACCAAGCTTGCACGTCAATGCATACCTGACCACATATTTATTAAGATGGGAATGACTGGACCTACACATGCACACACACACACACAGTATATTATACTGTTGTGTAAATATACATAATATTTAGAGGAAGGACCCATGCACACAGCACCTAACAAAGGTACCTCACATTGTGCATTTGTATTATATTTTATTAATATTTTTTTTATTATTCACTATTTTTATTCTATGGCTATTCTGTTTTTTGTTGCAATGTTGAGGAGAGGAGCTGAAAGCCAATAATTGTATACTTGTATAACCGAAATCGGATGTAATTAATAATAAAACTAACTTTTGAATCTTGAATCTGTTACTGCAATAAGCCACTTGGTGGCAGTAGGTAGGTCGCCACTCTTCCTAATGCAGCAGCAGAGAAGAGCATTGTGAGGGGAAGGGAAGCAGTGTTGCCATGTCTGATTTGTGTGTCAAACATCTTCCAAATATTCCACATTTTATTGCAAGAGTTTTTGCAACAAGCAGATCTACATGCTATTTTCAAACAGCCACCGCAGCCACAGCCCACTACTGGTTTAAAGCGCGCATGTGGCATAATAACGGTCACTTGTTTTGGGCTTCTTTTCCTAGACCTGGTTGCTTATTTCTCTCACAGAATCTGCCAACACTGCGGAGCGTTATGTGTGTGACACCACACTGTGTGCTACTGCCTAGCGACGAGGTTATTACGGTGAACTGAACACTAGCAGCTCCGTGGCCTACGGGACTCCAACACAACACTTGGAGGTAATTAAGATAAACGTATTGGATTCTAATAAAGGGGGTTAATTCGTCTACGTAACGTTAGTCGGCTGGCTAAATTAACCAAACTGTTCATTAGGTCGTTAACCAGATGTAATGTAGCTTAACGGCTAAGCTAGCAAGCTAGCTAATGGTAGCGTAAACCGAAGTGTCCGGTGGCTCCATTTTATCCATTCATTTTAATCCACACGAATTACGTTGCATGAGAATACTAGGAACGTGGAGTCAAATTGACCCCCTTTTTTCTTTAATAAACAATGCTATGCATCAAATAAAGTTTGGCCAAATAAGTAAGGTTGAATTAAACGCGACCCTGACACATAGTAACGGTACGGTAACACCTTTTGCAACAATGGCGCGCGGCAAGGACGTGAAGTTTAGTAAAACTCACGTTTTTTACCTTTTTTTGCCACATCCTTAAATACATATATTTTTTACAAAAATACATATGCCTATATCGTTCAGTGCATTAAAACATTCGGGGTTCCTGGTACGGGGCTGTTTTTTTTACGGGGCTGTATTAATGTAGACCACCGTTTCCCAAACACTGGGTCGGGACACATTTGTGGGTTGCGGACATTTTTTTAAGGGTCGTTTATGGGAAGTAGAATAGACCCCTTAACAGACGACGTCATACTGGCTGCGTGCAGCCAGTATGCGCGCAACGAAACCCATTATATCAGGTCTCGTTAGGACGCGTCTCACTAGCCAACACACACAAGAGGGGGTTGGGGTGTGCTGAAACCAGTGCACCCCGAAACAGGTTGGGAATTGATTGCGTGAAACAATCACCTGTGCGTCCAGGCTCAATGTTAGTAAACAAATAATTGGTCTATGTCCTACATTTTGTTTATTTCAAAAGATTTTTAAGCCCTCCCCCTCCAATCGAAATGTTTCACAAATTAAAAACTAATTCAACCATTTTTCAAAAATAATTTCATAGATTAAAACAAAGAATCAAATAATGTCCTTACCTTTAAGGAAATCACTTTTAAGAAGTATTGAAAATAGCTGATCTACAAGCTCACAACGGTTGTGAGCTTGTAGACCTGCTATTTTCATGATGTAATTTTCACTAGTTTGTGTGACCCAGCCGGGTGACATACATTTTCTCTTTTGGATCCATTTTCTTTCTACTAGAGTGTTAGAGAGCCAGGCAGACCCCTGTTAGCAAACATGATTTCTGGGGTCGCCAAGTAAGTTTGGCCGTGGGCCAATTTCTGTTAAAACCATTAGGCCAGAACACAATCAATGGCTAATTTAGGACTTTGAAAATGCGACGAACCACCGCATACTATATCATAATAATGCTATAAAAGTTAATAAATATGTGTGTGGTATAACTACTTATAGTGGCATCATTTTCCAAAAAAAAAAATCACAATTCCAACTGCCACTTACACTAGCTTGGTGTAGGGTTTTCAGACACGTACATCAGGTGGGTTTCTCTGTAATTGCACATCCATAGTAGAAACTGGACCACAGTACTCACAGACTCCACGAGACAGGGATGATGTTGAAATCCAACTCAGTTACAAAGATGCATAAAAACAAAAAATATAAAGTCCTTGTACAATCACAGTTTGTCTTGTCTTGTCCAAAACAGGTTATAACATCCACAAAAACACCCGCAAATACGGTCATAACTGTTAGATTCCTGCGCTCCAAACTAGCGTCTTACAAACTTTTTCTCTCATTAATTCCTTCGTCAACTTAAGCAGTCACAGCTGCGCTCAGCATAGTATTTAACTCAACTGTAGGGGGCGCACTTTACCATATTACAGTAGACAGTTCTATCCAAATATTAAACCCAACACACATGACAATAAAGCAATAGAAATAATGTGAATTAAAAACAGCTTCTGAATTGGCTCTTACACTACTAATAGAAATGCCTATGGAATCAAAGATGCATACAGAAATGCTTGTGTAATAATGTTGTGCAACTTGTGCATGCCCTGTCCTTCGCACTATGTGGCACTAAGAGTATATATCAAAAAGTTTAAAAAGAGACAGATGGTCATACTCCTTTTCAAGCAAGAACTCATTCATGTTTCAAGGTTACACTTACAGCACCGGAGTAGGCTGAGTGGTGGACATTGCTCTTGTCTTTATGTTTTTATGTATGTAATTTAGTTTTTGTTTTTTGTGTCATGTTAAATGTGTGTACTGTATATGTGTTGCATACATGGCTGCTGGGTCGCAAGACAAATTTTCAGTGTGAGCTGACAAAGTAGTATCGTATCGTAATCATGCAACCCTTTTCTAGTATGAAGTCAAAGATGAGAGAGCAGAGCAGGAGTTTCTTTCAGGTCTGCCTTTATTGGAGACAGTAATGTGTCTAAAGACTGTAGATTTATTCACAATTGTATCCTCCAACTCTTTTTTTTATATAGATCTGAGACCTGAATCGGACCTGGGCTCCAGTATTATGAGGATACCTTACCCAGAAAGACGAGGCACAACAGAAGGTATGGAACAAGGTTGCTACCTGGACAGCATGACATAATGGGGTTAATGGCTTAACATGGCTAGAGTTATTAGAAACAAGTTGCTGTAGAAACATGCATGAATACAGCAAACAATGAAATAAAGTGCTTTGGCCTCTAAATGGCACAAGTTTGCTGTGTGTATTGGTTTTGAAACCTGAAGTGAATGTCTTGCGTTGTCAAAGAGCACCGTGGAAATATTAGAATTTTCCCATTTTCAGGGTTCAATGTCAACCCACGTTTTCATTTACTTCACTGCGATTTTCGAGTAAACATTCCTACATTTCACCATAATGCAGTGTTGAATCGAACGACACTGTAGCTTGCATTTCAATTTTGAATCACATTCATTTTGGAGGACCTGCGTGCAGCCAATTTATTCCTTGTGAATCCTAATTGACTACAATTTTCATGAAGGGATCTGCACACCAAGTCAAAGAGATGCAGATGCTCCAACCTCATTCTTACATGCATTTACCTTGGAAGACATACTTTTGTCTAAAATGCCATGACAGCAAAGGGGCCCAGTTGGAATTAAAACCATTTCAGCAGTGCAGCACCCATTTGGGCAACTATTTCCTGATATGAAAGAACGTTTTCCCCCGAATACAAAAAGTGCATTTCCCCTGAACAAAAAAGGAATCAACCTCTCAAATATCACCTCTCTCTCTTATGGAGGAATTTGTGTGATTGAATACAGTTCTTCATAACGCATCAAATAATGTAGAATTTGGGCCATTTTGCAATTCCCAACTCTAACTTGTCTGTTGTCTCATTCTTAGTGACACTTCTAACCGTCTGTTACTTCTGCTTCTGAAAATGATTGTCCATCCATGGAATTTCTGTTTTCTGTTACCTCACTGGGACTTTTTCAGAATCGTGGACAACAATTTAAAGGTGCACTCTAAAGAGCAAACAAAACACAAAAAGAGAACTTTTTCAAGCGCATAAGACATACAAAGAAGCCAGTTCAGCTTTGGGATCAAGTCATGTCTCGCAGAAGAAGCCGCAGCCCTTCACCTGGGAGTTACTCACGATCCTGCAGCAGCAATGACCCGCGAGATTTGGAAAGGAGGATTTTTGTCGGGAATTTACCCACCTCAGACATGGAAAAGAAGGATTTGGAAGAGCTGTTCGCAACATACGGAAAAGTAGTCGGTCAGTAATCTTCAAAATATCCTCAAAGGAGGAACATGTTCATTGTAATGCTTACATATAGTATTTTACATCCTAGTTGTTCAACTAGAAACACATTGACACATATGAAGAAAAATGCTTTGTCATTTACATTTACTTGTCGTGATCCATGTAAATACAAGGCATGTGTTTTCGAAACTTACACCATGTGTTGTATTGATAATTTCTTACTGGGTCAATTATTTTGCATACTGTGAATAATGAGGTGTATTAATTAAATCGATGTTCCTTCGGGAAGTATAAATTTGTGCTCCTGGAATGCTCCCTTTTCCAGGCGTGTCCATGTTCCGTGGGTTTGGATTTGTGCAATTTGATCGCGTTGAGGAAGCCGAAGCTGCAAAGCTGCACCAAAAGGGTCGAATATATAAAGGTTATAAAATAGGTAAGACTTATGTACAGTAGATGTGACTGCCCCGTGCCCAGATAAAGAAGATACACTAGTTGTGGGTGACTTATAGAAGGTAGGGAAAACAATCAACATACATTCATACAAATATAGAACCAACCAAAAATACAACATACTATAGATAGAATTTGTGGAAACTGATGTGCAAGTGGAAAATTTACTATTTAATCAATTTGTCCGGTAAAGGTTTTCTGGGTCGTAGTATGAACAACATGCCGTTGTTCATTTAATTCTCAAATAATTTAAACCCAAATATTACAAACTGGATTTTACAGACATTGTTCTTCAAATCAGAGGGCATCCAAAACTCGACAGACCTTTAAAAAAAAAAAAAAAAAAGTTCAGCAATAATATCAATGTGTTTATACACCTGCCAAGCTTTAATATCTTTTATAAGCAAAGCTTTTATTTCACATATAGAAAGAGTATACCACCACCACACACAGACACCACATATGTCCTTCAGATTTTTTACACTTTCTTCTTTCTTTCATTGCACTGTTGTGTTAACGCATTGAGATCTGAGGCCGATTCTACAAATGCCTTCTTAAAACAGTTTTCTGAAAAAACGTAAGTTGAGATGAAAAAATGACCGATACTTTGCTGTCCCGGTTTTAATCGGTTAATATGGAAAGAAAAACAAACAAGCAAACCCAGATTTAATGGTGGTCTTTTCCATTGCATTTCGATGGGTTTTGACACTGCTGCCTTGGATTTTCAAATATAGAATTTCTTGTTGGAGGTTCTATAATAAGAATCGCTTATCGGCCTTTCAAACTTGCAAGAATATAGGGCAAAATACATTTATGGTGAACAAGCTGTAATTATGCATTTATTTATATTTTTTCAACCTACGTCCTGCAAAGGTGACTACTCGCCACATTGAGCATCTTGACATGTTCAAATGTCAATTTTTACATCTTTTGCTCTTCATGCTCGGGAGTTCTGAAGCCTAATTTCATTTTGGACCATGGAAGTGTTCACGCCGTCAGTTCCATTCTACGTGAAAGCGTACGCTCATATATCACTGTTATGTTGAACGTTTGGATTGGTTTATTTTCAGATGTAAATATGGCAGTGGAGCGACGATCGACTAAACCTCAATCAAGGCCGAGCCCTCCTCGAAGGTAAAGTAATGGCAAATGGGTGTGAAGAACTACCAGCGCTTCAGATGCTCTGGTAAAACAAATCCACCAGGGATTCAAGCAATTTGGCGGAAAACTGCAATACATTGCGCGGGAAGGCGGTTGCGTATTATTTCGCTTTATTTCATATATCTAGATTGTTGAAATAAATCAAAGAACAAATTGAATGCAATCCCAAGTGTCTGTTTCTCAAAGATGTTGTCTCACAGCTTTTCTTCACTTGTTCTTGCGTCCTTTGCGTGATTTCGTCCCGTGCCGCGGTCACTTTAAAATTTTGTGTTCTGCATCTCGACGTTGCGATTGAAAATCGTGGAATGGGTAGCTTTATTTATATCTTAATGGAGCTTTTCCTGCAAAGTCACACTTGCTTCTGATTTTGCGTAAAAAATGTTCTGATCATTCTCCTGTAAACATCTCCTTGGGAAAACTTGTATTTTAACTGATTTTATAAGAGCTATACGAGTATAATTCAAGATGAAATTTTCAGCTTTAGACAAAATGTAGTCTCAAGATTTGCTTTGAAGGCAAAATATCTGTCAGTCAAGCGCCAACCATAAATATTAAAATGCAATGCATATTGACAATGTTTCTCTTTAGAGGGAAACAAAACAAACTTGTGAATGTAGACATATTCATTTGTATCTATCCATTAAGATTTAGACAATTGTTTTCACCGGCAGAATTCAAACATCACATTTTCAAAATGATACAGGAATGTGGTTTTCTATCAAGTCTTTTGCAAACTTTTGCTAATTTATTGTGTAAAAATCCTTGTTCATGAAACACGGGTCCAACTGTGATGTGCCTGCTTGATTTGAGGTCAATAAATCACTAGAGTGAATTGTTTTGCACATGGATCACGGATCATTTCTTAATTTCAATGATGTCACTGGAACTACCTCGTTTGCTGGGATGGAGTTGTCACAGCTACAGCCACACCATTCCCACGTCGGGAATTGCGGTACGGTGAGGGTTGCTCTCTGTTGCACTCAAATATGGTCATGGAGATAATAATGCACCATATTTTCACAATAAAAACATTTATTTATCATATTTGGAATTTCAAACGTAGCTCCGAAATAGTTTCTTGGGAAAAAGGTAATCTAGGTTCTCGTGGACTTTATTTTCTGTGGTGGTATTGAAATATTTTTTTGAAAATGTCCTAAATTTTACCTTTCCTTGTAATAATACCTTTTTCTTACTTCTCAGGGCTCCCTATGGTGACAGCCGGCCTCGTTCCCGCTCCCCTGTGTATCCACGTGAGTCCCGGGAGGGCCGTGATGGGAGGGAGCCAGGTCGAGAATCAAGCCGGGAACCAAGTCGGGAACCTAGGTCTAGTGGGCACAGCCGTGACCACGACGAGCGTTATCGTGGTTCTGAGAGCAGGGACAAGGAGATCAGAGCAGATCAACGAGGAGATCCGCGACCAGAACCACGAGGAGATCGAGGAGATCCACGAGGAGATCGAGGAGATCCACGAGGAGATCGAGGAGATCGAGGAGATCCACGAGCAGATCCACGAGGAGATCGAGGAGATCCACGAGCAGATCCACGAGCAGATCCACGAGGAGATCCACGAGGAGATCCACGAGGTGATCCCAGGGAACCCGCATACAGGTGACAATGAGATTCAGTCTGGTAGTTCATGAGTCCCATTAGGTGAGGGCTGCACAATAAATTGCAAATATATTGAACATGGCCTAGTGATGGATACTGATGTCACTATTACAAAATGCTTTTTTTATTTTTTAATTATAGAATGACAAATGAGTTCAAACTGAATTTGGTCCTTCCCCAAAGTGTCCTGATATTGTGAAGAATGTCAGTTCATCAATCTGTGTGTCTTTTGTTTTCCCCTGTGTTGCAGAGACTCGTATGATCGATACTACCGTGGAGCAGGCGGTGCAGCAGATGACTACTACCGGAAGAAGGATGATCCCTTCAGAGAACCTTATAGAGATCCCTGGAATGGCCGACGTGACGCTGAGCGTATGTGTTGCATTTCTTATTTTCCACTAGGATTGTCTAATGGATTAACCACATTAATCCTGGTGTCCCTAATTGGGGCAGAAAATGTCAGTCCCCAAGAAAATTGAGACAATAGCAGATCTACAAGCTCACAACGCATTGCAATGAATTGTGAGCTTGTAGATCAGGTATTTCCACAATTCATCATACAGCGAAGTATATAGGGCATAAGTGGTTAAATGGTCTAACATTAAGCAGACAATTGCTGTTAGATTCTTTGATTCTGAATGTCTCGGGTCATTTTATGACTGAGAATGTCACTTTGCACTGACGACCCTGTTATTGACAATGAAATTAAAATTCAAAAGACTAATAATGTTTCAGTTTACTTACATGCAATGCAACCCAATTAAATCTCGTTCATACAATCCCCCCCAGCTGTGGAGGATCGTGGGCGGCCAGAGGAGCGCCGGCGTAACGAGTTGTATCGGCAGTACTATGAAGAACTTCAGCGGCGCTACGACACTGCGCGACCTGTCGATTGCTCCGTCATCGTTGTCAACAAAGCACAGAAGTATGTCCACTCTCTGTATTTGTGTCCCACTAACATTTGAAATGTTTAAAAGGCTCAGCTCTGTGCTAAATATTAAACCAGTACATGGAAGTTTTCATTTCATACCGCTCGTACGTCTGTGTGTGTGTGTTTGTGTTGCTTGCAAACCAACTGTAGGGAGTATGCCGAGACGGTCGGGCGGAAGGTCCGTGATCTCGGCATGGTAGTGGACTTGATCTTCCTCAACACGGAGGTATCATTGACCCAGGCCCTGGAGGATGTTGGCCGTGCCCGCACCCCCTTCGCAATCATTATTACCCAGCAGCACCAGGTTCACCGTTCCTGTACTGTCAACATCCTGTTTGGCACGCCTCAAGGTAAGACGACTCTGTTCCAATATATTGGTAGGACTTTGATGGCTCTTCCTAGGAGATATTACTTAAGTTCTCTTATGAGATTCTTCGACTTATACTATGTTTTACTATACCAAGGAATGCTCCAAGTGTTGGCAGAATCGTCCCAGGTTTTATTCCTATACATTTTGTGTGTGTGTGTGTGTGTACACAATAAAATAATTCTTCTCTACCCCTCTGCCTCAGAGCATAGAAACATGCCCATGCAGGATGCCATGGTCCTAGTTGCCCACAACTATGATGCCTATAAAGTAGAACACCGGGACAAGGAACGCGAGGAGATTGCCAGGAAGGCTGCCAAGATGGCTGATGACGTGTTGCTTAGAGAGCCTGACAGAGAGAGCCACCCAATCTCTCAGCTGACCACCGTTACATTGTTGTCTGAGAACAGGTAGTGTTAATGTGCAGTTTACTGGCCAATTGAAATACAATGGGAAATAAGATATACATTGCATATCAAGCAGTAGCAATGATCCATAGTTAATGATTTGGGGTGCCTAAAAATGATGGCATAAAATGATGGTTTTCCATATGTTGTCCCATTTAGATTTGTGACTCCAGAGGAACTGGACAGTATGATTGTGTACCTCAAGGACAAGAGAGAGCGCTTGGTACGAGCAACAGACCCTCATACAGGTGAGCATGCCTCCTATATTCTTTTTTTTGGTGGGGCGGGGGCTTTATGTGAGAGACAGGAAACGGAGAGTAGGGAAGTGACATGCAGCCGGCTGGGACTTTTTGCCATACATTTGAGCCCATGTGGTACGGGCTATCGGGTTGCCCCAGGTAAACAGCCTTTAAAGTGTGTGTGTGTATCAATGAGGAGGGAAGCCTGGTATGCACGGCTGGCGTGTAACCTACACATCAAGTATTTGCCGGTAGCGTTATGTCACAATGAAACCTATGCATTGTGACTCAAAGGTATTGCACAATACAACTTCAATGTTATGCAGAGATGGGACTTCATGAGAGTTTTTGTTCTGGCTAGAGATGCTTGGTTATCACTCAAGAGTCTGGGAAACTGAAATATTATACATATACGTTGATCCAATACAGTACATTGCAATTTTTCTTCTACAATTGTTCTTAAAGATATTGGAAAATAATTATAGCAACAAAGTGCACTAAGATCATTTGCATACATTTAAATGAAATGCTTTTGCATGAAAAGTTGTAAACATAATGACTGCAAGGTTTCCGCTAGGCATTTTTTGGGCCGGCCACCATGGCCGACAGGATTATATTTTATCGGACAAAGAATACATTTATCGGCCATATTATAATAAATGTCACATGCGTGTTTGCACTGTATACATGCACCAACCAACGGATCATTACATCTCGTTACGTTAGATCTGCACTTCTTTCCACTTAATCACAGATCTAATCTGTTCCTGTTTTTATATTTAACTAAATGATATGATCTGTTTTGTTAACGTTGATGTAGGCGCAAGGGAGGATTGATTACTTGCCTCTAGTTGCGTGCTACAATCAGTGTCACCAGCTTTCACCAACAACACCACTTTATCTATTGCAATGCAGACAGACAGTCACTGTGCTTGCCGGTGGTGTTTATAATTACTGGTCAATTAAACATTTTATCGGTCAATGGCCGGTAAATACCGGCTAACGGAATCCCTGAATGACTGTTAACTTATTTAAACACTGTTGCCCTCAATCTCTCTACTTCAGCTGCTCATCACGAGGCCCCGCCCCCAGCCCAAGGAGTCCCACCTCCAGCCCACACTGCTCCACCCCCCCAATCCAGTCACCTGGCAGCTGCGTCAAGCACCCCTCCCAACGCCAGCCACCAGGCCGAGCTACAGGCAAAAATCCTCAGCATGTTCACCAGCGGTGCCGCGCCATCAGCAGGAGGAGCCAGCGCAGCATCCTCTGTGGCCAGTTCGACCATGGTGCCACAGTCCCAAGCCTATAGCTCGATTTCCCAGCTCACGGCCATGAGCCACCCCTCATCAGGCCTCCCGCCCCCATCCCAGAGCCCGCAGATGATGGGGGCTCGTCCTTCCATGCCTCAAAGTGGCCCTCCTCCTGGTGCACCCCCAGGCTACGGCATGCCGCCTGGCCGAATGCCAGCCGCACCGGGAAGCACAAGGCCCCCTGGCGCAGCCTCGGGTATCAACTTTGACAACCCGAGTGTCCAGAAAGCTCTGGATACTCTGATTCAGAGTGGACCCTCTCTAAACCACCTGGTTAATCCTGGCAGCTCCCAGCAGCCACCTCCAAGGCCAGGACCAGGCATGGGGCCAAGCATGGGCCAAAGTATGGGCCAAAACATGGGCCAAAGCATGGGTCAAAGCATGGGCCAGGCTCCCCCCATGTCCATGTATTCACGACATTACTAATAGTCATGTTAGCCCCATTCTTTCCTCTCATCCAAGTAGGGCTGCACAATTGGCAATTATGTTAAGTCTTAGTTGTACCGTTCCCTCGTCTCCATGACGTTACACACGGTTTAATCACTTGAACTTTATATACTTTGTTGACCGACGGCCCACAGGGGTCTGTACTTGGTTGTGAGCTTGTAGATCTGCTATTTTTGCCTAATGTCTGCCTATTTTACATGCCCAGAATAGGGATGTTAGGGGTCATGTTTTAACCCATTTAGACCTGAGGCCGATTCTAAAAATGCCTTCTAAAATAAAAAGTTGCTATATAGTATATAGCTCAAATCTAAAAGGACAGATGCTTTCCCGGATTGAATGGGTTAATGACCAGAACACTATACAACCCTTCCGGATTGTAATTTTCTTTACTGATTAATGAGGAAAAGAGGCATTACCAAAATTATTTAAAAAAGCATCCTTTCTCGACCTGTCATGAGTATATTGATTAATAACCGTGATTGCTATATTTAGCAAAAACTATTGGATTACCGTTTTAGCCAGAATTGTGGTAACCGTATTTAATGACCATGATTGCAATGTTAAGCAAAATAATTGGAGTGTCATTATAGGCATAATTGTGCAGCCCTACACCATTAATAATAATTAATTAAAAAGAAGACATAAATTCTGTTTGGTTAAATCACAAGTTAATGTGAATAGATGAAAAGTAGACATTTTGTTTTCGTATTTGTAAATGCTTTTAATGAGGAGTCCTTTTTCTATTTTTATCATTCTTGGTATTGTACACGGATGCTTGAACTCTTCGTTGCTCTTTGAGACTTTTGACAGTCAAGCTGATTGCAATTGTAACCAGGATTCTTTTCCCTTTTTTGTTTTGTTGTGAGTTGTAAGTGTTGCATGTGTTGACATTTTTGATTGCTGCAGGCCCATCAATTTGTTTTCCAATAGTTGATACAATGTTGTTAGTTTCAAAACATGTACAGTATACAACGCCCTGTGATGAACACATTATTTCATACAATAGCTCTTTTTGCAGGGAATATTTTTTTGTTGTTGCAACAAGATGGAATTAAAGACTCGACACAATTAACTGTAATAAAATGGTATTGGTTTATTGCATTTTGTGCTGACAAATCTATAAAATGGAACGGGTATCGCCAGAAGCCATAGATAGAAGCATTTGAAATGTAAGATAAAACTACTTTTTCCTCTTTCTTTTTTTTTCCTTTTTTTTAAGGTATCATGAAACACAATAGAGAATAATACTAGTTTTTATTTCATTAGAATATTTACCTTACACCGACACAAAAAATAAACACCTCCACAATAAACTGTATTTGATTTATTTACACATAATCCCCAACCACCCCCCCACCTTCACTGCAACCTCCCCAGCAGTTTTACAAGTGCACATGTACACACATACACACCCCCACATAACTGAAAGGAACGCACTACGGCTTTACCATAAGACTACATACAGTATCAAGGAAGAATAATGAAGGGTTATTTAATGAAGGGGGAGAACTACAGGAAACTGATATTTGTGTGTGCGTGTATACTGTATTATATATAATTTGTAACTACTACATCCATTCCATTTCAAGCACTCGTACAAAATGTTTTCCCACGACTCCAGTGAATTAAAAACAAACCCAGATCAGGAGTTGGTTTCCTCTGGATAGGGTGTATATTTAAATGGAAAAGGTCATTTTGCATCTTTGAAAGCTATAATGCACTCTAATGGCAGCTTTGTGTTTTCCTATTGAATGAACCGTTTTTCTGACTGGTAATCAACATATTTAAGATGAGTTCCTGTTGAAGCATAATTGTAATCAAGGTGGTTAATTTGAATTATTACAAGGTACTGTCATGTTTTGTCAGCAAGCAGACATTCTTTGCTGAATTTTGCTTCTGCGCTGTTCATTTGAAGAGTTTTGAATGTTCATCAAATTAACTTAATTTGTTTATATACTAAATCAATTTTCTAAATTAAAAGAGAACCCCTATTTAACAATTGTCAGAGTAATAACCATTTATTTAATCAGCCAATGACTCATCAGTATTTTGCTTTGTATCTAATTCATTGGAGTACACATTTGCACACCTATCATATGTAACTGAAATATACTTTGGTAATCAGTTTATCTGCAGATATATATGACACAATTGACACAACAATCTGAAAGGACCTCTTGCAACAAATAAATCTACCATAAAAAATAGAATCTTGTACTGTAATATATTCATTCATCTTGGATACACTGATTGGCCAGTCAAAAGAAAAGATAGCAAACATTTCATACTACCAAAAGAAAACGTCTCAAATAAACGGATAAGAACAAAATACTTTTTTATATACCACAAACACCCAATATATTTTCAATACTACACCTTGTTCAGGGTAATAGTCTGCATGCATGCATTGAGTTACACAACATAACTGGAGTAGGGCTCTGCTTGCACCGCACGGATAGTATCTTCAATTTTTCTCATCAGACTCCAAGAGAGATCATACTGACTCATAAATAAACAAATACATAGAAATGCAGCAGCACTCAATTTACCTCCTGAGTCATAGATCTGCTGTGTCTGTGAGGATATTCATGGTTAAAAATTGTAAACCTTATGTGAGCTATTAGGCTTTCTGGCTCTCCGTCTTTCTGTAAAGCAATTGTGAGGCACTGCGTACCAGTTTATGGTCTGCTGTTCGTTTCTTTGTTGGTGTCTTTTCTAAAAGGATAGCCTCCTCAACCCAGTAACAGATGTGTTTCAGAGCCCTTTATATCCATTTGAGGATGGAGACTTTTGTAATGATCACCGGCAGGTTGGTCTCATGCTACAGTTGTGCAGGCGAAAGATTTGATCTGTTCCACTGATGGGCTGGGGATGAGGAAGGAACATGCTGGTTTTATTTTGACCACCTTGTGTTGTTCAAGCAGAGCCAGTACCAGGATTGGAAGCGCTTGTTTTATATTCTTTGATCATTTTACAGAATTATACTGCAATCACATATTATAAGTATAGAGCTGGGGTGGATTTGTGACAGGGAGGGGGGCAAGGGAATGTGGGTGGGGGATTTTGGGGGAGGCTCACCTCACAGATAGAGTGACAAGCACTATAGATTGAACATTTACTATGATTCTTTTAGAAATATAGCAAGATAAAATAAAATAAAATAAAATTGAAATAAAGTTGTGATGCATGCCTCACTGACCTAGAGTATACTTAAATGATAAAATGTCAACAAAATGAACAGGTAGGTAGTTTATTGCAGTCCAAAACTGCAGTATAATGATGTAATATGATTATCTTTAATAACATGTCACAACCCTTACAACTGGCTGTAATATACACCCATGCCACCAGAGAGCACTGTGGGACAGCTGTCTTCCACAATGGACACTTAAGATCTTTAGGGTCCATAAGACCTGGTGACAAACATTGTGATGAACTAACTGACCGGTGGCACTGCTAGTTGTTTAAATGCAAACAATGAAACAAAAACAATATCTGGAACAAAACGATAAATTAAAAAAACAAACAAAAATATCTATGAGAACAATATTGCACATAATCTTACAAAACTCTAAGACTCTGTCCACAGTGATAGACCAGTATACAACAAAAGACAACATCGTAGTAGGTTACAGTGTTTCTGACTGCAGTAATAGATATTTACAAGGGTGAAATGACCATTCGTAAGGTCCATCCATTCGCTAACTCAAAAGCTTTTGTTACATTACACTACTTGAGCAAAGATTGAGATATGACAAGTAACAATAATGTGAACTCATACTCTTTTACCTTTTTTGCAAAAGACTTGTTTTCAAGGTCAAGCCATGTTGCCACGTGGCAAACAGGTTCTCTGATCTGTAATTTAAGTGACATTTTATGATGCTCAAAAGAGAACACTCCGTTCCCCTCCTACCACCTTGAACATAGAACTCATCACAATATAGAAACCACTAAAAACAAATATTGCCACATAAGACCATGCAAACAGTAATTATAAAACACATTGATAATTTGATAAATAAATTGAATAATTCATTTTCCAGTAAACTTTTCCAATAAATATCAGATATCTCTTCTTTAGAATAGATTTAAAAGGCTCAGTCGATGCAGGCAATGTTCGAGTGACAATCCCAAAACAGCCATATTCTTCAAAACGTTTTTTTTTTTCTTCCCAAAGACATCATCAAGACATTGACATAATTATGTGTAATATCAAAGTATTTTAAAGAAAATGTCTGATGATCTGAGGTGCCAATCATCTAAAAAGACCTACAGCATGGCCTCTTGAACATGATACTTAACGTGCCACAGGTAGATGTGTTCAAAATTCACAACCTATATAACAACTAACAGACAATTCAAAGAAATGTAAAGGAAACATATTCTTAATCATTTTAGTTGTTTTTTACCCAATCAGAATGCTCAGATTCATGGAATATTCTCCCTGCAATAGGGCTCGTTGTACTGCTTTAGTGAGATATAACATTAGAGAAGGGAGTAAGCAGTTTTGTAAAAAGAGAAAAAAATACTTGGAGGAATTTCCCCCGGACCGCCCAAACAAATCGCACCCTAGTGTAATATTGCGTCAAGGTATTCAACATAAAGGTAGTTCTCTAATACAGTGATTTTCAATTATTTTGTGCACAAGGCACACCAATGGACAAGTCAAGGCACACCTGTATTCATAGCGAAAATAGCTGATCTACATGCTCAAAACGTGTCGCATCGTGACGCCTTTTGAGCTTGTAGATAGGATATTTTCTCTATTTATTTTTATTTGTGAAAGAAGTTCAAATGAAATGTTAATTAAACATTTTTCGCCCGTAAAAAATAGGACATTTAGTTATAGAATTTGCTTCTGTATTGGGGAAATGAATGTCAAATTATTGATAAAGTAAATAGTAAAATTTTGTATAGTTGTGTATATTGCAGTAATAATGTGGTTGCCACAAAATCCCAAAGCACACCAGGACTTGTCTCATGGCACACCAGTGTGCCTCTGCACACCGTTTGGGAACCACTGATCTAATGAAACAAAATGTGAACCCTGTCCAGAGATTACAGTCTCGGGAGACAACGACCAACACTGATATGTATGTCTATTAAGCCGAAACCCTTTTTCTCTTGATCTTTTGTTATGTTCCTTTACTCGTCTCTATTTACAGTACAAATAAATCTATTGATACTAGCAGCATTCACAACAAATGGTCTGACATTCAAACACCACTAAAAACATTTAATAATGTTTAAATAGCTCTATAAACTAATTTGTTTTGCTTCCCTCTATTGTATATATACTGTATATATGTATATAAATGTATATACAGTATATATTACTGTATATATATATATATTTATATGTTTTCATTTATATTTATAGATCTACTACAAGTGCAAATGACCAAAAACAGTTTCTTTAAGAACAAAATTAATAAATACAAATAAAATGAAACAAAACACTCAGTGATTTCTGTCCTTGGTCAGAGTGACATGGTTCTGAATTCATAAGACATATGAAATCTACATATACAAAATATATGTGTAAAAAAAATAAATAACATGATTATGTGAGTCCAAATTTCACCAATTGCACATTCCTTTTCAAGATGCACTTTTGAACTTAAATGTGATTTGCTAACGATTCATTCTTATGGTCGAGGACCTGTTTGGCTCATACCAATCTAGAGGATATAAAATCTCATTAGTAGATTCTACTGCATAGAGTTCTGTCTTATGGACAAAATGAGTTCCCTAGCTACCGAAGCCATCGCTGTTCCAGAACTTAACTCCATTTCTTTAACTTTGTTCAGACAGTGCCCTGTGAACAATCAATAAGTGCTCAAATTAAATACTAGCTATACATTTTCTTCCAATTTCAAGGAATCCACGGTTAACAGAGGTTGGCTGATTTGACGCACATCACTGATTATCCTGTACCGGGGTACTTTCCAAACAGTGTTGCCACCATACTAGCACCATGCAGGCATCTCTCCATTAACCACACTTTATTCCTTCTAATTTGAACAATAGAAATTTGTTTGCTATTTATCTTTGAAAAATACTTTGTATGGCACATATTGGATATCTAAATTTGGCAAAACACAGCAATATATCTTTGAATGACAGTCTAAAAATGGCATATAACTATTTCATAAATATGTATAACCTCTGTCTATAAACATAACAAATACATTTGTTCTCTAGATGAAAAAATAACACATTTAATGTTCATTTAATGAACTTGACGAGTTGGATAAAATGTCACTTGTTGCACAGTGGCGGACAGTGCAGGTGCAGTACTTTGTCAAGGTTACAGTGACAGTTACCATAGTGATAGGAGCCTAAGCCATCCAGAAAAAAGCATGTTTTGAGCTGACCCTCTGAGAGAAGGAACATTTTTCTCCACTAGAAGCTTTTTAGTATGTCACAAAAATACTACACTCATACTGAACAATGCGTCAGAGCTTTTATATTATTTACAGTCAGTGATCCACACGAGGGTCAAGGGGGTGCTGGCATCTGACAATGATGATCTCGACGGGACACATTAATACTCTCTCCCCACTCCTCTGTCGGACGGCCCCTCCGCTAGGAAACGCAGTATTCACAGTTTAATTACGTGTCAATCTCTAAAAACCAAGCTAGCCTTGTTGTTTTTTGGCACTAACAGTGGCCACATGGGTGAATGGCCACTTAAAAGAGAGTAAAATAGGGGACGAGTAGAAAGACAATAAGGGTGAATGGAAGAGAAAACATAATCAACCTAAAGAAACAATACAATTACAGGGAAAGATGTCGTGTTAAGGAGTGCTCAAAAAGTGTCATGGAGATTTGATCCACGTACCATTAAAGTCTTCTTCAAATGTCATGGGATTTTCACAGTCTGTAGCAGCCGCCATGTTCTCTTCCTTCCAACCACTGTCCATGACCGTGGGTAGCAGTCTTTACTTTTTTTCTGTTGCCGATCGTTCGCATCGAAAACAGGAACACGTGGATCGACCGTACACTCCAACTCTGAACTCATTTCAGCTGGACAGAAGACAATTCGCTGCAGAGAAGTGTGCGGGCACTACCATGCTAACAAAAGCCCAACCTTCAAATAAGCCGCTGTGATTAAAAGAAAGACAGACAAACATGCATATTGTATGTTCACACCTCAGCCAACAGCCCATGACCGGGTCTGTAAATACAGCCCTTTCAAATAATTGGCTTATAGACAAGCTAACACAACGCTCAGGGTAGAAATGTCTAAAGAACTCCTAAGAACTATTTAAGATGAAATTAAAAAAATAATAAACAAGAGTCTACCATAGATACAAAAGGTAGCCAGTGTAGAATGGTTTGTATCACTGTTTATCTGTCTCCTAATGTCTGATTTGTGCTCTGTCATAAGACAACGCCGTGGGCGAAAAATAACAAATCTATAAGATCACAACGCATCACATCCGCAACGTGTTGTGAGCTTATAGATCAGCTATTTTCGTCCCGCACAGCACTGTCGTACGATGAAGTACAAATTGGGCTCAAGGGGAGACATTCTGTAAGGGGAGAATGTGATGTAATTGAGTCGAGCTGTTGGCTGGGTGTGAAAGGACTTCCAAACATAAATAAATGACAAGGTAGATGTGATTATGATGTGATAGGGAAGGAAGGGTTTGAGCACAGGGGGTGTGGGACGAGGGTTTAGTGGTTGATGAAGGGGGGTTGGGGATTGTGAGGTTGAGGGTAGGGGGGTTGCTCTCTCAAGAGTAGATGGTGATGACCTCGCGGCCACCTCCGCGAACCAGGAGGACCCGGTTGAGACCCTCAGTGAGGACCTCAAGGAACTCCATGTCTGGGAGGAAAAAGGTCAAGGAAATCAATAGCAGTGGCTCCAAAATGAACCTACACTGACTGTATGTTCTAATCTACAATGCTGGTTCTGTGCCTGGCATAACCGATGGGTGGTATTTGACCCATAACTCTCAGAGTTACAGACCTGTAAGGGTCCATTTGGAACGCTGTCAAGGAACCCTGAGGGTCCGTGAACACCACTTTGAGAACCACTGCCGTAAAGTATTTGGACGTCAGTCTTGTACAGGATGAAGGACTTGACATGCCTTGTGATATGTGGACTGTATCCTGGAATGAAGATGGACATTGGGAATTGCTGACAGACAAACTTTTTTGTTGTGATTAGATTTTATTTTTGTAGTGTGGTTTTGTCTTGTTCTGTTATGTGTTTAATTGTGATTGCTAAATCTGTGGCTATATTCATATAGTATAGTGTTTCTTAGGGGGCGTACAGAGAAGTCAGAGTGGCACAGAGGGACTGGAGGTATTGTATTGATGACAAGTAAATACGTAACCTCGTAGGATTTGCGTGACAATGACAATTACAATTACTGACAAACATATCATCTGTGCCACAGATGAACTGGTGGTGACACTGACAACTAAAGATCTAACCTCATATTTTCATGTTGCACATGAGAGAACTAATGTTTCCTCCTACCCCTCATGTGGTCCCCAGCGAAATAAAGAGTAGTCACTATAATTCAATTCACTGTTTCAATATCGCTACTATGAATCTATTTCTCATGTACAATTATGACATTTAGACAATTTAATTAAAGTTTCATATCAGAGTCCCTAGGACACAATCATTTGATATGGGGGTCCAAGGCCTAATGAAAGTCAATTTTGAAAACCCCTGGTGATTTTCCTCATTCACTGGTTCCATCCTGTCCACATTGTTGAAAATAGTGAGGTTGCGGTCGTTGGCCACCAAGTCAATGATCCCTCTGGAGTGTTACTGTGTCAGATATGTGTGTCTGTGTATGTGTACAGTACTATTACTAGGGCATGCCTCCTGGCGAAGATTTGAACTCCACTGAGCGCACCTTTTTTATAGCGTGAATCTCCAGGAGTCTAGCCGTCTATACAAGGGTCTGTCTGTGTATCCGGGGCTAATCTTGCAAACCAGCGGCAAATGTCTGTCACAGAAGTAGCTCCACTATTATTATTGTTTAATACATTTAGAAATATCAAACTTGTATTTTAAAATAGAAGTCAATGGGGCTCTGATCGGGCTGAAACCGTACACTAATTATTCTATAATATTTTCTATCTACACCCATTAATACTCAAAATGTAAAACAAAACCAGGAGAATGAAGGATACAGTTCTCGTCACCAGTCCGGGACTTGGGTGCTCCAGGCATGTTGAGGAGCACCAGCTTGGCCTCCGAGGACTTTTTGATGATGACCTCATTCAATCTGAGTGCTGTGTGCATGCGGCGCACGTTGGACTGGTTCCTGATGGAATACATGATAAGACAAATGCAGGTTGAAACCACCGTCACACGCAGTCAACAGCTAAACCATCCAAAGTTTTCTAATGATAAGGCCGGGCAATATATCAATATTATATTGATAACGTGATATGATCTGGTATTTTGGATATAATATTGTGATATGTGTTGTCTTTTTCTAGTTGTAATCGCATATTCTATAGTTTAAAAAAACATACAAAAATAGCTAAAAATAGCTAAGATAGCCCATCTATAAGATCGGCCTGTAGATCTGCAAAAAATATTTAAACATTTCTTTAAATCAATAACGAGGTATTTGGTAAAAAAAAATCCTATTCTTTATCACCCACACCTAAATGATTGTATTACTATTTAAGGAAATTCTTCATGATTCAAAGCATCTTCAGCTCCTAATCATGAATAGGGTGACAGAGGCTCATTCACACAATGACTTCATCCTCCACATTCATTCATGTGACTGGTTAACTGGATCCATGTGTGAATGTGAATGGATGAGTTGGAGCTTCATAGGTACTTCAATACTTACAGGTTCTCCCACTCACTGCAGCATGGCAAGAAGAGAAACACATGGTCATCAGTGCTAACCTATTCACACATGTGAGCTCAGCATGTTTTATTCACTAAAAACATTATGGATTGCAGCTTTAAAGTGGTGCAAAATCCAAACCTTACCATTAAATGTGTATTACCTTCTCTACAGCACTTGCATGTTATTACACTCTACTATTAACCACTTGAGCCATATTTTATACTTTCAAAAATGTTCTGAAAATAGCCAATCTACAACAACGCATTGTGTCTTGAAGCGCTTTGAGTGTGTAGATCGGCTATTTTCACTCTATATCGGTATTTGTTTAATTTTATGCATTGCGGTGACTGCTAGAGACCTATGGCACTCTTCTACCGAAAGGAGAAATTCACAATTCCAACGTGGAGAAGTTCAAGAAGCATTTTTTGGGGACACTCACGGCTTCATGTTGAAGATATCTTTGATGCCCTCGGGCGTGGCTGCACCATGTGGCTTGGGCGTGTCCGCCTCACTTTTCTCGTTCCAGGTCATCTGCACTTGCTCTCCGGGGCTCTGGGCCCCCTCCGTGGCCGGGGTCAGAGGGGCGGCCGGGGTGGCGGGGCTGGCGGGAGTGGTGTTGTCGTGGATGAGCTGCACCTGTACAGGGCGGGACACAGGGGAAGAGGACGACTTTGACTGTGAGACGACGGGGGGAAGATAATGGAAGTCACACCAGAGAGAGAGAGGAGAGAGGTTGAACGAGCCAAAGTCGAGGTGGAGAATGCAGGCGTGCGGGTGAAGTCGACAGAAAAGACCACATGTGTGTGAGAGGAGAGAGAGGAGAGAAAGAGCTATGATTAAAAAGCCTGATTTATACTTTGTTGCCGAATCTCGCGCAACAAAAATAGCAGATCTACAAGCTCACGCTGCGATGCATTGTGTTGTGAGCGAGATTGTGAGCTAGGTTCGGCTATTTCCTGTGCACAACACCCACGCGCAACTAAGTATAAATCAGGTTTTTAAGTAGTGTGTTTTTCCCCACCGGCGGGTGTTTGGTATGTTGGAGACTCGTTGTACACCAGTGTGGAAGGAGTGTGTTGTTTACAAATCATATTTTGAACTTGTAGATCTGCTATTCTTGCAATATTCTCTATTCAGCGCCCAACTACGTATAACACGTACAACATGTTTAAGAGAGACCGTGTTTTGTGCAGTCTCTAAATTTTTCTGCCTTAGACTGTACCAGTCGTAAAAGTAGCATATATATATAATGTACACCGTACATTATAAAAGCTTATTATTATTAATAATGTATTAATTTTACTTGACTAAGAGTACAAAAGTATTGCAATAAAAGTACTTATAATGCAGAATGGCCCATTTCATCATAATATTATGAATTAGTAGTGCATCACTTTATTTTATTTATTTTTTAACTTTGTCTTTATTATAATTTTACAATCATATGGTCACACAACAAACTTAAACAAACAGTAATAGCATACAAAAACTAATAACTAAACAAATGAATATTTTACTTAGACAAATCCTCTGTGGGAGTGCATTCATCCTTTAAATGTTGCAGCTGGTAAAAGTGGGTCTGATTTTAATGACTTTGTGCTGCTGGGTAGCTTAAAGCTGCACTATGTAGCTTTCCTCTTCAACCCTGGATTTGAACCTGGTTTCCTGCGCAAGTGCTGACATTCTTTGCCATTGAGCTGATAAAGCCTGCCTGCTTGCTCAGGGGATAAATTGAATCTTGACCATCAGGTCACAATTCGTGTCTGATCCAGTGTCTAGGTGAGACATGACCTTTGACACGATCTAAATGTCTCAATAGAAGAGCAGGGAGACAAAATACAACCACCCCAATTGTATAAGTTATATTGTATTAACTCATTCACTGCCAGAATTATTCTGGCCGCGTTTGAACACTGCCATATTTTTCATTGAAAAAAAAAAGTACTCAGGAGCCGAGATACAGAATTTTTAAGTTTTAAGTTAACAAGGAAGTGGATGGGAGTCTATATCTTCGAAAAATCATATCTCCTTGGTCTTTGGGTCAAAAAAAAAAAAAAAATCTAAAAAAAAAAAAAAAAAAAATAATTTTTTAAAAAGTCGTTTTAGTCGTTCTTGGCAGGCATGGCTTATGGACAGAAGTCGTTTTAGTCGTTCTAGGCAGTATATGAGTTAACATACTCTACCATAGATTGGACAAAATTACATTTTATTCATAAAAAAAAAGTTACATTGTGCCGCTTTAACTAACCTATAATAATACATCATAATTTATCAGTATGTATGTTTTGTGTTCATCTAAATCTGCTAAGCAACTAGTAACTAAAGCTGTCAAATAATTGCAGTGGAGTAAACAGTACAATGTTTGCCTCTGAGATGTACTGCAGTGGAGTTCAAGTATGAAGTATAAAGCAAAAAGGAAATACTCACTAAAAGTAAACGTACCTCAAAATTGTACTTGAGTACAGTACTTACTTAGTTACTCTCAGTTACTGGTCTGTACACAGTAAAATCCTGAGTGTACTGTGAGAGTTAACTCTCTGAGTTACACATGGATAAATGAACACTGAGAATTCTACTGTGTGTAGTGCTAATGATAAAATGTGAGATGTCATATTTTCAGCATTATGCGGTAAGTGTCACGTTGATGGTACATGTGATGATGAGGTAACCTCACTCTATTTTACAGCAACCATGAGGTGTGATTCAGTTAGATACAAGTAAAGATAGAAGTGTTATCATATAGGACCTAGCAGCTGATGACAGAGCAGTGAAATGAGTAATTTAGCCCATTAAGGCCTGAGATTCCGATTCTAGAAAAGTCTTCTAAATCCTAACAGCTTTCTGATACTTATACTTATATTGCTATATATATCAGTGGTTCTCAAACTTTTTCATGTCAAGGACCCGCAAAATGATATGTATTTGGCCGCCGACCTCCATCTCAAAATTGTTGTTCCAGGAACCCCCAGAAGCAAAGATTTGAGTTAAAAATGTTTGCTTTAAAAAATATGTATATTGAAAGATTTGCACAAATGTTCAATATTTAAAAAAAATAGCAGATCTACAAGCTCATAGCACGGCACTCTGTGTCGCGCTATGAGCTATGTTATGTTCTTTGAAATAATGTATTGGCTATGTTCTTTGAAATAACCTCTAAAGTGAACCCATAAAAAACGGAGCAGCATGTCATACCTCCTCTTCAGGCTTCTCATCCTTGCTTCCGCCCGGCGGGTCCTCAGTCACACTCAGCTGGGTGGTGACGGCGGCTGGGTTCTTGCGGCGGATGGACCCACGGGAGGAATCGGTGATGCTCTGGATCTGTGCAGCCGCAGATGAAGGAAGACCAATGAATGACAATGAGAGCGAGCGAGACGGATCCATGTTTTTCATTCTAGGATATTTTGCTACATTTGAAACCATCATCCACACTGTTCTGCTATTTCTGACTTCATAAAAACAGAGACATTTGAAAACACTGCAGACCCCATTTTGTTTTCAAAACAACACCCACAAATTGAAAAATTGGGCCGGTGCCCACACAAACACCTTTATTCCTTATAATTTCATGTCGCCACTTATTGGCTCAACAATACATGCAGTTACTGGTTGGTGCTTATGAAAGTGCTATCAGCAGGTTAAAAGGATAAGGATAATTCCTTTTAACAGGTCGTTCATGAAAGTCCTTGCGGTCTTGTTTCCAATGAGAACCTGTGAGCAATTTGGGGTTAAGAGTCTTGCTCAGGGACAAATTTCATTTCATCGACACATATGCTGGCCTGGCCGGGAATCGAACCTGCGGCAACCAGGGCCTCTGGCTCCTTAGGCGGACTCACTAACCACTCAGCTATTGCCGCCCCATATCTTATCTTATCTTATCTTTCTTTTGTACATAATCACATTGTTTTATGGTGAAGTAAAGTAAAAAACGAAAATGATGATTTCTTTAGCTAACTAGAAAAATGTGCTCCTCTGAGCACAGGTCTCCACCAGGCCAGGTAGCTTATTGTGGGCCAGCAAAGTTGAAAAAAATGTTGGAAAACATGTCAGGTGGAAATGAGGGTGGTTTATTTGGGAAGTTGCGTAATAAGCTACGGTTCAAGAGCTATAGGGCAAAATGTGAATCTGCCTGTTATAGCACCACCATGAAGCCAATTTGAAAATGTAAGGTGGCATTTCTTCCTCGGCCTAGTGGGAATGTGCGTGCAATCGGACACTGCGTTCATGATTTGAGGCATTTTGTTCAAATTTTGAAGATTGGCTTCCTGCAAACTTTGGAAGCCAATCAGGATGGCCAATTTTAGCCAATCAGGATGGAATATGAAAAATCGGACAGATATGCCTTGATCACATGACCATAGAGATAATGTGTACCGATTTGCGTGAGGTTTGGGCAAAATCTGTAGGAGTAATATAAAAAAATGTGTTTAGCAAAAATTCACAGACAACGGACAGACGGACACACGGCCGGACAGGGGCGAAAACATAAGTCCCCGGCCTTCGGGCGTCCGGCCTGGTGGAGACAATTATTGATTTGGAGGACCAGTCAATCCAGAAGTTAACCACTTAAACCAGAGGTCTTCAACAGGGGGTCCGCGACCCCTAGGGGGTCCGTGCAGGTACTGCAGGGGGTCCGCGAAATTGTTGTTAGATTAGATTAAAAAAGAATAATTATAAAACATGTTTTATATATATATATATATATATATATATATATATATATATATATATATATATATTTCTTTTTCCATTTGTCTTTAAATATTTAGGTTTAAAATAATCATGATTCTGTCTATTTTGAATAGCTTCTATACGTTTTGGTGCATTATTGTGCAATTGACAGATTGTTGATAGTATTGACATGGTTCTCAGTTAATAAGGTATGTTTATAAATGGCATTGGTACGGACACCCTACTCACTGTACCTTGTACATGTATGTTTAAAATAAAAGCATGAATATATCCCTAGGTCCCTGGAACATATTCCATGTTCCAATGTAAAATGAAATGCAAAGAATTTTTAAAAACACATCATAAGAGCTTGTGCTCTTATCACCTGGGTGCTCAATACTAATGGAAAAAACTTTCAATACGAGACGCTTCTATACCAGGGACCCGTGCACAGAACACACTGAAATGTCTACTTCCTATTTTCTAAATCTTAGCCTGCGCACCAAGGAGTGACACAGAACTGTTCCTATCAAACATCAAAATGCATGAATGCAGTATGAAGCAGGCCCTAATAAGTTACCATAATGGACATAATGTGTCCACATAATGTGTCCATTATTGTATCCTACTCCTATCGGACCTACAGTATAGCACAACGGTTTTGTTATCACAGTCGTGTGGTCCCTGACTTCAAGTCATTTTACAATTGTGGCCCCCTGCCTAATCTAGTTGAATATCCCTGAGGTAGGGGGTCCCTGCTCCATCTCCCCATCAGTTTGGGGGTCCCTGGCCTGAAAACGTTGAAGACCCCTGACTTAAACACTACAGTATACCTAATTGACCGGGGGCCCCCCCAGGGCCAGGGGTATTACTGAAAGTGTTTACGGCCCACCCATCTGACCACTAATAGCTAATAACTAATAGTTAAGTCGTCAGATGATTTTTCTTTTATATTAATGTTATATTATTATAATATTGAAATCTGTTTTGCCTGTTTTGGGGGCCCACTTGCAATTTCCCGGCCCACAGGTTGGGAATCGCTGATATAATGTATATCTAGATATGCTTTTGTCCAGCAGGGGGCCATGTCAAGTCAAAGCAAAACAAGATGAATCAAGTCGAGTGAAATCAAGTGAAGCTCAGAAATGCAATTGTCACAGAAGTTAGACACATAAGAATCCTCAGATAACCGTAACCCATTAAGACTAGGAAAGCTGTCATTTTAGATTTTAACCACTTTAACCATTATTTTATACTTCGGCTATTCAAAAATAGCAGATATACAATCTCATAGCGGGGCACCGAGCGCCACGCTATGAGCATGTAGATCTGCTATTTTTGAATAGCCAAATTATAAAATAATAATGGTTATAGCTCAAATCTAAAATGACACAGATGCGTTCCCGGATTGAATGGGTTAAATAAATGTATTTCTCTTACCTCTCTCTCACGCTCGGTCTTGGTCAGGTTGATCTGCTTGAGGATCTGCGAGCGCTGCTCCATCACCAGGGTCTTCTCATAGGTGTAGGCTGAGATATCGCTGTCATGCTACAGGGAGGGAAACAGATGGCTCATTATCTTTTTTCTCTTATGGAAACAGGAGAGTCATTTTCCCCCTCTGTGTCAGAAACCTCATAGTTAAGTGAATACAGTAGCAGCAACAGAGTTACCAATACACAGCATGTAATAAATCACCAAAAAGAGTGGAAATAGCAGCACTCCAAAAAGTAAAAATGAGCATAATGCTCGGTGATGAAGAGAACTGGGAAATCGATGTGAAAATGTCACGTAAAAAGCAGTTTTTAAGCAGTCAGGCCCATCACTTTCCTCATATTTGTCTGTTTGATTGTTCTCCAGAAGTCCATTTGATCAATCTGAATCTGACTGCCCTCTGAAGCAACTCCTCTAACTGGGACAATCAGACGTATCAGGGTTAAACACCCCTTTTTTCTTGTCCTGTATTGAGGGAATTACTGGCCCAGAGGTTATTATTTGGGCACAATGTAATGGTCTTCCTGGGAATAATCATTGCTTACAGAAGGTAATGTAGTTCGATACAGCGAAAGTCAGTACATGAATGAACCTTCCCAGTTGGTACAATGAAAACAGCCATTCAGTTCTTGAATAGTGCACTCTGCACACAGCCTCTTTGCACTCAGCTGTCCTTCTCCTGTGAGTCGATTGACAGACCAAGGTTAGGAAGACACAGTTGTGATCAGAAGAGTCTATAGGTGGCATTGCATAAGATTTACAGGCTGCCTTTATGGTGCTATAACACAAGTCCATTACTTTACCATATGTTGTACGACAGCTTACATTCTGGTAGAAATGACCAAGTGGCTTCTTAAGACTACAACTGATCACTGAACACTCACTCAATCACTGAATATAAAAAGGGGCATCATTACAAATGCTTTGCAAACGTTGAATAACGGTGTGCACATGGTGGCTGAAGGATAAATAAAAACGCCATCATACAAATTTCAAGTGCAAGTAGGAAATAGAAAATAAATAAATAAGTGAGGGTTACAAATAGATTTCCTTATTAGGATACAATTACACCAGCATGAATTAATATACAAGCACATGGCCCTTCCTTGTGAGCAAATGGGTGGTGGAAGGAGACAGAAATCAATCCAATTTGAGTCCATCTTAGGTGTTCATTGTTTTGTGAATTCTCACCATTTCTACGACTTCAACCATGGCATCGATACGTAGATGGTAGAGGAAAGTGGTGAGGTCCTTCTTCATCTGGATGCTGTTGTCGTCCATCTGGGCCACGGTAAAGATGCGCATCTTGCACTTCCTCCAGACCTGAGGAGCAAATGCCATTACCATTACTGAACATAGTCTGACATACAGTAAAATCAGTTTTTGCAGAGTTACTGTAACATCATCTGTAACATTACTGTAACACCATGAGAGTTACTGTAATACACACCATGATCTGTGTTACTTCCCTGCACTGCAAGGTCCTCCATGATCATTTAAATTAAATAGTGTACAAATTGACCCAAAATGGACCCATCAATATCACGCATTTTACCATCTGTTTATTTACAGCTTAATAAAGGTGGCATTTTAAAGCCTTTATTAGATAGTGATAGTGGAGCGAGACTGCAGAGAGAGAGTAGGGAAATGACAAACTGCAAATGGTCCGGCTGGCCGTGAATTGCTGATTAGGGCATTTTGCAGCCGTGCGGTATAATGCGCCCTAAACACTTGGATCGCCCCCAAAGCGCATTCCAGTAAATTTTATTCCATTCCAAGTTAAGTCTAGTATTTAGTAACAGTGTTTCTTATACTTTGTTTGTGTGACAGTACCTTGTGTTGGCGGAGGAGGAAGGGGAGGAGCATCAGCATGCCTCCATCGTGGACGATCCACCACACATCGATGTGGCCCTCAGTGAAGCGCTCTCCATTGGACGGGAAGGCAGAGATGTTCTTGGGTACGAGCAGAGCCAGGTGAGCTGCAGTAGTCTCTCTGACCAGCTCTGAGATGGGAGAGGAGAAGGAAGAAGGAGAGAGAGGTGTTCACACAGGTAGCCAATGAATGAATATCAACAAGCTTTGTGTTGGTAAGTCCATCAGAAGAGGATACAAATGACCCAGAAGGTGTTAGAGCCTTCATTATCTATTGAAAATACAATGTAGATTAAAAAAGCACCAAGACACACAAGTAGAGGTGCAACGGTTAATCGAACAAATCAATCTAATCTATAATTTTTTTAAATATCGATTTTAATAAAATTCTCAGTTTGGGGGAAAGAAAAAAAACTTTTCAAAAAAATTCTAAAATACTGCGCAAAACAGCGAAAATCACCAATGTGACACTTGTAGATCTGCTGTATTTTTGTACTGTTGTACGCCGAAGTATAAAATTGGGCTTGAGTGCGTAATTATTCGATTATAAAAAACTAGAGGTCCGGGCGGCCTACGGCCGCCCGAAACCCCTAGCCGCGCACGGGGCGCAGCGTGGGCGCGTGTATATATGGGATGAACATTTGGGAAAAAAAAAAAAAAAAAAAAAAAGTTGTAATGTAAAAGTAAAAAAATGGGGAAAAAAATTGGGAAGAAATAATATTTTTTATGTTTCAGGGGGTCCGCGGACCCCCTGGTGGTCCGCGCCAAAGTCGTCGGATGAAAATCTCCAAACGGTAAAAAAAAAAAAAAAAAAAAAAAAAAAAAAAAAAAAAAATCATGCAGGTTCTTGCTTGTTTCTGGCGTGGCATCCCAACCTGGCATCCCAACCTGGCATCCCAATGCCGGCGATGTGTACTTGCGGGTTGCATAATGATGACATCACTGTCGAATCCTTTGCTGTCATGAACCTAGCCTGGTGTGTTGACCAGTAATGATGACATCACTGGCTAATCCTTTGGTGTCATGAACCTAGCCTGGTGTGTGGAGCAGAGCAGAGCAACGTGCTCTTGTTGTTTTGGGGATTTTCAATGGCGGGCCGTCGTGTTGTGTTGGCCTCGGTGGTACGCACGGTAAGCGGTAGGAAGCTGCTTCCACTTCCGCTGTGTCCGACATTTGGTGAGTAGAATTAATTATGTTGCGAGGTGGGAACGGTGTAGTGAGGCATGCCAGGTGCCCTACGCGAAACGTAAATTCAGGCCGCCCGCCCGCGACAGTGTTGGCGACATGTGGTGTGACGGTGTTGTGTTTAGTCGATAACAGAGCTGTGGGGTGTGGACACCGAGGGCACGGAAGTTGCTCGCCATTTATATAGTTAGATTGTCGATACATACAGTAAATAAAAAAATAACTTAAGAGTGCTTCTTCATTATTCAATTAATAGAAAAAGGAATCAATAAAATAATCGCTAATCGATCCTTAGTTGCAGCCCTACACACAAGTTCAACTACATACGGTATACACACTAACATAATACAAGTAAGTTATCCAAGAATGTTGACACAGCTGGGGTATTAGGGTATTAATAGTCGGACAACAGCAGCAGCTTGTAGAACTAAATCAGGCAGCTGTGTGCTGGAAGGTCTATGACCTCTCTACTCCAATTTAAAGATGCTCCCCTCTGGCTGGCTCAACAAAACCCATGGGGTCGGAGAGACCTCTAATGAGAAATTCTCCCAGAAGTGAGGCCATTTACAGACATTTTTCTGACCAGAGTGGACTGTTAAAAACTGGCCGATATCGTTTTTTGTCCTAGACCACCAATTACCGATTACCGTCCAAGTTGTCAAAGTTGTTTAGATTGATTAAAGTATTTGAGAACATTTAACTTAAAAGAAACCAATAACTAAAAGTAAAAAACACAAATAATTTTTTTGATAGATAGAAAATAAATAAATAAAGTATATTAAAACATAATATATAAAAATAAACATTTAACTTTAATTAAACAATGAAAGCAAACACGTTTTAAAATACAATACATATTAACCAGACTTTATTTTATTTAAGCACTTAAGCCCTATTACAAATAATAATAAAATAAATAGCAGATATACAAGTATATCTGCCATTACCAATACAATAATTACCAATACAGATGTCGTCAGAAAAGTAAAATAATGACTTTTACATCAGCCAAACAAATAGCAAGCTCTACCATAGACCCACCGATAAAGTTCCTCCATGTTTGGTGCTCATCAGCCTGCTTCCAGTTGCGCGGCCAACTGACCAGCACAGCGTTGTGCTTCAAGCCTCCCAGGCCGCTGGCCTGGAGGAGATGGGAGGTGGCATCACGCATGTTGGAGGACACGGTCACCTGACAGAAACCCTTCACCTTCTCTGTCTCCATAAGCTTACGCATTGCCTGGGGGGGGTAGAAGAAAGTGATACAGATAATAAATAAGTATTTAAGTAAATTGTTACGTTACAATAAAGTTGTTAACCAATCAAACTGCCGTCCCTATCGTGGGCTTGTCATTACAGGCAGAAAAACGTGTCACAGAGTGACAACTATTTTGTCATACGTTAAAGTATATATCAATTAGTTACAAAAAATAATGATTTAGGTGGTTAGAATGGTAGCACTGAGAAATTGTGAAATAAATAGACACACATTGTGCTACTGTGCTAAACCTGTAATACAAACACACATCAGACTGAAGTTATGGGTACAACATCCAGGACTCCGTACCTTCTCGGCCTTCTGGGACTGTTCATGGTTATGTAGGTAGGTGCCCTCCAGGGCGGTGCCGACGATGGTAAGACCTTTGCCTGCCTTCAGCTGGTTGGTCAGAGAGAGCAGGCGAGGCTGCTCCACGTTCTGCTCTGAGTCCGTGTTGACCAGAACCAGCAACTGGGGCCTGGTGGAGGGAGGAGGAGGAGGAGGAGGAAGCAGGGGAAGGAGGGAGCAAAGAGGGGGAGAAAGACAGAGAGAAGGAAGTAGAGAGGGTGAGGATCAGGGCAGAGACGAGCAGTGGGAGAACAAAGGTGCGAAGAAGAAAAGGCTGGGTGAGCAGCGCGAAAGTTGGAGTTCTGAAGGAGGAAGAGATAAAGAGCCCAGTGAGAAGGCAGAGGAGCACAGCCGTGGGGCGGGTTCACGTGTTAATGTCAAATCAGTGGTGGACAAAACACCCAACCCCAGTATTTATGTGCTGTACTGTATAAACTGTATGTCTGTCTAATATGATTCATCTGTCTGTATGTCTGTCTGTCTGTCTATTTATTCATCCATCCACCTATCCATTATCTACAGATCTGTCCTTCCAGGGGATGGGTTTGTGTCTCACTCTCAAAATACTGAGTCAAAGTACACATATTCCTGGTCAAATATGACTCAACTCAAAGTGAAACTTGTTCTGTCCAATTTGTACTTTAGTTAATGTACATGCTTTTAAAAATACTGTACGTATTCAAAACTATAAGTTACAAAGTGCACTTTCTTTTTAATATCAATGCATTGCATTGGCGTATTGAAATTTTGACATTTACCCAAAAGTTCAACGGAAAATGTTCAACAAATATGAATAATAGTGAAAATAGCAGCATATCTACAAGCTCACAAGCTGTATTTTCACTATAATTGAAATACATCTTAAGTGGTTCATTCATAATGGGTTTTTCCCCCTTCCTAGTAATGTAGTGGAGTCAAAAGTACAATATTTGTCTTTGAAATGTGGTGGAGTCAAAGCCAAGAATACAAAATACTCAAGTAAAGTACAGATACTAAAAAATGTACTTAAGTAGTACAGTACTCAAGTAAATGTACTTCGTTACTGTCCACCACTGAGCACAGCATGAGATGGGTTCACGTGTTAATGTCCAATCACAAACCCCGCTAGTCACATGACAGCTCCTGCAAGGAGATTCAGATTAATGGAAGGGATGGCTGAACATGCAGGGACACGTTGTTAATTTCCATGTTAATTGGAAACACCAAAGCAACACACTGTGTGAGCTACAGTGTACCATACCTGTTAATGTTGTGGTGACGGGTTTAGTCTATTTTAGTTGCTGTGTTGTGCAGTCTCTTGAGACAGAATGTCTGAATCACACAGTTTTCAAATTATTCTGCCTAACAGTCTGTACATCGGAAGCACTGGAAATCTGCTGAAAACAAAGCGTGACCATATACTGTATGCACATGACCATATATATATATATATATATCAGGGTCCCCACACATTTTTAGCAATGAATTTCCAAAACTTTTCCAAAACTTTTCCAGAATATTTAGCCCAATTTCCAGGCCTATATAACAATCATTCAGCGCAATAATGTGTCTCTTACTCCTATGTACAATGCCCAAAGATAGGCAGTGTAGCAAAATAAATAAATAAAAAACAATAAAAAGTGTTTGGGGGTGGGGCACAGCCGCGAAACCTCGCTCAAATAGAGCCTGCGAGCGAAAATAGGAGGGGTGGACGACGTCGTTGCACGGTTCGTTGTTGCTTGCGGTAGGTCAGGACGGTCTCATTCAAAAACATGTATTTTAATGAGATTTCATCGCCCGCTCGCGTCGCGTCACGTCGCATCGCTGGCAGTGCGGATAGGGTGTTACACAGCCTGTTCGGCGAAAAACTACTTATGTTACATATTTCGTGTAATGTTATACATGTTTATGAAAAGGTTTTGTATTAAAAATAATCAATAGCCAAAAACAATGCATAGCCAAATATTTTTCCAGGACCCTTGATAAATTCCAGGACCTTTGATGAAGTTTGATCAATTCCAAACCTTTTCCAGTACTGGATTTTTTTTTTTTAAATTTCAAAATATTTCCAGGAATTTCATGACCGTGGGGACCCTGATATATATATATGTCTGAGTCAGAGTAACGTGGCCGTAGTCCTGCCTATACGTATATGGGCGTATATGTACTGTACAGTATGTGCGTGTGCGTGTGCGTGTGTAATTGTATTACTATACCAAATGTCCCCACAAGTATAGTCGAATTAGAGAAAAAGACATTGTGAATGTGAGGACCTCACAAGAGAAAAAGATGTTTTATGGTTAACCTGAAAAAGATTCAGGTTGGGGTCATGGTTAGGATTAGGCATTTAGTGGTTAGGTTTGGGGGTTAGGGTTAGAGTTATTCCTGATTTACTATTTTCCTGCGTACCAGTGTACCCGCACCGGAAATAGCAGATCTACAAGCTCACAACACGATGTGCAGCTCGGCACGTTGTGATCTTGTAGATCGGCTATTTTCGGCTTTAGAGTTAAAAGTAAAAAATGATACAACATATTGTAAAACATGGCATTAACCCATTCAATCCGGGAACGTATCTACAAATGTCTAAACCCTAACAGGTGTCTGAAAAACCTATGTTGCTATAATATCAGTGATGCTCAAACTTTTTCATGAGACCCCATCTCAAAATATTTAATTCCAGGGACCCCCCAGAAGCAAAGATTTGAGGGGCTTTAAAAATATATTTATTCAAAGATTTGCACACATTTTCACGATTTTTCAAAAAATAGTGGCACTATTTTTTAATAGCCCAAAGTATAAGATAATGGTTATAGCTAAAATCTAAAATGACACAGATGCATTCCCGGATTGAATGGGTTAATAATATATCCATCCTAAAATATCGATCTCCTCACAAGTACAGTAGTACAAAGGTGTGAGTGTGTGTGTGAGTGTGTGTGCGTCATACCTCCAGTTCTTGGTGTGTGGTGGCTCTTCATCCAGCCTCATGAGGGCGAAGCGTGCTGCACTGAGAGACAGCCCTCGTATCCCATCACCCCACTCTTTCTCTGCCCTGTAACACAGCAGAACACCCAACACCCAACCACGCTCATTCTTCTATTCAAACAGCAATTCTCAAACACATTTTCAAAGACCACCAGTTTGATATGCATTACCCATACTGCCTATGATACTCACCATGATACTGACATGATACTGTCATGATACTGACCTGATACTGACATGATACTCACCATGATACTGACATGATACTGTCATGATACTGACCTGATACTGACATGATACTCACCATGATACTGACCATGATACTGACATGATACTGACCATGATACTGACATGATACTGATATGATACTGACCATGTTACTGACATGATACTGACCATGATACTGACATGATACTGACCATGATACTGACATGATACTGATATGATACTGACCATGTTACTGACATGATACTGACCATGATACTGACATGATACTGACATGATACTGACATGATACTGACCATGATACTGACATGATACTGATATGATACTGACCATAATACTGACATGATACTGACCATGATACTGACCATGATACTGACCATGATACTGACATGATACTGACCATGTTACTGACCATGATACTGACCATGATACTGACCATGTTACTGACATGATACTGACCATGATACTGACATGATACTGACCATGATACTGACCATGATACTGACCATGATAGTGACCATGATACTGACATGATCCTGACCATAATACTGACATGATACTGACCATGATACTGACATGATACTGACCTGATACTGACCTGATACTGACCATGATACTGACCATGATACTGACCATGATACTGACATGATACTGACCATGTTACTGACCATGATACTGACCATGATACTGACCATGTTACTGACATGATACTGACCATGATAGTGACATGATACTGACCATGATACTGATATGATACTGACCATGATGCTGACATGATAACCGTCTATTTTTGAGTATCCGTAGTATAAAATAGGGTTAAATTGGTTAAACTGATTGTGATGCTATACTAACTAACTTTGCTGGGGACCCCATGAAACCCCCTCTAGGACCCCTGGGGGTCCTAGAGGGGGTTTCAGGGGGTCCCCCAGCCACTGGAACCACTGTCCCCAGCCACTAGAACCACTGAAATAGGGCATTCATTGGTGGGAAAAAGAAAAAAAAACATTTAAGAAAATGACAAATGGAAATATAAGATCTCTGCCCGACAGTGACGAGTTATAACATAACGTAGTAGAAAGAGAGGGAGGGAATAGAGAGAGAGAGAGAGAGAGAGTATGTAGCCTATTAACGTTACATGTAGGTCTGTCAGTATGTGGCACACGTCCCATCAGAGCCACCAGTGCATAACAGCATTATGTGTTAGTGAGGTAGTCAACATGTTGTCAACACACTGCAAAACGCCTGATTGAAAACCTGATTGAATGTTTAGACAAGTGTTTTACATTGGTCTGCTGCTCAGCAAAAATAACATATTTTCAACTACAACGGTGTAGAAAATACATCTTTAATAATTGCACATTATATTATATTGTCGCTGTCGGGCGAAACCTTGTATGTCCATATTTTAACTTTTTATGTTTTTTTCCTTAAATGAATGCCCTATTACTTTAATACATTTGTAATACAATTACAGTAAAGTAGCGAAAAAAAACAACCTACAAGCTCACTACGGGTTGAATCGCAACACGTTGTGAGCTTGTGGATCTACTATTTTCACTGTTTTTGAAGGATTTTGAAGGTGAAGCGAAGGGGGTCAGGTGAGTTGTGCATTTAATAAATACTGAACCAGAGAAATGTGTTAACAAGAGCTTGTGACTAAATAATAACTACATTACATCCATTGGAACACAGGTTCTTTTTTTCCATTTCCTGAAAAGTAACTGTCTTGGACATACAAGGTTTCCCCCCTGACAGAGACGATATGTGCTAAAATGCTGCAATCCTTTTCAATCACTTTTCTTCTTCTTTGAAGGTGGCCCTGCATAAAAATCCATAACATTCATAACCTGACTTGACAGGAAATTACAACAACCCAAACAAGAAGTGGAACCGCAAACAAATTGTCTCCTTTAACTGCCTGCTCTGGACTGATGGATGGTGTGTGTTTTCAAAGCCCAAACTCCTCAAATACACACGCGCGCACACACACACACACACACACACACACACACACACACACACACACACACACACACACACACGCACACAACACACAACACACACGCACACGCACACAAAACACACACACACACACACACACACACACACACACACACACACATGCGCACGCACACACGCACGCACACTTGTGTGTGCACAGCCAGCCGGCATATCCAATCTCTTCCACGGGTAGCGCTCCACTCACCCTGCGAACTCGATATACTTGTAGATAGAGCCGGCGATTACCATGGCGACGATGGCGTAGTACCAGGAGCAGAGGAACATGAGAGTGAGACACAAACTCATCCCCAGGAAGGACAGAGCCCTGTAGACAACAGATAGGTGGATGGATGGATGGATGATGGATAAATAGACAGACAGACAGACAGACAGACAGACAGACAGACAGACAGACAGACAGACAGACAGATTAATCATATTAGATAGACATAGAGTTTATACAGTACAGTACAGAAATAGAACAACAATAGAAAATGTCATTAAAAAGACATTGGTTAACACCACTTAAAGAGAAGGAAACCAGCACAATGCAATGTCCAAAACATTTGTTTGCCTCACCGGGACGAGCAATGGACGCATTTCAGCTATTCAGCCTTCATCAGCAATGAAGGCTGAATAGCTGAAACGCGTCCATTGCTTGGCGTGTCCATTCAGGTTTTCGATTAACACCAATTAAACCCTATACTTAGTTGACATAATTCCCAAAGAGCTCTAGACTAGGCCCACTCCTTTTTTCGCTCCACACTAAGGGTGTGTTCGGAAATTGCGCACCGGAGCGCACTCGCCTATTAGTTTGTATTAGCCAGTGCGCTCAGTACTGTATTTCCGAAACCACCCTATATATCTTCGTCAAAAATAGCCAGACAACAAGGTTGTATGAATGTTATCCACAGAATGGGGATGCTAGGGTGGCAGTGTTTCATTTTCTTGGGTTTAGCTGTGTAACATGTTGAACAGACCAGTGGTAGAACTTGAAGCGGGGTCTCCAGTTGGGGGTCCTCAGTAGGGTCTGCAAGGCACAGGCCAGGTTCACAAACATGTAGCACATCAGGAAAAACCTGTAGGACACACGACGAAACACAACAGTCTTTAGTGTCGCTCGACAAATATAACATATTTTCAACTGAAAACATGTATGTTGCTGGCTGCATCAGTCAAGTCAGGTTTAACAAAACTTAAACCCTAGTTGACCGGGGCTCCCAAGAGTGGTCTACACTTGGTCCCCTCCTTATTTCCCTCTACACCAAATCTCCCAGCTGAAAATAGCAGATCTACAATCTGGCACAAGCTTGTGGGCTTGTAGCTCTGGGCACACCTAAATCGAACACACCAATTATAAATGTTATTAGTTTTATTAGTAAGCTGTTGCTTACTAGCTTGTCAGGTTTTTAATCTGCTGTAGTTTTTAACCTGAACAGGAGAACAATCTACAATCAGCCTACAAGCGTTTCAAGGGTTTTAAGCAGACCATCACTCCCTCTTACATGCTCAGCATAGCTTGTCGGTAGGCTACCACAAAACCCCTCCAACTCCCCAGCCTCCACCTGCAGTAGCAACGTGAGTTTATATGTATAGCAAGAAGATCATTCTTTTACTAAGTATCTTTAGGTTCTGCCCTATGAGGGGTTCATATGTCTATTGTTTGTTATCATGCCGTGATGTTAGGTTTTCAATGTAGTGTGTCCCCGGGACCCACAAGTTGAAGTGGGTCCCAGGGAAATTGTGTTGGTCCCCAATTAAAGAGTTTTTGACAACTTGTAGCACTCGTATCCCAAATCTGAACACTTAATTTGCGAACAATAACGTTAAACAAATTTCACATCAGCATGGCATACTAGTCTACGTGAATATAAAGAATAAACCTGCACACTCATCTGCTCCAATGTGATTTAATGACAACGTTTTGAGCCAAGGCTCTTCATCGGGTCAAAATCTCGAGTGTGACCTGATGACGAGCCTTGGCTCGAAACGTTGTCATTAAATCACATTGGAGCAGATGAGTGTTTATTCTTTCTCTTCATGATACTTTCCAACCCAGCACCTCAACCAAGTGATTTGTGTATTCTATTAGTTTTTTATACTAGTAGTCGTATATTCAAACAAAATAGTGGTTGTAGCAACATAATATGGGACGCACAGTGTTTTTCTTTTTTTTACCACAGCGTGGTGCCACCGTCAGTAGTAGTGAAAGCCCAACCACTCTACTTGGGTCAGAGCCACAATATTTACATAAACTTATCCTGTTGAATTTGTTCAATGTTTCTGGCCATCTCCGGTACATTCTAAATTAATAACATTAAAACAAGTGGCATGTTAAGGGGGAAATGTGACTTGGCATTCTACATTTTAACCCTAATTAAGATTCTACTATAGTTTTTAATGGCTGAGGCAACTAGGAAATCATGAAGCAGTGGAAAACATTTCTAGAAAGGCAGATGTCTGTTTAACATTACTGATTAAAGATCACACAGAAAGCACCGGAATGTTGGCACAGCAGTGGCAACAGCAAGGTTTTCTTATATTTATTTCTACGGTTTCAAGACAGACTTGTTGTTCACAATGTAACATTAGGAAATCGGTGCGTGATAGTGTGATTACTGCATCCTTGCATATCTTATTGCAACAAGGACACAGGACACATAACAACGTCACTGATACTGTCCATGTAATAAGTGTGTATCTGTAGACCTTCCTTTGGGAGTTTGCCATCATAGAGTCTGTGCCAGGCTTGCGCAGATTGGTCTGGAGCATCACAGGAGTAGAGCCACACCGCCAAGTACAATGCAATATCATTGCAATAAATGGTCTAGACGAAAGTGTCCTGACTGATGTAAACACAATGGGCCCGATTCACTAAGCTGGTCGTAAATAACGTGTAAATAAAGTTACTAAAGGAGGGTGTATTTTTGATTAGCACAATCTCACATGCGATTGACCAAACGGCGTGTACAGCCTTCATTTGTGTGTATCGCGGCTGTAGCTCATTGTTGCCTGACAGTCACGAGCGCGCTCCCGTGTAGATCATCCACGCCCCATTTAACACCATAAAAGGCAACCGAGAACTCTAACGTGAGACCATAAACGCCATCACGCTTCAAAATGGACAGATCTACAAGCTGACAACGTGTCTGTACGCACCGCCTTGACAACTTAGATCAGCTTATTTTGGCAGGGGAGAGTCCCTCACACGATAGATCCACTGCACGTTAATAAAGTAATAGCGTGTAATGAGAATAAGAAGTTAATTTATAAAGTTCAACCTCAGGAGCAAAGGCTAATACAACTTGGAATGGATATTATATAAGCCCTTACTGAACAATTGCTCACTCACCTTTGCCGAGGTAAAAAAGATTATTCAGGAATCCGCCAATATCCGATTTTTTTTATCAGAGCTTTATTGATTAGCCTACTGAGGGGAATCTGTCCTTTGAACAAACCCTCCACTGTCTGACATCCTACATACAGTAATGGACACAGGCAGCTAGATTTCATCTATACTGTATCCTCTTAAGGTAAGACTGCGTTCATGTGATGTGGTCAATATTATAAATTAATAGTTCAATAGGCGAAACTGTGGCCACACTTGCAAAAACGACAAACACGCCTAATAATTCAGCTCTAAATGCGTCAACTGAACAGATGTAAAAATTGGTTGAATTTGCAATTTTTATTATTACGTCTATAATATGCATACAAAAATCGTTTGACATTATGTTTTCTTTCTTTTGTGTTGTGTTGACAAATGTTGGGCACATAAATATTTTATTTGAGGTTTGGCACGATTGCAATTGATTTTGTATGAAGAATAAGGCATTCTAATGACATATACGCAAGCTTTGGTCCCATAAGTCATGCCTCCGAGCAGAGGTGATAAATAGCGGACCTCCCACAAAATAGACCGACATAAATAGATTGATGAATCAGACACCTAACGTAGGACTTTTCATATAAATGCCGGTACGTTCAGAATATGGGAGTAAACAGCTTAGTGAATCGGGCCCAATGTCTTACAATCACCCACTGTTGGGCTTGTTAATAGAGTATAGATAACACTAAAAGAGAAATACCATAGAGATAATTCAGTGCTCACATGGAGAGGATGGGGGCCACTGCATCCAGGGAGGCAATGATGATGCCAATCTCACAGATGCAGGCTGTCAGCAGCAGAGACCAAGTGGGCTCACCATTGGCCTTTGCATGGCCAAAGATCTGGAGAGACAACACAGTAATTTAGTTGCATTTTTATTTTATTTTATTGCCCATAATTAAAATATATGGTAAAAAGGAAAGACAAATGCTACAATACATCATCATTATCATCATGTGAAGAGAAAACAGAAACAACAAAATGTAATGTAATGTGCCGGAGAGGCCAAAAAACAAAACCAAAGGGCTTGTCACAGTAATAATCACAGGGAGGATAAAGTACATACAGGAGATGTACATTGTATAATTTGTCCTCGCATGTCCTGACAACAGGACAAAGGAGCAGTGGTGCAGTGGTGATGGTGAATAAACCAATCAGTCTGTGAGACATGCAGACTGACCCGTAGTGCCGGCACGATGCCATCCTTGGCAATAGCCTGCATCAGACGAGGAGCACCTGTCAAACTCTGAAGGCCTGCCCCGCAGGTGGAGAAAAAGGAGCCGATCACGATTACCCACGGCGATGGCCACGCCAACGTGCCAATCACCAGGTTCCCATTGACTCCTTCTCCAAACCTGAGGCAGAGAGGCAAACAGGCCGAGCAGTTAGTAACAACAGGAACATGTAAGCATGCTCATATTTACCGTATGACTCATATCAAGGATCCTGTGAGTGCTAAAATATTTCTTTTTTGGTTTGTTATTGCTTACTGTATGTTTCCAACTGTTGTAATAACAGAACTTTTCAAAAGATGAACACATGTAGGTTATGTGTGAGCTGTTCTAAAGGGCAAAAATGGTGTACCTTAATACACACCTGTGGGACAAATTATTACAGGAGTTCATGTCACCATTATTCAACAAAAGTGTTTCCATTGTGACTTGTTTCCTAAAATCGTAATTCAGCTAGAAACCACTTGTATGGGAACAGAGCTACTGGTGGTCTGAATGCAGATAGACATGCGTTAGACTTACTTGTCTCTGAGAACCACCCCCTCGATGCAAGCACCAAACAGGACCACACTGGCCATATCTTAGGATTTCTAGATCAGGAAATGATAGGCTGCTAAACATGTGCTGAGCCCTGTCGCCATGTATAATATGACTGTTAATATACTCCAATACATATTTGATCTGCTGCTCTTACTTGCACAAGAGACTGAGGTATTCCTTATTTTTATTTAATTAAATAGTAAATACCTTATGTATATCTGATAATGCTGTTTTGTTATTTGATATCTGCTTAGGATTATCTTTCTGTGACTTTCACAGATAGCGGCGCAGCCATACAACAGAGTGTAAATTAGACTGAAGGTTATGCTTCTTCTTTTTTTTCTCCAAAGGGTGGATGTCTTGTTTTGTCTGAGTTTTCTCAGAAACTCTATTATGATAGCTTTGTCACTGATCCAAGGCTTTATTAGGGATCAATTGTACTTAGGGAACAAATCTGCTCTGGCCGCTATTGGCGGTGCACCAAGTTGATAACAAAACACATCAAATGAGTGATAGAAAGCTGGCGTAGCCTGACAGCCAGAGTCAAAATAGATCCATCTAATTCAAATGCATACTAAAGAACAAAACATTACCTGTTTTACAATGACCTTATTCTAGTGTAATTAACCTGTTCACTGGAAAAGCTTCATATTCACACAACACCTTGTTACTACTATTTTAAAACAACCAGTGTTATACTATTATGTTACACCTACAGAATTCTCTTAACTGTCTACGCAATAACTCCATGTATCCCAGAGGGGGCAGTAGTGAGTAGGATACAGACAATGGAGGTGGTGGTGATGGCCGCAATAGTTCCAATGGGGATGGACTTCTGGGCATCACGCAGGTCCCCAGAGCGGTTGGAACCAGCCATGATGCCTGAGCAGAGAGACAGCAGAGAGACAGACAGACAGACAGACAGACAGACAAAGATAGCAGAGGTCACACCACTAATAAGGGGGAGACTAGAGGTTCGGTTTAGGGTTAGATCTAGAGTTCAGGCCGCTACGCGGCCCTCACACTTACGTTGCACCGGTGATCCAACTGATATGCCCATATATGGAGATCTCTGTATCTGTCAGTCCTTGTCCCTTTATGCCCATATATGGAGATCTCTGTATCTGTCAGTCCTTGTCCCTTTTATAGGCATATATGGATATCTCTGTATCTGTCAGTCCATGTCCCTTTTATGGGCATATATGGAGATCCCTGATGTCATAATAAATACTTTAAAAAATTGTGGGCAGTGTTGTTGTCAGGGGCCCACTGTTCTGGTTACCTCACCCAGTCACCTACATTTGGTCATGTATTTGTATATATGGCAGGGCCTCCTCCTAACTGTCATCTTTTAGTTGTATGACTATGAGCAGAGATGAGGAGACGATTGTGCTAATGCTAGCTAGGAGGCTAGCTGGCATTACATCAGGTATAGCCTGCAAAAAATTATGTGCGCCTCCTTATACTTAATAATCAGTCCGATTATCCATCGGATCCAGCTGATACAGTCGAAGGTTGTAATCACAGCTTGCCTATCGCGGCTGGTGGCTGCACATACTGGACCCCTGAATTATAGGTCACGACAAGTGAATGAGACATGCTTGCATGCACGCGCACACACACACGCACCCCTTGTGGAGCGAAATTGCCCCTAATTTCGTCCATCAGGGGCAACATCTGTGTTTTAATCAAAGTTTAAAGGAAAATGTGAGAGTTGCAAGCATGGAAGGTAGCTTGTTGGATTTCCCATGGTATGCATTAAATTTGTGCAAAGTTTGGGGCCAATTGCACCACTGGTGTGCCATTAGGAGGCGAACGGATAAACGGCGAACGCCTTGTCTATTCTAAGTGCAAGGATATGATAGGATGAGTGTTGCTGTCATAGCTACAAGACATATACAAGTCCTATTTCTTAGAAGCTCAATGTGGAGTCAGAACTTCTAAAAACTGTGGACAGAGTCAATCACATTAGTATGTAATTCTAGCAGTCACCTGTGACGGAGGGGAAATAGATGCCAACCAGCAGGGTGAAGAAGCTGGTGATGTCTGCCAGGACGTAGCGGTTAGAGTTGGTCAGGGGGTCGTCTATTCCCTCCACAGACTCCGTGTCTAACTTGGCAATCAGGTCACCTTTCTCATAGTAGGTTCCAAACAGGTTATCTGGGTAGTGAGATAGTGAGACAGTCAGAGAGAATCAATGGGATAATTAAGCCTGTTTTATACTTTGTCGCGTGGTGGCGTCGTGGACTGAAAATTGCCGATCTATAAGCTCACAATGTGCCGCAGAGGCATAGATCTGCTATTTGCAGTCCATTACGCCATCATACGGCAACGCACAAATTAAGCAGTAGGCGTGAATGATTCAGAGAGTTACATATGTCAAACAAAGGCGATACGGAAACATTGTTGATGGGAAAACAAGACTAAACATCTGTTTTGATTGTCTTTGGATTGATTATGTATGTTCTTTACTAAGCCTGTTTTGCTGACTGTGCTCTCAGCGGTGAGAGTTAATGAGCTTGTTATCCTACCAGGCATTTAGAGAAACTGACAATATCATTATTACTTGCAAGCTGTCACTAACCTGCAAATAACTACATATCCCTTAATTGTGAGTCTATGGTTTACATTACAAAGTGGAAATCCATTACTTAGCTTCTTGGAACAATTAGAAGAGACAGAAAGAATCAAAGCAAAATATGAGTGTTTATTTACGTGTGTCAAGAATCAATAAAGGTTTTATTTGTCACTCAGATCACAGAGCAGTAGAGCTGTACGCTATAGCTCTTTGAAAAACTTTATTACCGAATCAACAAAGAGTGATGTTTCAATCCAGTCTTATTTATAATCATTTATTTGTCACTCATATACTGTAGGTAAAGCAGCGAAATATGCGTGCCCACACTGGCAACTACAAAAGATACAAAGAGTTTGAGAATGTCACAATGAGGATCTGGAGGTGTAGGACCCAAGCGCAGGACAAAGGCAGAGGACGAAGCAGACACAGGGTAGATCGAATGCAAGAGTGGTTTATTAGCCAAATCAGAGGATCAGGAATAAACATACGACTACGAGGAGACTAACACAGAGACTTACTTTTACGAACGAACAAGGGACTCAACAAACAGGGGAGTATATATAGACACATGGTTAACTGGACACAGGTGAAACTAACTGACAATCAACACAGGGATAGGCTAAGACACAGGTGCAAGACATGTTAATCAGAGGACTGGTGAGACAAGACAGGAAACAGTAAACAAGGTAGACAGGAAACACTACTACAAAACAAGAGTATGGAAAACCAAGGCAAAGGCAACAGAGTTACAATACAAGAGTGCCGAACATAATTAACGGCCTAAACAGGCCTAAAGAACAGCCCTTAGGAGTCCAACACCACATAAGGGCATACAAGGTCCAAATAATAAGGTCACCGTCCACGGCCCGAGGAGCGGACCGTGACAGAGAATCCCTTTAACTAAGAACACTAACAGGATTGACTAACCTTTAAGGATTCCACTGGTGATCCCGGGGATCCCCTGTGCCCGGGTCACGTTGTTCTGCTCAAAGTACTTGTCGCAGGTTGCGTTCAGGAAGGGGGAGTCACAGAACATGCTCCACAGCTGGGTGGTGATGGTTCCGTTGGCCTGCTCAATGGTCTTGGCGCACACGTCAAACTTCTTCCACACCAGCGTGCGGTTCCCCAGTAAACACACGCTGCAGAGAAGAAGAGCACAAAATGTCTATGTGTGTGAGGGAGCACACACCTTAATTGTTCTCTGAGTGCTGCTGAATGGAACGTGCATGTGTGTGTGTGCGTGCGTGCGTGCGTGCGTGCGTGCGTGCGTGCGTGCGTGCGTGCGTGATTGTGTGTGTGTGTGTGTGTGTGGGGGTTAGACTGGGATCAACTCCTTTTTCGGTTTTCTGATCCAGTCTAGAGCGGATATAACTTTGGCTTCATCAGGCGGCCGGAACCCACGCATGATTTGCATTATGTGGGGGAACAAAAACAATGCGGCGCCGGAACACCGGAACACACAAACAAAACACATTTTTGGGTTGTTGAGTAGGCGTATCACACGGGTCAGTTTGGAATGAAAACCAGACTTTTCTCTGTGTGGAAAGCCTGGTGTTGTGAGCTTGTAGATCTGCTGTTTTTGGAGCATATTTGGTCGAGGGAAGAAAGGAAAGGACCAAGTATACAGACTCCTGGGGGGGACCCCAGTCAACACAGTATAAACTTTAGGGTTTGCATTAGGTGGTTAAATTGACACTGACTACTGTATGTGTGTGTGTATGTGGCTTTATGCCTTTCATTGGCTGAGTAACCCGGCAAGGTGTGGTCGCATGCTCATCCTTACGGGAAGTCGGGAGGGTCAATTCCGGTCTTGATGACCCCGGCGAAGACTGCCAGGATGGAAAGGATGACGCAAGCCAGGAAAATCAGGGCCAGCTTGTTGACGTACTTCACCCCGACGAACACCACCGTAGCCATGAGCGTGAGCAAGATAGTGCCGTACACACGCATGTTGTTCAGCAGGGCCGCTTCCGCCTCAGCACCCTCCAAGCCTTCCAGGGGGAAGATGGCTGCCTTGGGCGCTATGTAGATCTGGATGAGTGATGGCAGACAGAGAGAGAGAGAGAGAGAGAGAGAGAGAGAGAGAGAGAGAGAGAGAGAGAGAGTGACAGAGAGTGACAGAGAGGGAGGGTGGGTATGATGGGTACAAGAGGGGTACAAGTGATGTTTGATTCACTTTAGGCTGAAAAGACAGAACCATTTAGAGGAACACGAAATGGTGATCGTGGCTTAATTGACCAAGACAATGACACATTGGACCAGCTTGCTGCAATGGAGCTGAAGGTCTAAGGACATACGACAGAAGAAGGAACACGAAAGACTCAGAGAGAGCGAGGGAGAGACATCGAGTGAGAGGACAAAAGTTATGTAAGTTTCACATAGCCTTGAAAAAAGAAACAGAGAGATTAGGAGGAATACAGAGAGAGCGGGAGACAGAGAGAGGAGGGGGGGGGGTGCAAGAAGGGGTGAGAGACAGAAGGGTCAACTTGATCAAGTGTGAAAACAGAGATTGTGATTCTCCCATCAACAAGCCCATCACGGCTCCCTGTGTAATTGAACCACTCAAGCGCGCTATTAATATTCCAAAAGAATTAACATTACTACCGTTTTATCACGGGCCTGGAATAAAAATAGCGCTGTCATTTGTGAAATCGTAAAACCCACTAATTGGTCCATCAGTATCTGATGTATCAGAGTCTGGGCTGACTGCTGGGTGGGTTGAAAGGAAAGCCAACAGCCTAGCTTGGTTTTCCAGCCAAACAATGGTGGAAAATCGTTTCGAAAATAAAGAACTTGAAACGATTTCAAGCATAACAAGCAGAAGGAGGAACGTCATGACTCAGTGCTACGGTTTGGCTGTCGGAACCGAGCTGACGCTGACGGCTGAGTTATACTTGGTTGCGCATCATGTCGCACACCGAAATGATCCGCTGATCCGCAAGTCCAAGACGCGTTGCAGTGAGCTTGTGGAACTGCTGTTTTCGGTGTGCGACACTGGCGTGCAACTAAGTGTAAATCAGGGTTAAGAACAACTCATCACTGAGCAAGACTAGCTCCCACTTCAATGTGAACCTCTCATGCTCATTGCTCATCTAAAAATAGCATCCGTTTGTGTGTGTATGTGTGTGTGTGCGTGCGCGGACTGCGTGCGTGGATAAAACATATTCAAATCAGCCTTCTCCAGATCCCTTCCCTACAATTCTGTGGGGATTGTTATTTCACAATGGAAACTAAGCCAGCTTTGACCCAGAAGACAGAATTAACCTCTAGGCATGATCAAACTCTGAATACCCAATGGCAGGATCCAGAAGGACAATAAGAAGGCGGCAGCGCGTGTGTGTGTGTGTGTGTGTGTGTGTGTGTGTGTGTGTGTGTGTGTGTGTGTGTGTGTGTGTGTGTGTGTGTGTGTGTGTGTGTGTGTGTGTGTGTGTGTGTGTGTGCATGCATGTGTGCGTATTCAGATAACAGTGGACCAAATTGATGAGAGCAATTCAAGCGATGGTCTCGTTACTCAGCGACTGTCTTGATCTCTTCCTAACGCAGAATTTGCATAATTGCCCGGCGCTCACTGCGGCATGAGGAGAAAAAACTGAGGGAGAAGTATAAAATAAAAGGACAGACGGAGGGGGTACGGACGACCCAGAAAGAACATCTCTGTATTTCATCAACAAGATTTGGAAAATATCTTCAAAGGGCATGAGGCTGGTGAGCAGAAGGCTTGGAGAGAAGACAGACAGACAGACAGACAGACAGACAGACAGACAGGCAGGCAGACAGGCAAAAAACAACAGTTAGGAAGCACCTTTATCAGTGACACTTGTTGACCAGCGGCTGGTCTGCTGGTTTGTTTAGTGGTCATGTTTTAGCCTTTAGAGGGCAAAGCATGAGGACTAGAAGGCTACCTAGTTTTGCTTAAAGGTATGTACCTAGCGTTGCATAACCACAACAACCCTGGTTTGATCTCTGATGCCATCCTTCCCCTCTGTCCTCCAGTATAATTAAAGCAAAAACAATGCTATGAGAATACAAAGAAGTGACGTGTTGTAGCAATAGCCTACTAATTTGGTTCTAACTCCCTAGAAATAACAGTCCACGGTACTGAATGCAGAATCCTTTACCTTTATGTACTCCTGCAAGGGGCAACTGGGTTGACTTTAGAATGACGTGTCAATTAATTCAATGTCCAGAGAGTGCTTGTATCTTTGGATATGTCAATCCATTTATTAACCCCATAAAGATGACAAACTCCTATTAACACAAAGATATGCAAACGCCGACCTGGCACAGCATGAACACGTTCAAAATTGGTTTGGCCTTCCCCATTGCACACCTGACCACAATCACCCACTGCCAGGTATATAATTGTTACCATAGCAACCCCACTGACGGTGATTGAAATGACGTCATCATTAGCAAGGCCACACCATTCATTTAAATACAACAAAACAAAATAAACAGAAAGGGTAATTTGCTCCAACACTATCTACAGTATAGTAAAATGGCCAGTGCTGCAGACACAGGCTTATATTTTCGCCAAGCTGGGTTGCCTACCCAGGGCTGTGTAAGTCATGGGTTGCAGCTGCTACAGGACCCGAGGAAGCTGCGGGGGTAAATAAGATTCCTACGACATATGGTTCAAAAATCACATTTGTGGCAGAAGTGAGAGCGCTTTTGGAGGTGCACTCTATAGAGGCCCCCCTCACCATGAAGTAGTAGAAAGAACAGACAGACAGACAGACAGACAGACAGACAGACAGACAGACAGACAGACGAGCAGACAGGCATGCACACGAACACGCACACTCATACTCACACACACGTGCAGTCACACACGCATGCACGCACTCACTCACAAGCGCACTGACACTCACACTCACACACACACACACACACACACACACACACACACACACACACACACACACACACACACACACACGAATACTGTACATACACAGATACTGTAGATTATCACTCACCAGTAGGAGCTCAATTGCACCCAGGATATACATGGCTCCTGCGAAGGTGGTCCCCAGGTAGAAGCAGATGCCCACCGCACCACCAAACTCAGGGCCCAACGAACGGGAGATCATGTAGTATGAACCTCCAGCTAAACACAACAACAATAACAATAACATGAGCAACCATGCAGAGATGTCATTATGTATGTGCAGGGCTCTGGGTGATGAAACTCAAAAAGATGTCTGGAGGGAACTAATATTTATTCATTGCTTTTATTAACCCATTCAGAACGGGAACGCATCTGTGTCATTTTGGATTTGAGCTATAGCCATTATTTTATACTTTGGCTATTCAACAATAGCAGATCTACAAGCTCATAGCGCTATGCACTTGTAGAACATTTGTGCAAATCTTTGAATACATATATATATATTCATTTTTAACTCAAATCTTTGCCTCTGTCCCTGGAACAAAATATTTTACAAATATTCGCTTAAAAAATATATATATTCAAAGATTTGCAGATCTACAAGCTCATAGCGCGGCACCATGAGCGCCATGAGCTTGTATATCTGATATTTTTGAATAGCCAAGGGAGTCTTCATCTAAAATGACAGAGATGCGTTCCCGGATTGAATGGATTAAGCCTGATTTATACAGTACTTAGTTGCGAGCGGGTGTCACACAGCGAAAATGGATCAGTTATTTTCGGTGCGTGACACCCGCTCACAGCTAAGTATATAAATCAGACTTTTGGTGCAACGCTTTCAGAATCATACAGTACATGCATCGTGTTGTGTTTCATTATCCAGTATGTATGTACTGTATCTACATACATATCTATATCAGATATCGTTGCTGTCGAGTGGGAACCTCATACCGTATGTCCAAACCTGTTACTTTTCAGGATTCAAATAAAAAAATAGCAGAAATAGCCAATCTACAAGCTCAGAATGTGTCACACCGCGACCCGTTCTGAGCTTGTAGATCTGCTTCTTTTTGCTACCTTCATGTGACACTGTGGTATGACAGGGCATTCATTCATGAAACATTTTAAAACGTTGACATGTGGACTAGCAAGCAGAAGGTCTCCGGGTTGCCTCCTGACCCCCTGTTCTATGTGTGGAAGTGTCCCTGAGCAAGGCACTGAACCCCTAACAGCTCCCCCACAACTGTTCATCATGACCACCTGAGCGGCCATCAGCTGGGTGAAGCAGAAACTGAATTCCCCCCGCAGGATTTACAAAGGTCTCCCTTTCCCCTTTCTTCTTTCTTATACTTATACTTCTTAACTTCAATTTAACACTCACAATCCTTAATTTTCATACATCAGACTGCATATCAGTGAAGTTTAACCACTTAAACCCCATATGGGCCCCCTCACGGCTCAATACTTGTGTCATTTCTGTTTCCTGTTATGGTGGGGAAAGCTTTCTCTGCAAATAGCCGATCTGCTATTTTCAGAGAAAGCTTTTCCCACAATACGGATGCTGGTGTTTAAGTAGTTAATCATTTTCATTTTTGTGAAACAATCGGATCTTTAATTTGAGTTTCTATTATTGGACCCTACTGTCTGTTATTTGCAGCTCTGACACGGCGCCAATTTGTCCGAAGTGTGCTTCCAATCATCGGGACTTCATCAGCACTTTGAGAGCAGAACGGAAGCCATTATAACGGTATCGCGCCGCTCTCAGTCCCACACTTACTGTAAATACAAACCTGTAATTTCCTGTGACCCCCCGTGCTCTACTCAAATCAACTGCCGAGACACAGGCCATGATTACTACGAAGCAATGTAATCATATAAATATAGCTGACTAGTAATGTGCATGTGTCTAACAGTGCAGTACGTACTGGAAGCACATAGTTATATGCAGACAGAAACAGGTTAACGCAGTAAAATCCACAGTGTTAATTTATCCTTTTTAAAATGTATGTATCCATTTTTAACCAATGTGTACAAATGCAACCAAATGTACACTCTCAGAATTGTATTAGCGCTGAGGATTTTACTGGCCACTTTAACATGAGCATCCCCATTCTGGGACAAACATTCAGCGAAAATAGCTAGATCTACAAGCTGCGCGTGTTGCAATGTGACACATGTAGATCAGCTATGTTTGCCGAAGAGATGGAGTCCTATCTTACTGCCTTACCCCTTGTGCCGAAACCTTTTTTTTATATACTATTTTGAAAAACATTTCAAAATAGTTCAAATAGTCGAACCACAAGCTCACAACGTGTCGATGTAGATCGGCCATTTGAACTATTTTAAAATGCTTTTCAAAGCAGTAAAAAATGGCAAAAACGTTTAGGTATAAAGGGTAAGGCAAGACACGGCCCTTGGTGTAGAGGGAAAAAAAGGAGGGGACTAAGCATAGAGCCTTGGGGGACGTCGGTCAACAAAAGGTATATAGCGTTTAAGTGGTTAAGCACGGTAAACACGTCATACAAACTCACAATCAGTCACATTCAAATAATGCAACCATGCAAGGTGCCAAGCTGCTGGGGGGAAGTAACGGTAACTTGCTCAAGGACACTTCCACACGCAGCCAGGAGGAGCTGGGGATGGGACCGGGAGACAATCGATTAAAAGACGGCCGCTCTAGCTCCCGAGCCACTGCCTCCCACAATGTAGACCAACTTACAGCACATTTGTATTATGTCAGGGTATTTAAACACTTTTACTATGTGCTTCCAATATTTACAATATAGACGTTTCCATACGTCAGTATACATAAACAGGCTTTGGAAATGATACTATTTTGGTGTCTCTGGGGCGACCACAGAGTGTCTGACAAACTCTGCCAAAAGTAATCAGTGGAAATAGGAATTTAGGAGTCTCAAGCGGTGAAAGCTGCATGGTGCCAGCGCCTGCTCACCCACCTGGCACTACTCCATTGGTGGCGATGGCACTCATGGAGATAGCAGTCAGCATGGTCTAGAGAGAGAGAGAGAGAGAGAGAGAGGGGATGTAGAGAAGGAGAGAAATTGCAAAGTTAGATTGTGTCAGTTATTTGTGACAGTTAATTTTGTCAGTTTCCACAAGCTCTGACAGAAAATACATTATGTAAATACAAATATTTTCTAGATTGATTATCCTTCTGTTTTCATTCACAAATCTCTGTGTGCGTGCTTGTGTATCTCTCGTTCACGTATATCAAGAATAAATTAAGATAGGATACAACATCATTCATTCCTGAGGTTGTTTTTGTAGCCAAAAACTAGGCCGCAAGGGAAAAGTAGCATTAATAACATAGTTATAAGCAGACAGAAACAGGTTAACACAGTAAAATCCAGTGTTAACTTAGCCTTTTTTAAATGTATGTATCCATTTTTAACTCTGAGAGTGTACAAATGTAACCAAATCTCAGAATTTAATTAGCGCTGAGGATTTTACTAGCCACTTTAACACAAGCATACCCATTCTGGGGCAAACATTCAGCGAAAATAGCAGATCTACAAGCTCTAGCCAAAAACTAGGCAACAAGGGAAAAGTAGCATAAATGCATATGCCAAGGGCCAAGGGTAAGTGAGGATACCGTCAGCAAGCGCTACAGTTCAATCACATAGCTGAGTGGCTGGCTGCTGTGGTTCAGATAAACAATAAAGCCATCGGGGCTGTCAGCAGCTGTCAGTGAGCATTCAGACAGCCAGACGCAGGTCACAGCTCCCACAGAGCATGTCAATGTCCCCCTGGGGACTGTACCTCCTCCAGTAATGAGTGGAAAAGGAAGGGGCTGGAAGAAATATGCAACAGGGTTGCTTGAAACAGCGGAGAGCACTGGCCATCCATAAGACCCACAGCTAGCCTTCATTCACAACCCTGGAGAGGAAAGGGTCACGCGTATAAGGAGGCCGTACGAGTACAGCGGAGAACAGACCTCATCATTTATTCAAATGCTTTCGTTGAGTTTCTACTATTCAGTGATACAGAATGACAGACACAGTGAGTAACATGAAATGGAGTGGCAGAGAGAGAGAGAGAGAGAGAGAGAGAGAGAGAGAGAGAGAGCGTAGGCTGGTGAAAACAATATCTTTTTGGCTTCATTTGTTTGTTTTTTACTCTGTGAATCATGTTACACTGGCAGAACTAGTTTCTCTTTTGCCGTATCATTTTCTATCATTGTTTATTACTATCATATTACTTTCTTGGGTTTGTTTGTTTTGCCTCTATGTTGTAGTCACTGTTTAGATTCTAAACTTTAGAAGGTATTCATACTTTTTGTTTCCTGATCACATGTGTATTTGGAAATAAAACCAAGGGCCCTACTTCGGGGCAGGTGGATTGGCAATTTTGAGGTCAACCAGGACCACGGCCACCTGCTTGGACCAGCTATTCCACAGATTTTTTCAGCAGACTTAAACACGTCGCTTCGATCAGCATGTTCAGGCTTTGTAGCTAGCATTGGCCAGGTTATTGCGTGGTTGAAATAGGCTCTCCCTCTCTCCCTCCCATGCTCTCCCTCCCTCTCCCCATCCCTCCGACTTTCACTGCACATTCAGAGTGTGAGCCCCATTTTACACACACCATTTGTCATGGACAGGTCACGCAGACAGGTACACGTGGACACACAGGCCTCCTAGGTGGACATCTGCACAGCAGTCATTTTTTGTGTCCGTCCGTCCGCGTACAGTACCAATGTCAGACATTTGTTATTTCTACCCATGATAATTTTACATCACCGACTCCTCACCTCCCACACAAAGACATCCATCAGTTTACTCTTGGCAGAAATTACGTTTGGATTATTTGTCATGATTGTATCCACTGATGATACATTACGCCTAATCCAGCCCACCTCGCCTTTGCCATGGGTACTCCAGACTGGAAAATACCAACCATCTGTCGCCACCTGCTGACTGCACTTCATACCGGTTCGCCAAAATGGCCCCACGTCTAAAAACGCCGCTCGCAGCCCCCTAAATTGTGTAGCTCTTTATGGTCCTAGCCTGCTTATAAATTATGAGAAATCATGTGTGACATGGCCTGAGGGTGGTGCTAGGCTAGAGGGAAGGTCATAAGGTCACTCAAATAATTAAGGTTCATTATATGGGGAGCATGAACACACTCAGCAAGATTCACAGAGGAAACACTGCCGCGGTTGTAGTCGGCAGTTACCGGCAACGCCGCGGCTGCTGCCGCTGCCGGAGAATGCACTCGCTCTCCCTCAAGATTCATGGTAATCTACCCACTACATTTCTTTAATGTCTTGGGTGCAAGTGGAAATTTTGGCCTATAGGTCCGTAATTCGTACGGTCCTATATGAACCAGATGTGGGAACCACTGCACTATAGGGTAATGTGGTTAGTGTCGCCTGCAGGGCTAGACGACACTGGCTACTAGAGTAAGGGCTGAGTGGGACAGGCCTCTAATCTGGTCATAAAAAGGCCATGGGCCCTTCTACTGCTGCAGATAAGGCAGTAATTGTTTAAGTGTTTTATCTGATGTGGGCAGCAGCCACACAGAGGTAGTTTAAGGCACTGTACGCACCCACGCGTGCACGCACAAACATGCACGCGCACGCGCACACACACACACACACACACACACACACACACACACACACACACACACACACACAGGTGTATGATAAATTGATAAAATGATGCAGGAAGACCGCTAAGTTTACCTAATTTCAAATATGTATTCATGGTTACAGTTTATTCATATTCTAAGTATTGAGTAAGAATATGGTATGTAGTAATCTTGTTATGTATAAACACTCCATGATCCAATCGCAGAATTTCCCTCCCACACATTTGGTTTGGTTTGGTTTGATAACATCTTACCCACGTCTTCGTATAATCTCCCCGCTTCCACTTTGTCACTAGCAAGTGAGACGTCAGGTCGGTTTGTGGATATGTATGTTAGTTTTCCACCGTCTGGACGTCACTTTACTGGCTGTCCTTTTGTTGTGACTGGCTGCCTGTATAGTGGACGTCCTGTAAACTGTGGGGATGAGATTTTCTGTGTCTCCCCATTTGGTCACTTTACCTAACCGTGTCCCATATTTAGATCACATGACTCCCTGGGTGCCAGTGGGAGCTGGTGACTTTAACAAATGTCATGAATCAGCTACTGTCAGTGGAACACACAGTGGGTCTCTTCCATTCTCCACTGACCTGTTTGCAGGTCATATCAGGGAGAAAACTGGCTATAATGAAAGTGTTCATGTTGTTGCATCATGCTCTGGATGTCAGGTAGCCTAGATCCAATCTCCGTCTAATCTGAGAGTCAGTCACTGGCCCAGAGAGCCTATAACTACCCATTGACCTCATGTCTGAATCATTTCCCAGTTGGAGGGATAGTATGAAAGCAGTGTCCTAGCTTTTTCCTCTGTTTTTGGGCAGCATGTGGTGCATCTTATTTCCCACTAACCCAGGCCCTATGGCCTGTTTTATTGTCCCACTTTCAGGGAGTGCAGCTAAGCTCCTACTGGGATGATTTGAGAGTTTGTGGGTCTAGTGTAGTCTAGCTATACACCTGTTAAGGTAGAAGTCAAGGTCAACCTTATTATATAAGATTAATTTGTAGCACAGCCAGGGAATCTGATCTCCCTACGTACATACATGTACGGCAGCATAAAACAAGTGCTAGAAACATCTACAAGAAATACAATATAAAACTCAAAATGGCTACACGTATTGAAATAAATAATACATGTAAAAATGGACATTAGTACTGCAAAAAAGCATCGTAATATGTTGATAGTGCCTCTCCCCCTTAAAGATGGTGTTCATTCAGTGTCAGCCTATACGGGCCTTCAAGCCCACATGTACCCAAATGGCCTCTGGCCCCCCAAGTGTGCCAGATTACGTCACCTTGCCATCTGTCTAGTCCATATGAGGCAAAAGAGCAGACAGTTTACATATGAGATAGACTCTAGAGCTCAGCTTATGCTCACTCTGCTTATTCCCATTTAGCACTTGTACGTACATAAATGCCTACATTTTATATTGTAAATAATGGTGTTAATAGTTATAGAATATATCAATCCAAGCCTCATCATTGATAACATTGCTCAGCTGCACACAAATGTACACACTAATATGAACTTTTATGCCTTTGAATACACATTTTCTTATGCTCAAAGAGACATTAATGCAATTCATTCAATTCAGCAATGTTGTGAATAGGAAATGTGTGAGATGAACTCAAGTTCACTTACTGCAAGTCAGTGGTTGAATTGGTTGAGGATTAAGGGTTTTTACATGGGATTTTAGAATTCAAAACTGCTATCACTCAACTGTGAACATCTGGATTACACCACTAGGTGTGAAGGCCTCGAAGATCTCCCTGTACCATGGCACCAGATCACTCCTTATTTTACGGTCTGGGCTCTGCACCACTATTGGGGTCCGCTTCCTGACCTGCTTCCACCAGACCGCATGGTATGCCAAAGCTTTACAAGAGGTCCCCTCTTTCTCCAGATCAGCTCGTGACCATATTCTGCATATACCACGCTCAGCTCCACCGATTCGAGCTGCATGATCAATAAAACGCAATCGCAAAAATACGTGCAAAATAAGTCCTGCTACTGTACATCTGTGGCAACAAGAGCTTTCAAAGCATTTTCTGCAGAAAAAGTGACCAAGGGAGGGAGAATGATTCCTAGCTCAGCTTCATGGCCCCTTTGTACAGAACAACGCCAGAACTGTTGTGACAGCACCTGATGCAGCCGTCCGGTGGCTGTGCTACACATGTAGCTTACCATGGTGGAGATGACACCGGTGGAGAGGTAAACGGCAAGGAATTGCTCCCTGCCCAAGAGGGAGACAATGCTGGTGGAGAACATCAGGAGGTTGTTGGCCCACTTGGCTGCATGTTGGCCACCATATGGATAATCGAGTAGTGTCTAAAGGAAGACAGGGCCATGGGAAGGCCTCTTGTTTTGGAGGCTGGGTTGAGATAAAGTACTTCAACTTGGTCTTTGCATGGAGGGGATCTACCAGCAGCATAAGATTACAGCATTTTCTGTTGTGTGACCTCAGCAATCCGGATTATGAACTCCTTAAGTGGTACTCAGAGCCTGGTGGAACTGTAACAGCACCTCTGACTTGAGAACCGTTTGCAAGGTAGATCCATGTTGTGGGTCCGTGACATGGATTTGTTTGTTAAAGTCACAGCCAAAACTTTACCATGGCCTTGGGCAGACCTCAGAGTAGAGCATAAATTGGTTCTGACAGCATAGGAGCTTTCACCCAGCCCTGAGCACATACTTCATTAGCATGCTTCATTACATAAATGCGACAAGGTTCTGTCAAGCACAAACGTCTCAAATCCACACACAAAATAAGTCTATTTTGAGTTGTGCCGTTTATCACTTTGAATCCCTGTGGAATGCAAACTGTGGATGCAACGGTGTCAGAGGAAGGAGAACAGAGGTGATCTTTCCTTTCGGACACCCATGGTCAAATAAATATATTGGATGATGGAGATACCTAAGCTGAATAGTGGAGAGGGAGATACAGTCAGACTGGAGAGAGGTGGAGGACATCTAAAGAATAGATTCATTTTGATTGATTGATGGAATACTTTATTAACAGTTTGCAAATTGTGCAGAGGTACGGTTTACAATGATTGTTAAAAAGGATAACGTAAATATCCCTTGGGGCTTGTTTCTATTGTCAGAGAAAGAGAGAGGGAAAATAATAATGAGATAGATGGCAAAAGAGAAATCAGATGGAGGAATTGAGGAAGTGACAGCGGTGAGGACCAAGCGAGAGAGATCAAGGGAGAAAAACATCCTTAGCATTTAAATGAGTCACGACAGAGAATGCAGACCACCCATTCACTCGGGGCGTTTGGGATTTGGGACCTGGAAGTAATGAGAGAGGCGAATAACGCGATGCGCATTTCCATCTTGAATATTAAACCTCATTTTAGCTCAGTGACAAGCCCACATTCATTATACATTAAACACGCTAAAAATACACATCAGTGTCGCGTGCGTTTTGCACTTTGATCGTCCTGCAATAGATGGGGCTTACAAGCACGGTCACGGAGACCGCTACCTCTCGCTCCCTTCTTTCTCTCACCAGTGGTGCGTCCAACATAATACTATTTGGTTGGTCATGGAGTTTAATGGTACGATGCATCACGACTGTGTAAATGTCCATAGGACAACTGATTTTCAAGCCAACAACATGAAAAGCACATCATGTTCTAATGATTCTCTGAATGCTTGCCAGCAGAGCGGCTTGTCGAGGCTTGCGTCGAAACGTTCCATCAGCGAGGGAAGATGATGGGGCCACAGATACACAATGCTCAGAACTGGCATCCCATGAAATAGTTCTCTGTCATTGATCGTCTATGCCAGTGGTTTTCAAACGTTTTGTGCCCATGGCATACCAGTGGGCACGTCCATTTTTAATACAATTTCTTACCTATATAACGACATGCCCAAAATAGGGATGCCAGGTTGAAAACTCTTAAATAGGTAATTTTAGGGTATAGAGATTGCCTCTGCATGTATCGGAAAATGAGTGCACACAAAGTTGCAATAATAATGTGTGGTTGTCACAACATCCTCAGGCACACTTGGACCTGTCTCACGGCACGCCGTTTGAGAACCACTGCTCTATGCACGGTGGTAGCTTGCATATGTATGAATAAAACATGGTAGAATGCTTAAACCGTACAGTGTCTGATTCCTTTTACTCTCATCACGGTCCTGTGGATTCCACTCAGGTGGGGGAATCACTCCTTCTCAAGTCTTCGCAAATACACACACACACACACACACACACACACACACACAAACACACTCGACACAGATGCGTGCTGCGTGGCAATGGCAGCCCCTGGAGCACTGGCTGGTTATGAGTTATGTAAGAAACTCAGGAGGAGAGGGGGGAGGCAGGCTTCTCACACAGTGATCACAGTCGAGTCCATTGCCTCAGGGCTCCACACTGAGCTGCGTGGGGCTGATAGGAAATGTGTGTGTGTGTGTGTGTGTGTGTGTGTGTGCGTGCGCGCGATCTTGCGTGCGTGTGCTCATACATGCATGCAATCGTGCATGCATGCATGCATGCGTGTGAGAAGCCAAGAGCTTAACAGCTATAATCCGGAACTTATTTTAATGAGTAAAACGCCATTTTAACCAATTTGTATGGTAGTGGTGCGTTTGCATGACTTTCCTTTCTGCTGATGCCGAACCAGCTTTGATCTCAGTTTTTCGGTCCTTGTACAGTTCCACTTAGGTTTTTATAAACATCACACCATTGATGACAATTACTTGTAGGCTAATACCTTATTTTTTCTTGGGCGCTGAGGCTTGCACACAATAACTTATTTTCCAAAAAATCTGAAAACTATAACTGTTAGCATGCATTATAATTAGGGCTCTAATTCAGGGCGGTATTTATAGTATTAAAAAACAACTACAGTATCGTGTTGACTGATCCTGAGCCCTCTATATTCTGTCAGAGGGAGGATCATTGCAAGGCATTCCGCCTGTGTGTTTGTGCAGGCCAGTTAGATACGGTAAGGATTTGAGGGGGCTGTTCTATAAATACACTCTCTGCTACAGGAAAATCTAGGCTGCACAAACACACTGACGTGAAAACATACATCTCAGTCCCTATGCGTAATACAAACCACAGGGGAGGGGTGGGCAAAAGGCAAAAAGCAATGGAGCACAGAGGACTTGAGAGATGCCGTTCTCCCACACAGACGAGAAAGGGCAATGTTCATGTAAACACCAGATTATAAACCATGGTATGACTGACAGATGATGAGAAATCCAGAAGGAGTCTTCAATGCATTAAGTGACAATTATAAGTCCTACATTACAAGCTTGGATTTAAATGGTAAGTCATGGTATCTCTCTCTCTCTCTCTCTCTCTCTCGCGCGCGCTCGCATGCACGCGCGCACGCACTATGCCAGTGGTTTTCAAACGTTTTGTGCCCATGGCATACCAGTGGGCACGTCCATTTTTAATACAATTTCTTACCTATATAACGACATGCCCAAAATAGGGATGCCAGGTTGAAAACTCTTAAATAGGTAATTTTAGGGTATAGAGATTGCCTCTGCATGTATCGGAAAATGAGTGCACACAAAGTTGCAATAATAATGTGTGGTTGTCACAACATCCTCAGGCACACTTGGACCTGTCTCACGGCACGCCGTTTGAGAACCACTGCTCTATGCACGGTGGTAGCTTGCATATGTATGAATAAAACATCAAGCTTGGATTTAAATGGTAAGTCATGGTATCTCTCTCTCTCTCTCTCTCTCTCTCGCGCGCGCTCGCATGCACGCGCGCACGCACGCACGCACACGCGCATGCAGGCAGGCAGGCAGGCACACACACACACACACTCCATAATCATATGTTATTTGTAGTTAGAGGCAGAGATCATATGTGGCCTTTTTACCTGGGTGCGGACATTGTTCCATCTATTGATAATTTAAATCCAAAAAGGAATTTGCATGTGGACTGCATCCTAATGCCTAGAGAGGACGCCTTGCTGTTGATGTGCAGCGTGTTGACATGTTTTCAATATAATGGTGTCTATAGGGAACAAATAAGTGCATTCCATTGTCTCGTTTAGCCAGTGCAGAAAAGCTATCATGTTAGAGGCACTGTGGAGGTGCACTGCAGTATCGTATACTGACAATCACACTAGTCAAACACAATCGCACTAAAACAGCCACTCACATCCCTTGGCACTGGTGACAAAGTAAATAGGCGGTGTGGAGGGTGTGTGTGTGTGTGTGTGTGTGTGTGTGTGTGTGTGTGTGGGCGGGGTGGGGGGGGGGGGGGTGACAGCTTGTCAGTCCAACATACAAGTCACCGTACTGAGGGGATATACACTTTGGTGTAGCTGCTAATGTCGTGCTAGAGGAAGGGGCATTGCAGTGTTGTTTTAATTTTATGGACAGAAGTACCTACAGGGCTGGGATTTGGAAACAAGGTGCGTAACACAGAAAGTGAGTCTTTTTCTATACCAGTGGTGGTATTAGCATCATAGTGTTGTATCTAGCCATCATAGTTTCATATTAATTTTCCCAAGGGAAGAGGTCCCAATATTTAAATAACAAATGTTTTTGCTTGAGCCAGTATGTATGCCAGTACACATTTCAAAGTCTTGTTAGAAAGGGATATTCTTACTTACATAGGTGCATCTCAATGGAACAGGCTGGATACAGCAATTAACTACTAACAATATGTAACAAAATCATGGCTGTTGGTAAAGGCTCCAGTGTGAATTGGGTGTTGTGCATTTGGGAATAGCATACTGAAACTGAAGTCAAGTGAAAGTGGCATCATAACCCATGGGCACTGAAAGTAGCGATGGGCAAATATCAATATTATAGCGATATCGTGATATGAGACACACATTTGAATTCTTTTATTTGGATCTGCACAAAAAGCGCAATACATGATAGATCCAAACATTGATCAGAAGAAGGTCACATTATACGGGCAAACCAGATACAACTGCTGCACATGCTTAACACACAGAGGAAAAAAAAGATAACGAATTGATGACATACTATATACAGAGATTCAACAGTTTTTTTTTTTTTTTTTTTTTGCCACTCAAGGGTAAATGAAACATCGCCTTCTCCAGATAGACAGACTGCCCATAATAGCTGAGACAGAACAGTATTTAGCCAACTTTTTTGCATTTGTCTTTTGCAATCCACCTAATTGCATGCCGCGGAGCACAAGTTTGTGGACGTGGCCCAGACTCCCAAACACAAGGACAATAAGTTGACAGTTATATCCCAAGGCCATAATACGTTCCACCAAAGGTTGATATTTCATACGTTTGGATGTAAAACAAATGTCCATATACAAATCAAATGGGCAGCCTATTTCGAAGATAGTAACGTTTTTTCTCATTTCATTAATGAACACAATATCTGGGGTATTTGGAATATCTTGCAGTGAATTGACATGTGTGTCATTGTGATCAAACCAGTCTAGTTTTACAGTACTGTGTTTATACATTTTTGTTGTCCTTTCCTGTACTTCTCTGATTCTGTCTGAGACCAGATCCACCAGACGATCATGTCTGGCAATGTACAGTCCTTTATAGTGGCTGCAGCCATTTAAGATGTGTGCGACTGTCTCTTTGTCATGTGGTACTGGGTGTAGAATACAGTGTGGGTCATGTTGTGATGGATACCAGGTTGCCAAGTTAAACTTGGTCGGCAGCACTTGTAGACGTGCTTTAATGGTGAAGATTAGAATGTCCTCACCAATAGTGTTATTTGAGAGGACAGAATGGGACAGTGAGTGATTTGCAAAAGGAATAAAAGCCAGTTTCCCCTGTAGCTTCAGGCTGGTCCAGTGCTGTGCACTGTGAGATCGATTCACTCCCAGAATGGAGGCTCTCGCAGTCGCGGATTTGATTGACAGCTCAACACCGTCCTGCTGGTAGATCGCGCGTGCATAAACGAGCGGATCTGTGACGATGCGGTTATTGATCGCCACAGCTGTTCCATCGGGCGCCGCCCACTTTAGCTCCAATCCCGAACGATGGCACAGGTCGTTTAAGTCCATCCAATCGGACCGCACACCAAATCCTGTCGCTTTAATGTCCAGTTTTCCATTTCCCTTCGTCCTGAATCCAAGGAATTGCGGCTCATTATCCATCGCGGGTGTTACTTTGCGTCGCTGCAGATGTTGAATGAGTGATTCACGGGCCATTTCTCTGACCGTAGGATCATCATTGTTGAGCATGTTGATGAGGTGGCTGGTTCTGGTAGCGGTGTAAACCCATTCTATATTCGGTACGCCCAAACCACCCTCCCTGATGGGCTGAAAGAGGATGGAGCGGGTGGAATGGGTATTAAGTTTGAACCAGCCCCTCACCAGACACACACACACACACACACACACACACACACACACACACACACACACACACACACACACACACACACACACACACACACACACACACACACACACACACACACACACACACACACACACACACACTCCATAATCATATTATATTTGTAGTTAGAGGCAGAGATTTTTACCTGGGTCCAGTAATAGCTATAACCATTAACATATGAGAGGGAGAAAGTGGTGTGATATTTGCATGATCCTTTTTATGCTCATCTTTGATCTTCAAGTAACTCCTACGCACTTGTAAATTACCATACCTGATGGAGCAGAGTGAATAAAAGAGTTTGCTGTTGATTCAAATTAAGGCTCTGATGGAAAAACAATCAATCAAAAAAAGATTTAAGGGAGAAGTATCCTGTACCTGTTGTTACAGTCCCCAGTCCAGTACCCGTTTCCTCGGTACTAATAACGTTAGATATTACAATCAATTTGTTATTTATAAACGGGCACCAGCTTACTCAGGAATGATGCAAGTTGGGAATGCATTCCCTGCCCATTTATGCAATACCCGTTGTACTTGTTGTCAGAGTACCCATTGGATCCTTGATGTCGTCAGAAGATCTATTGTGCACGCCACCACTTATATTGGCACAGCGGCACAAACGTGCCAAACAGGGAGGCCGATGCCTACACCCCCCCCCCCCCACAGACCCATGGACAGACACATACAATGGATTAAGATACTGTACATGTGCGGCAGTGGAGTGGCTGGTAGAGCGGCCGGATGGAGCCCGGGCTCCCCCAGAGTTAGTGTCGAAGTAGGCTGCCCTAGCACGTCTGATATCTGGTCTAGAGGGGCGGGTTCAAAATCTCTGGAGAGAGAATCCGTCGGATCCCACTGGTTCACCGATCTGTGCTCCTGCCCCCGCACCCTCCTCTTCCCCAATGTGCAGCAGTGGGTACATACACACATGTCCGTTCGCGACCGTTTCGCGTCCGTTTCATACCGTTTCCGTTCGCCGGAAGTCCCATCCACTCCCATGTTAAAAAAAACGGGACCGTACCCGTTTTTTTTAACATGGGAGTGGATGGGACTTCCGGCGAACGGAAACGGACGCGAAACGGTCGCGAACGGACATGTGTGTATGTACCCATTGAGAGCCCTGACGTCACAACATTTGGAGCGACGCCCACTGCACTATGGTTGGTTGGGGAAATCACCCACTTCCTATGCCAGGAACGTCAACAGGCTGGTCCAGGCTCTTATTTTGGAGCAAAACGCGAATGGAAAATAAAAGCCTGGAGATCGAGGCTAGTGTCGACGTGTCCTTGAGAAAGACGCTGAACCCCTAATTGCTCCCGATGAGCAGGTTGGTGCCTTGCATGGTTTCCTCTGCCATCTGTGTATGAATGTGTGTGTGAATGGGTGAATGTAATGCACAATCTATGTAAAGTGCTTTGGATAAAAATGCACCATTTACCATTTATTTACCATTTACATGTGGTTTTTCGGTTTTCTGAAACCGTTGGACAGACCGAATTGCCACACGGCACTGCACACCCTCATGTCATCTGACTGGGACACACATCCCAAGTTTGATGGTGAACGATCAGAGGGTGCCCGTGTTATGCCCGGGACAGGCAGACAGACAGAGGTTGTATGAATTTATAGATAGATTTTCTATTGAATATTTTCATATTGTTCTTTTCAGTTTTTTTAAGAAGCTACACACTAAAATCCTGAGTGCCTATAAGAGTTAAATGAACAAATTCGACTGTGTAGGATAGGATGACATTTTGGCGGGTACTCACCGTGGTGCAGCACATGAGGACAATGAAGAAGGTGCCGATGACGCCTCCGATGCCCACCAGCCAGGTCATCCTGAGAAACAGGATGACGCCGAAGATGTTCTGGATGCATGGCAGGTAGACGCCCATCAGGGTGCCCAGCGCGGGGGCCTGGGTAGTGGTCAGGGTCGTGGTAGGAGAGAGAGGAAAGAGAGAAGAGAAGAGGGAGTCATTCAATTTGTATTCATTCAGCATCACTTTTTATTTTTTAGTAGACAAAGAGGAAGAGGAATGGGGGCCAGAAGGCACACAAGATTTATGACACAAAATAAATTGAGAAAGTAAAGATAATCTAAGTCTGTGCGTGCAAATTGAAGGAATAGTGCATTACCTTTAATTTTGTTTCATTGTGAAAACTATATTCAAACTGGACTTTGACCTTGTTGTACAAACAAACAAACGTAACTTCAAGGAACAACAACCCAGACTAGTCTATGAAAAAAAGTGGTTGATACACAAAAAGCAGAGGTGAGGTTATGTAGTTTCATCAAAGGGGGCTTCAGTGCAGATACAGATTAAAGAATGAATAGCTTCCTTAACATTTTAATTCCATTTCCATTCTTTGTTGTTTGTCAGATCAATGGTTCAATTAGATACAATATGTCTGGGAGAAAACGAGAGGGAGACAATCAGGAGTTCTGTCAAGGGGACCAAACTCTCAGATAGTTCCTCTAATTAGTTTTTCTGGTGGGGGATTTTTTCTTTGCCTCGCTGGTTTCCCAGTGAATCAGGGTTTTGTGTACGTCCTTCTCAAGGCCGCTCCATGGACAGTTATTACTGACGCTGGGAGAGTGAGGATATATTTTGTTGCACTCTAAATTGATTAATAGGAGGTTTCTGCCCCTGAAGGTTTTTTGGCGATGTTCTTTGCATGTGTGAGTGTGTGTTTGTGTGTTTGTTTGTTTGCTGTGTGCAGGTGTGCATGCAAGCGTGTGCGTGTGTGTGTTTGCAGGCAGCGGTACGCAGTAAGTAGTATCACTGTATCTTTGCGTGCGTGTGTGCGTGCGTGCGTCTGTGTCCCTGTGTGTATGCCGACATGATGGTGTGCATTAAAGTTGAAGGACACATCAGTTGACCCTGCGTATAATAGAGACATTTTCATTTCCCAGCCAAGGACGGCATGGCCAGTAAAAGGTGATTGTTCTGATGTCTAGGGATAATGCATTTCACTGAGCGAGAGAGCAGACCTTAACTGTCAGGCACATCATTACATCACAGTAGGGATGCGCGATATATCGGCCAACCGATATATATCGGCCGATATAGCCGTTTTTTAATTAATCGGTATCGGTCCGATATCAAAATTGCGCCGATGTTAACAGCCGATGATTACCTCTGTGTCCACCGTCTCGCTGCTGTAGCTGCAGGACTCTAGAGTGTGTGTGTGGTGGTGGTGGTGGTGGGGGGGGGGGGGGGGGGGGGGGGGGGGGGGGGGGGTAGGTGTCGGGTTTCACATGGTGTACCATGCGCGCTGCGTCTCATTCACTCAGACACAGACAGAGAGGCTGAGTGTGTCGTTGTGAGGCTACTCGGTGCTTGCGTCCCGTGTTGCTCCACTCGTTAATTCATTTGCTTCAGGTGTGTAAGCCTAGCCTGGTAAACCCTCCCTCCGGAAATCTCATTTCAATTCGATTTCAGAATTGAAATGAGATTTCCGGAGGGAGGGTTTACCAGGCTAGTGTAAGCCCAGCGAAAGCTTATTAAAGTGGTCATTGGGCAAAAGCAGAGCCTCCGCGACCGTGTTGGTGAACAAACATAGCCGTAGTTGGGCGCTGTTTGGCAATACTTGTTGCTATAGAGCTGCATGCTAATGAGTGCTAGGTGCTAACAACAAACAAATGTATGCTATTAAGCGCGCGCACACACACACACACACACACACACACACACACACACACACACACACACACAGTGTAGGACAGTGGTTCTAAAAGTGGGGTCCAGCTAAATGATGGGTAGTTAGGAACCAAATGGACCCTTATGGGTCTGTAACTCAGAGTGAACAAATTGAACCAAATGGACCCTTATATGGGTCTGTAACTCGGAATGTACAGTACAAACCAAATGGACCCTTATGGGTCTGTAATTCAGTGTCCAAATGGAACCAATTGGTCACAATTTTCAAAGATAGGCCTACTGGAGAAACTTTTCAATAGCAGACTAGATTCTTTTTTGGAAAGATTTAATGTAGCCTACTCTCAGAGAGTCCATATGGTTTTAGAACTAACAGATCAACATCTCAGGCATTGGATTCATTGAAAGAATCACAGATGCAATTGGAATATTAATTTACCTCAAAAAAGCTTTTGACACTATCTATCACAACATATTAATAAACAAACTGGAGAAAATTGGTATTAGAGGCATTGCAGTAGACTGGATTAAAACAAAGTTATTTGGACAGACATCAACAGTTTGTGAAGCTGGGCAAATACAGCTCAAATCATTTGGACATTGCTTAAGTTGTGGCGTCTCCCAGGGGTCAGTATTGGGGCCCTTTTTATTCTTTACATCATATATTATATTATTCTTTATATCATATATATACATATATTTGCCAAGTTTCTAAGCTGCTGTCAGTGGTACTTTTTGCAGTTGACACAAATGTTTTTTGCTCTGGGGATTATCCAGATGATAATATAAAATAATTTGGAATAAACAGGGATTGCTTTTTCAAATTCAGTGTTTACACATGTTTTTCAGAATGGATAAAACGTATTTTTTTTATCGATCATATCGGTATCGGTTATATCGGTTATCGGCCATAGCACCGATATATTATATCGGATATCGATATCGGCCAAAATGTCATATCGGTGCATCCCTACATCACAGATAACGCTGTTCGTTCTGACTCAAAACCTTACTGCTGTGTTATTTATTCCAAAAACCACTGAGCGATAATGAAGCCTGAGTAATACATTTAAAGGGGGTGTAACTCTACTTATGCAATGTTCATACATTTTAGGAGATGTTTACCATCAAATACAAGCTATATCAGATCCCAATTCTTATGTCATACATATCATTACAGCATAGCATATATGTTAACATAACATAACATAAACACCACATAGAATAAGCTGATGTGGTGTGACATAAAACACAAAAGGAAAAAAAAAGAGAAATATACAATAGCCGCAATTTCCCAAGTTGAAACCTGCGAGGGGTCACTTGCAGATGACCCCTGTGAGTGACCCAGGGCTGACCCAGGGGAAACTCGTAAAAGGGGACAATTAGCAAACCCAGAGCAGCAGAAAAATAATCAATCAGGGCAAAAATAATAGGGTTTCAGCCCTTCAGCCTTGAACCCCTAAAAAACTATTTGGACAGATTGTCCCGAAAAACTGTGATGTGAATCTCCAATGATTAAATCTCCCTGGAAGGGAAGATTACAACTTTCAACTTGGTTGTTCTTTAATCAAAGATCAACACCAGGGATCCACAGGTTGCCTGTGGGAGCAGAGAACAAACCCCATCCATCTCTGTCACGACTCCCGCTATATGCTAATGACTTGCACAGTTTGCCTGTTGTCTAAGCTATGCAAATCAGAGAGTCTCTCTGCGGTTGTGCCCTTCAGCATGTCTCAGCCAGGGATTTTCATCATCACAGGCTTCTCCAAGATCTTTATAAAGTTTGGTTTTGGATAATCAATCCTGATGATGTGGATGATTTAACTAGATCAGAACGGAGAATAGTTCGGTGGTAACACAGCTTTCCAGATCAAATCAAGTTATTTCTTCAAATATTTAAAATGTTCGGTTCTATTCGGTTCTATTTTTATGGCGTGGTGTCAAAGAATACTGACAAGCCCTGACAAACCCTAGAACAGTGTGTTAGTATCTCTGTCTGTACATACTGTATCTCTGTGTCTCTGTCCCCACAAAAGTAGACCAATCATGTTGCAATGTGCATACAGCGAATCACACAGCTCAGATCACACTGCTACGTGCTTATACCGAGCCACAAGGCCTGGCTTGTAGAGCTCGTAAGCACATCATTGGTGATGTGTAGGCAATTGTTCAAGATACATATTTTTGTTGTTTTATTACAATAATATAATAAATTGTGGCCAGTGAAGACTGATCTGAATATATACTTGAATAATGTCACTATAAGAACAATTGTATATTTGAAATGTGAAATACTTGTTAAGATTTATCTAGAATGACAGCACATGCATGAAAGCATTTAAAGAAAAGACCGGTACGTGCTGCTTTAAGAAGATATATCAATCAAAACCCATCATTTACAAAAGGTCTAATTTTCACATTACTATTTCACGCCATGCATCGCTCCACAGCTCATGGCGATGCTGTAATTAAATACATGGAGTTTCCATTAACTTCTATAGAAGTGGCAGGTCCTTAAGGGACATGGTATGTAATATACATTAGCAGTCAGGTGTTGAAGGTACCCCTGCCATCAGCACTTTGGTGTTACACTCTAAAACTGCTGCCGCTGCACAAAGTCAAGCAGGAAGTGGGAACAGGGGTCAGATCCTAATAACAGGTAGGCTACCTTAGACAGAACATCCTTGTGTGTATTTCATAGTGCACCGTAGTGGCAGCAACACATTGAAGAGAGATTTGAGAATGAATAGTCCTTTTTGAATATTTTTCAAAAACAAGCCCAAAAGAAGCGACTAGGCCACATGAGCACTTGGCTATTTGAAAATAGCCGATCTACAAGCTTGAGCTTGAAGATCGGCTATTTTTAAAACAAATCTTGCAAAGTGACAAATGTGGAAAATATCTAAAACATTTTAACAACACAAATCTTGTATGGGGGTTCCTGTCTGGCACACAATATTTTCAGATGGGGGTCCGTGGACAAATACATATTATTTTGGGGGTCCGTCCTAGAAATGGAAAAGTTTGAGAACCACTGGTTTAAATAACATTTGGAAGAAAGCCCAATAAGCAACTACACTTCCCCCCCAAAAATGCAACCCGCCAACAAATATAACTGCCAATATTTACAAGCGACTTTACATAAAAAAGTAGCCCAAAGTCGCTTATAATAAGCGGAAATGGCAACACTGTTGCTGACTTTATCCTGGGGAGCCTAAGTCGAATCGAAAGGTAAGGTGTGTATAAAGTATATTAGAACAGTGGTTCTCAACCTGTGCGTCAGATTATTTTTTTTGGGGGGTGGGGGGGGGGGGTCCCCAGATGACAGTGAAGTGACAATTTAAGGACTTCTAAGACCTTTTTAATACCTCAACAAAAAAAATTAAAGAAAAGAAAGAAAGAAATAAGACCATTACTGCATCAAAAGTAATCAACAAACTATACTATAAACACTGGTCAAACATCAGCCAAATTGTTCACAACGCATGCTGTGAGCTTGTAGATCTGCTATTTTCACAATATTTATCTGTGGCACCGAGTCAAACTAAATGTAATGCCTCAACTCCTAAATTCCAAGTGTTTGCCAGGGTGGGGGGTCCCCAGTTCAAATATGATTCTTTTGGGGGGTCACGGCCTGAAAAGGTTGAGAACCACTGTATTAGAACACCGTAACCGTCACCAAAAGAGATCATTTCAAAACAGATCAAAGATCAGAGTTGTTTGAAAAATAATTGTGACCTTTCCAGAGAGCAGCTTTACCAACCCGATATACTGTAGGGAGAGAAAGTATGGCTGTGTGGAAAAACAGAATTTTGCATTGGTTCATGCTGTACAGAGAGAAAATGAAGCGCCAGGCAGGGGGGAGAAGAATAGTTTCGTCATTGTTATCTGGTGGGTTTTGTGGTCATTCTCACAGACGGTTTGGAAGACTTGCAGGATGAAAAGCATTTTGAGTGCCAGAAAGTAATGATGGCAGATTACAGAAATGATTCTTATTCCAAAAGGCATGTAAATGCTATGTATTCACTACTGCAACAAAAGCTGTAACAGCTGCAACATCCCCGAGCAATGCACCTAGGAAGGTAACATAACCAAAGTGGGCAATAACCCTCTTCAGATTGGGAAAATGACATTTTCTCTGCTAGCTCCCTCACACAATGGAGGATCACAATAGAACAGACCGAGTGTGTCAGCCCTGCTGCAGCTCATAGCTGAGTGATAAATTATAATCCACACTCAACAACGGGCAGGTTTTGATTTGTATACCACGGCACAAACCCTGGTTACACAAGATGTACAGACATAGATAAGAGAGTGCTTACATGACCGTCAAGGGCTGAAGGATACGGCAACAGGCACCAGACTATAACATCTGGAAACCAAATAAATGCTCCCTAATGAGATTACATTGAAGAACAGGCATGACAGATGCACTAATGTCTGAGCATGTATTGAATCAATTGAAGCTGATGCAGTGAGCAACAGGCCCGATGTTTATCGCAAGCTCCACTTTTCTATTCGGAACTCAATTGGCATTTCATTTGTTCATTTGTGAACTGGGAATCCAGCGATCATATAGCCTCTACTGTGATGGAGAGAGTGAGAGAGAGGGAAGGAGAGAGCAGGAGTGAGAGAGAGAGAGAGTGCAAAAATGAGCTCCTGTGTAATGGTAATGGGCTGGTAGCCAGCGGTGTGATGATTTCCCCTGAGACTGGGCCGCCGCACACAGAGAGAACATTGACTGCTTCTGCACACAGCCACAGGTAGGCCAGTATGCCACCATTGAGGTGGGAAGGAACAGCTGCCCACCGGCCCCCTGGGAAGTGTAGTCAACCCACCAAATGGATGGTTCAGGTGTGCTACTCACACAACAGGGCCCTTCACAACAGCTGCCATAGGACCCACTTCAGCGGGACATATTCAGTATGGCCAGCTGCCCTGCCACCCACCATGAGCCTCTCACCAGAGTAGAGCAGACTTAATGATGCTCTCCTTGCACCAGGTGCACTTGGGATGCAACACCAAGTGCATCAATGCTGATGCACTTGGATCCCCTTAATGCTGATGTCCACCGCAGCTTCTCCTTTCAAACCATGTCCAATCAACATCACTAGGGCAGCAGCTATAGTTTCTTTTTGTATTATTCTCTATTCGTTGTGAAAAATCGAGAAACGCATTTTATATATATTTTATATATATCAACGAATTGATTAACCACTTATTATGCTCCTTTTTTACACTCGTATATCTGCTTTTTATTTTTGAGCATTTGTGTGTGTGTGTGGGGGGGGGGGGGACTCATTATTTTACTAAATTGTATTACGTGTTTTAAATAATTGTTTATATCAATTAGTTTGATTAACTGTTTCACCCCTAGTGGGCATGAAGCCACCTTAGTCCAATTTGAAAATATATTCCTTCCTCCCTTGCTTCCTTCTATCCTTGATTCCCTCCCTGCTCTCACTTCTTGCCCTCCTACTGACCCCCCCCCAGCTCATCAACGCCCCATTTCTCCCTTTTTATCCTCCCCAAGGCCTCCATTTATTTAATATTTTATTATTTCCTGTTGTTTTCCCTACTTTCTCATCGTTTTCTGTCCTATTCTTATTACCTTCCTCCCACGGACGGCTTGTGAACTTGCTGAGAGCAGCAAAGGTAGCAATTTCTCTTCACTAGATACAAACCTTGATAAGACAAGAGTAAAGAAGAGAGGCAGGGTGGAAGTAAGTTCATCCTCTTAGCTGCAGGGGGGAAAAATGAAAGAAAACAAACCTCCCAGCAAGGAGGTGGGGGACTATGCATATTTGCGTGTTTTTGAAGGATAGAAAAAGAAATGTCCCGGTCCCTGAGGTTTGGAAGGAACTGTCTTAAGCTAAGAAAAAAGATAAAAGACTGTCTTTTTATATAGTCACTTCACAATTATGAGAGGAGAGGAGAGGATAAAGGAGAATAACCCCTAAAAATATATCATCTCCTTTTCAAGGGGGCCCTGAGACTATAATACAATATAAACACACTTTTGCACATCAAACCAAAGTGACACAAAATCATAATATTATACTCCAAGCAGTGCACAAAGATATCAGTAATAGCATACAGTAAATTTAAAGTTGTAATTAAGTATAGTTAAATATGTATGTAGAGAGGTAATTATAGTCATCTCATACTTATACAGTAGCATTAATTATAATTGTGTAATAATTATGGGCATGTACAAGTGATTGCATAATAGAGAAGAGAAGAGAAGAGAAGAGAAGAGAAGAGAAGAGAAGAGAAGAGAAGAGAAGAGAAGAGAAGAGAAGAGAAGAGAAGAGAAGAGAAGAGAAGAGAAGAGAAAGGGCCGTGTCCACAGAATTATTTTCTTTGAGCTGCCAACGTTCAACCTTTCTGCCATGCATTTCCATGGTAAAGACATGCTGGAGCGTTCCTCTTTCCAGCGCTGCGCATCACGAAGCGCTCTCGGCGTCCAACGCTTCTGTACGGAGCGCTTCAAGCCGAAGATAGATGTGTCGCCGCTAATCATTGCCACGTTTGATCCTATCCCAGCTGTGTCTGACAATCCAGTAATTCACGACCTGATTTTGAATCGTAACCCCAACCATGAGAAGTCAATGTTTACCGTTATTTCAGCTAGGCTATGTGTGCTAATAATGCAGATGACACAATCGTTTGAGCACGGACAAACATACGCTTCTGGCGCTCAAAAAAGAATTCTGTGGACACAGCCCCAGAGTCACAGAGGAGGAGAGGAGAGGAGGAGAGGAGAGGAGAGGAGGGCATGGACAGATGAAGAAAGAGAGAAGGGAGCAGAACAGATGGAATAAAAGTAGGAGCAAGTGAAGGGCATATCAGAGGAGAGGAGACAGCCCGGGGTAGAGAAATGGTTCTCAAAGTGGGGTCTGGCCGGGGACCCCCAGGGGTCCTTGAGGGTGTTTCCAGAGAGTCCCCAAAATCAAAAAATTGGTTTAACCACTTTAAACCTATACAACCTATTGGCTGTTTGAAAATGGCTGATCTACTGTACAAGCACAACACAACACAAGCTTGCAGATCTGCTGTTTAAAAAAAAAAATCTTGAAAAACGTTTAAAATATTTTAACGAAACATATCTTGTATGGGGGGGTCCGTGGCACAAAACATTTTCAGATGGGGGTCTGTGGCCGAATCCACATGAACTTGGGGGACCTTGACATGAAAAAGTTTGAAAACCAATGGGATATATAGAGGATACAAGGCCTTTGGTTAATGAATCCAGGCCATGTTCCTGTGTCTGGAGTGTGATTACCAGAGGAGAGACAGCTAGGTGTGAGGAGGACGAGGAGGAGGAGGAGGAGAAGGGAGGACAGGACTATAACAGACTGAGGGGGGAGGTGGCGCGGGGAGCTTGTAATGCCATCACCACGCTCTGCTGGCCAAACAGCAGCTGATAGGGCAAATGTGTTTCTACTCAGGTGTGCTGAATTATTAAATAGACACAGAGAGAGGAGATGCTGGCCAACATCAGCCTGCCTCACTGGTCCACTGTGGATTAACCCATTAAATCCGGGAAACGCATCTGTGTCATTTTAGATTTTAGCTATAGCCATTATTTTATACTTTGGATATTCAAAAATAGCAGATATACGAGATCATAGCGCGGCACCAAGTGCCGTGCTATAAGCTTGCAGATCTGCTATTTTAAAAAAAATCATGAATATTTGTGCAAATATTAGATTTTTTTCATTTAAGCGAATATTTGTAACTCAAATCTTTATCCCTGGAACAAAATATTTTCAGATGGAGGTCCGCGACCAAATACATGTAATTTTGGCATGGAAAAGTTTGAGAACCACTGATATTATTATAGCAACATACTGTACGGTTTTCAGATAACTGTTAGGATTTAGAAGACATTTGTAGATGCGTTCCTGGATAGAATGGGTTAAGCAGTCACTCTGCGGTCAAGCCTTTACGTGTTTCTCTGTGTCTGTGTGTGTGTGTGTGTGTGTGTGTGTGTGTGTGTGTGTGTGTGTGTGTGTGTGTGTGTGTGTGTGTGTGTGTGTGTGTGTGTGTGTGTGTGTGTGTGTGTGTGTGAGAGAGAGAGAGAGAGAGAGAGAGAGAGAGAGAGAGAGAGAGAGAGAGAGAGAGAGAGAGTGTGTGTATCCGTCAGTTAACAGCAGAAGAATGAATGATGCAGCCAAATGTGCCTTGGATGCTCCATACTCTATACCTCTAAATAGCCAGCATAGTATACTACACTGTATGTACTGTGTTACTAGAATATTCTAGGCTAAAAGACTATCTACTCTACTGTATCTATTCATCCACCGTATTGTACCGTACAGCCTCAGCTACAGTAAGTGGTGTGCCCTGTGGAGTCTCCACTCTATAGAGTTGCTGATGTGAGGTACTGTAGTGGTGGAAAGTAACTAAGTACATTTACTTAGGTACAATTTTGAGGTACATTTTCAGATAATGTATACTTCTACTCCACTACAATTGTTTGAAAACTTGAGTTGATAGTTATTTCGACTATAAAAAATAGCCAATCTACAGTATAAGCTCACAAAGCATTGCATTGCAACGTGTTGCAACGCATTGTGAGCTTGTAGATCTGCTATTGTTGAATTAAAGAAATATATATTTTGAAATGGGCCATTCAATTTCAGAACACTTTCTTTAGCACTTTAAGTATATTTTGATGCCATGTACTTTAATCAAGTCAAATACAGGCCTTTTACATGTATTTCTATAGTATTTCTATATTGTGGTATTGCTACTTTTATGTTAGAAGTCTGGTGACTGGCGCCGCTGGCTGAGTGGACAATATGTGAGCTGTGTAATCTCTACTTAGGTCCACTATGAATGAACTCTGTCGACTGACCGCCCATGGCAGTAATATACAACATGGATCGTCATTAATCAAGGTACAACCTTCAGGAGGGTTCTGATGAGCATACTGATGAGGTGCAGCCATCTAACGTTAGAGTGTAGAATGACGCGCACGCTTGTGTGTGTGTGTGTGTGTGTGTGTGTGTGTGTGTGTGTGTGTGTGTGTGTGTGTGTGTGTGTGTGTGTGTGCGTGCGTGTGCGTGTGCGTGTGCGTGTGCGTGTGTGTGTGTGTGTAAGCGCGTGTAAGCGTGTGTGTGTGCACGCATGTGTGTGATTGAGGAGGTGCTATAAAACACAATGGACTGGAAGAGAAACAACATTAGCGCAAGGGAACATTATGCCATAAAATGCAGGGGAGGATATAGTACTTACTGGGTGTGTTATCCAAAACTAGTTTAGAGCCACTTGAGTAAAAGTACATATTTACAAATTACTTATAATGTTTAATGTATACTCTATCGCAAACCACAATTTTGTGTGGCAAAAATTGCTGATCTACAAGCTACAGCTGATCTTTTTTTTTTCAGGCTTTAGAAAAGTACTGGAAAAGACCAGCTCACTAGAAGGAAAAAAAGGACCCGATCACTTTATTTCTTTTCTTTCACCATCCTAATTAATTGCTTGTCTGGTCTGGTGTGATCTTTGCATTTCATTTTGTGGGTCCTGATGAACCCGGCTTTGGGAGGGTTCTCATTACCATTTAATGATACTGGACTCTTCATTTAATACAGAGCCCAGAATCACTGTCTGTTCTCTAGTGTGAATGACATAATGAAAAATGTCTTGAATGGAAATTACTTGAATAAAAGTATGATTGAATGTCTTGAAAATGACTTTTAAGTGTTACAAAAAGCAAATCAATGGTTCAAATGGAAGTAGCACTGTTACTGTAAAAGAAGAAAGAAATACTCAACTACAAAAAATGGGAAAAAAGAAATGCAGTAAAAAATATGTATACATACTATAAAGAATTCACTGTATAATATGTATTCACACAAAATTCAAGAATTGTGTTTTGTGTGGAAAAGAATATAGGCCTATACTGTATGAATCAACATGTATTACATTAAATAAAAGCTAATGCAAAAACTACAATCCTGAGTCCAAAACATAACACAAATAATTGCCTTGTCTCTAGTTGTTAACTTGTAAAAGTCAAGCATCAATCATTTCCCTGAGAGTGTCATTAATCATCACTGCTGTGTAAAAGCCTCCAATGAGGGGAATGGTTTGCAGATTACGTGTGACTGCTCTCATCATAACCTGGATGACCTCTGCACCGTTCATCCATGTGACAGGCTGACGAAATCTATAATCTTGGCTTTCACAGCAGCGACAAAGAAACCCCTGCTCCCCTCTGCTGCCACATGCTCAGTGAACTGACGAAGAAGGAGAAGGGAAAGAGACAGAGAGAGGGAGCGACAGACAAAGAGAGAGATAGAGATAGAGATAGAGATAGAGATAGAGAAAGAGAAAAAGAAAGAGAAAGAGAAAGAAAAAGAGAGAGACAGTTTGGCAGAGACGTAGAGACAGAGATGGTCTCACTGCAGTAAAGCGAGGAGAGAAATAAGTGGAGGTGAGAGGAGACATAGAGAGGGGCGGGGCTGCGAGACAGAGAGCGAGACAGAGATGGAGATCGACTACTGCAGTGAAGTGAGGAAAGAAAGAAGGGAGACAGAGAGAGAGAGAGCGCGATCGGGGGCGAGAGAGAGGGGAGGGGGGGGTCGCTGTCAGGGCGATAAAATGCCACAGGCTGCCTTAATGAAAAGCCTCTCTTGGTGATGCGGAGATTGGCTGTGGAATGGCCTGCTGATTGGAGAAGCAGCTGCTTGCTGTAGCGTGCAGAATAATTAAAGTATTGAAAGGCTGGGGAGACACTTGGAAATTAGACCTGCTCCCAGGGATGGTGAGAGCACCACACACCTGATGGCTCATGCCTGAAACAGCAGGGTATATGCTGGGATCATGGGAGAATAAAATCATCATGGGCTTCTGTAGCATTCTATTGCTTTCCACTGTGTTGTAGTCTATACTGTAGCAGTGGTTCTCAACCAGTGGTCCTTGAGGGGGTTCCAGGTGGTCCCCAGCTAAATGATGGAGAGTTGGACCCTTATAGATCTTTAACTCTTGAGAGTGTAAAATGAAACCAAATGGACCCGTTTAATTTTACTCTCTCAAGAGTTAAATTATTGTTAAACATCTGCGTTATACTTAATGATTAGGAAAGAATTATGTTGATCAACGTTTGCCTGTTATCTCTCCTATGATACCAACATCAATACAGCATGGAATTGTGGACAAAATCGTATCCAATGATTACAAAATATTCCAAATCTTGGGTCTGAGATATCTCATCAAATGGTGGTCTGTGTCTGAAATGCCGAATAAATAATGGACCTTGATATGAAAAGGGTTGAAAACCACTATAGTATTCTACTCGGTTTTGTTCCATTCTGTTCTGTTCTGTTCTGTTCTGTTCTGGCTTTGTTCTAGTTTTCAAGGAATACAGTACATGAATAGCATAGTAAGTTTTGTTTAGTTATGATTTCTTTCTTTCCTTCCTGCCTGCCTTCCTTCCTTCCTTCCTTCCTTCCTTTCTTCGTTCAATCAATGGAAAAAGCAAAGGTAACCTGTAGAGCAGTACGATGAGGAAGAGATCAGAACTGGGTGAGTCATTACAGAAGAAGAGGTTATGAGTCAAAACCTTTCACTGAGTTCTCCCCATCAGGCATCTCCTGATTGGATGTCCAGGGAGACAGGTGGGGCCAGAGCTCATACAGAAACTGTCAGTTGTGAGATGGAGCAGCCAATCAATACTGAATTGAACACTGGCTCTGCTAACCACCATTCTGTACACAATGATGAACTTCATATGGGGAGTTTTCAAACTTACAGTAAGTGCGGTCCATACTCCTGCCCACCCTCCAAACTTTTCTTCGGGAAAGGGAGGTGATATAACTACAAATTGACGCCATTCCGAGCTTCGGAAGGGCGGTCAACCCATTTGATTTGGTGTTAGGAAGTAGGAACCCATTGCGACCGCATGCCCTTTGCTGACGTCGACCACAGGCAGGGTTCGAAACCCACAACCTTTTGCATGAAAGGCGTATGCTCTAACCGCTGTACTAGGGCAACCTTCTGCATATGAGACTTTAAATATCTAAAAAATATATGTGAAGTAGGCCAGTCAAACGATTACAATACTTAATCACAGATTAATAATTAATTAATCATGATTAATCGCCATTCATAACTATGCCCGAAATATACCCATTTTCTCTGTATATTTATGTGGTAAGGGACATGACTCTCTTTCAATCGCTCTCTTTCCCTCTCTCTCTCTCTCTCTCTCTCTCTCTCTCTCTCTCTCTGTCTGTCTGTGTGTCTCTCGCTCTCACCCTGTTGTGCTATCTGATGTGAGCCGATGATTACATAAATTGCGCAGCCTTTTCTGGCAATAAGCGACTTGTGTTTTTTCCCCATGCAGATAATAGGGCCACACACAGGTTCTCTTTCCATTCCGTTTGGATCACTATTTGGATCTATCATCCGTCAGATAACAGCTTGACGACTAATGCAGCAGAGTGGGTGGAATTATGGGATTTATGCGGCGAGTCATTCTGTCCATGTGTTAATTGCGTTACTATATTTATTTTTTTCTAATTTTGATAGCCCTAATTTAAAGTGCAATAAAAAAAGTATGGGTGCAATACGGAAACATCTAGATTATGTCTCCTCCCGAAATGTTTTGTTTACTGTTTACTGTAGTATGCTTTGTATAATGTATTGGCATTCATTAGCATCATCATTACATAATAAGAAACAGTATTACTGTCAGTCGTTTTTTGGGGTTCACAGGGTTCCTTGAGGGGGTTCCAAACTCTCTATAACTCTAGATCTGGATCCGTCCTAGATCCTTGGAAACTTGGTGCTTTCACGGAACCAGTTTCCCTTTTCTTTTCTTTTTTTAAATAATGTTTTTTCGTTTGCTTTTGCCACTGTTTATATTGCCTCTTACAACCTGTAGAACAGTGACACGCTCACTTTTGGTTCCCAGTTCAGGGCAAGAAAAAAAAATGTATTTTTGGGTTCCAGTTCCGAACCAACTTTCAGGGTTCTGAACCAATTCGTTTTCAGTGGAAACACACTGAGCTGGAAAAGGGGCCTCAGAGTGTTGGGGTCCTTTGCGAACCAGTGCTATAAGCGTTTAGCATCATACCTTGACAGGTTTCTTGCGTGACGACTCGGCCTCGTTGTTCTCAGACTCTTCATGCTCCTTGCTGCCTGTGGCCAGGTTGGAGTAATTGGCCAGGCTGCTGATCAGGGACGACACCATGGGACTGGTGTCCATCTCCTCCTGCACAGGCACAGACAAACGCGCGCAAACAGTCAACAACTGGTGTACTCCCAGTGGTGGAATAATTAAGTACTCCGGAACTGCGCCACAATGTACCACATCCTAAAATTACAAAAGTATTGGCATCAAAATGTACATACCGTACCAAAGTAAAAGTACTCAAATGTTTCAAAATGATTTCAAAAATAGAAGATCTTTATATAATTAAGAATTGTATAATTAATTATAATTATACAATTCTAACAGACAAAGTGTAAAATGTATCAATGTATGTTTTGTAATAATAATATAAATCTACAAAGTAACTTGTAACTTACGTTTTCAAATAATTGTAGCGGAGTAAAATTACAAACAATGTACTTACATTGTTTGTACTTAAAGTATTGAGTAGTTGTATAAAGTATTGAAAAAATGGAAACACTCAAATAAAGTAAAAGTACATAAAAGTTGCTTGGGTTACATGAGTAAATGCACTTAGTTACTGTGTAGCTCGGTATTTCAGACTTATGTTTGCCTATTGTTTGCCAAACATTCGCCTATTATGACATATGACGTACTCCTTTTGAACATTTTGAAGGACATTTCTTTCTTTTTTTATCCGTTTATAGAGTAACAAACAAGTCATCATGTGCAGAGGGACATTTCTGTGTAGAATGTAGAGGAAAAGGGACGCCATGCAAAGGCAGTAAGCCAATCCACTGCTCCATAACATGCAGTTAGCAGGATGTCCATCATTATATTAAAAAGAGTCAAAATTGAGTCTTCGATCACTAGAGATAAGCTTTTCATGGCATGTATGGTATGCTGCTTGCAGGGTGCTGTATGTTTATGCACTGTCCCTGTGCTGTGATGAAACCCGATGAGGGAGAATCATTATTTGTGTAATAACTTAGTTTTTCCGTCTTTGGTGTAAACAGGAAGTCCTTATAAGGATAGAGCGTAAATACAACTGCTCTGGGCCAAGGTAAATGGCAAGTCCTTTCCTGTAGCAGTATTAGATTGCTTGTATTAACCTGAAGATCCCCTTTGCCCTTCACACAGTAATTACCCTCATTAATCGATGTCAGAACCCCCATTCAATCACTGAATTGCGAGTGTGTGTGTGTGTGTGTGTGTGTGTGTGTGTGTGTGTGTGTGTGTGTGTGTGTGTGTGTGCGAGCGAGCGAGTACGTGTATGTATAGTGTGTTACATGAATTCTGCTTCTTAGCAATCAGCAAAAGCTGTATCGTCACACCTAAATGTATGCATGAGCAAACATGTGTGTGTGTGTGTGTGTGTGTGTGTGTGTGTGTGTGTGTGTGTGTGTGTGTGTGTGTGTGTGTGTGTGTGTGTGTGTGTGTGTGTGTGTCATAATCATTCTTCTTGCTGTAATGCAGGTTACACATTAATGGCCAAAGGTCTGCACAAGCAAGCCTTTGTGAATGTGTATTAAAACCACAAGAACCCTAGCATCCCTATTCTGGGCAAGTCATAATAGGCGAACATTTAGCAAAAATAGGCAAACATTAGGTGGAAATAGCCGAGCTACAAGCTCGTGGCGCGTTCTTGTCTTGTAGATCGGCTATCGGTTCAGTTCTAATCTTGTAGATCGGCTATTTTCAGCGAAGAGATTTGGTGTAGAGGGGGGCAAAGACTCGTGGTGGACCCTGGTCAACAAAGTATCAGTGGTTCTCAAAGTGGGGTCCGGAGACCCCCAGGGGTCCTTGAGGGGATTCAATAGAGTCCCCAGCTAAATGACGGATACAGTAGTTTGGAACAAAATGAACTCTTGGTCGTAACTCAGAGAGTGTACAAATGGAACCAAATGGACTCAAATGGGTCCATTTTTGGTTCCATTTGTACACTCTCTGAGTTACGGGGGTCTGTGGGCCTAATGCATACCAAACTGGGGTCTTTGAAATAAAAACGTCTGAGAAACGCTGGTCTATATGGTTTAAGTGGATAAGCTGCACTGTACCTCAAACAAGGCCATGTGTTTGCCATCATACTGCTGGCTCTTCTCTGCAGCAGTATCACTGCTGTTGATGAAGGGGCTGCTTTCCTTGGGGTTATTGTCACCTGGAGAGAGAGAGAGAAACAACATTGATCAGTATAGATCCCTGAATTCCATCCTCAGGGAAGAGATTTTGGTCTTGATTAGGGATGTCCGATATTGGGGCCTTTTTCGCGATATCCGATTTTCCGATATTGTTTCTTAAATTTTCATTTCTGATATCAACCGATACCGATATATATTTTCCCCAAAACTAATGTCAGGTTAACATCACATATCTTCTTTCGTGGAATTAACACATTATGCCTAATTTTATAGAGGCTATGCGTGACATCATCGTACCCGGTAGTTATGCAGGAACGCCGAGTGGCAAAAAAATACTTTCTGGCCTTGACAGCCCATACATCCAAACAGAAAAGTCCTATCTGGTTGTATTAAACAAGTTAAACTTGCCAACATGGCAGCTGTACGGAAAGCTTGAATTATCCTTTTTCTATCTGCAAAGTTTTTGTTTCATAAAACTCCACCGTAGACATGTTATGAGCTACTTTCTGTCAATAAATTCTGTGCAGGTTAGGGCATTCACCGCATAGTCGAATATTCGAATATCAAAGCCACTATTCGACGTTGTAAACCGACGTCGAATAATCGCTATTATTTTAATTATTATTATTTATTTATTTATTTTTAGATTTTGTTGATTTTTCTTTTTTAGCAGGGGCTTCTCAACAGCAGACAAGCAGCTGTGAGCTCTTGTGTTGGTAGTTCTCCTAATCCATTCATGGTTGATTGTTGTCAAATCATTTCATACTGTATGTGACGTTGTGCCGTCACTCAATGTAGGTTGTGGTGCGCTGAAACAGCAGTGCGCATCCCAGAAAGATGCCTTGTAAAGACCGGACCGAAGGATGGAACTGTGGTTGTTGTTGAACATATTGTAAATGGGATAGGCTTGGAAAATCATTTGACTTATTCCATGTTAAATGAACTGAATTAATAAGTTCGCTACGTTTCTTTTCAACCAAAGCCGTGGTATCGCAGAGCAGAGCAGCAGCAACGCATGTTATGCTAGGCTTGAATCGTCGTAGAAGAGTGTTGTAGCAAAAATAGCAGATCTACAAGCTCACAACGCGTCCATCCGTGAGGCAATGTGCAGTTGTACATCTGCTATGCCTGGACCAGCTGATTTGGGTTTAGACCAATCAGAACGCACAGCTGGCTTTCATTAGTTAACCCTTTAATCGCTGATTGTTTTCAAGGCTTGCAATACGGCATTTTAATGATACAGGCTCGTTTGTATTGGATGAAAAAAATATGATATATCACCGGCGAATATTCGACTACTTTAGGTCGAATAATTCGAATGCTAAAAATCACTATTCGTGAATGCCCTTGGTGATTATTTTTCTAAGTGTCAGAGATTGGAAGCACTCGTATCGTATTCAATAACTCAAAGTCCTGCTGCCTCCTGCATTATGTGACATTTAGAAACAGGTGGTACTGGTACGCAGGACCGTTGAGTGATTTCCAACGAGCGCTTCGACACTCCAATGTTCCATGCTGCTCAATGTTTTGCCACTCAGTCTAGATGAGGGGGCGTGTCCCGGTGGAAAAGTGACGCATGTGCAGACTCTCTATAGAGCATCGCAGTTGCACAGAATCCGGGTGCCGGAAGTAAATACTCAATGCATTTTTCCCATTGACTTTTCCAAAAATATTTATATCAATGAATTTAAGCCTAGAATCAAGCCATCCAGGATGCTGGTGAATCATGACCATAAAACCTTTTTTTCTGTGATTTTTTAAAATTTTATATTTAATGATATGATATAATATGTTTAATAAATACCCTTTGTTTTGCCGTTTTCAAAAAAGTTTTTTCACAGAATCAAACGTTTTATGGTCATGATTCACCAGCATCCTGGATAGCTTGATTCTTGGCTTAAATTAATTTATATAAATATTTTCGGAAAAGTCAATGGGAAAAATGCATTGAGTATTTACTTCCGGCAACTGGAAGTGGGCGGGAACTGCGACGCTCTATAGCAGGGGTCTTCAACGTTTTCAGGCCAAGGACCCCCTAGCTGAGAGAGAGATGAAGCAGGGACCCCCTCTATATTGTATAAAATTGTGTATCAGATTAAAGTTTTTTTTTACTTAGTCTGCTCTTCTTTCCCTCTACACCTATAGCCTCATTGCCAAAAATAGCCGATCTACAAGCTCTCAACTTGTGCTTGAGCTTGTAGATCTGCTATTTTCGGCTATATGTTCCCCTCAGAAAAGGAATTCTAGGGTGGTTAATGTAAAAAAAACTAAATCCTATCACACAAAGACTTGGCGGACCCCCTATAGTAGCTCTGAGGACCCCCTAGGGGTCCCGGACCCCCTGTTGAAGACCCCTGCTCTATTGTGATGCCCCACTGGATGCATTCATAAATGCCTAATCCTAACCCTACAGCAGTTAGGATTAATAAACAAAAAAACGATACCGATATTTTCCGATATTACATTTTATGTTAATATCAGCCGACATTATCGGGAGGCCAATACTATCGGACATCTGTAGTCTTGCTCTTATCTTATATCTACGTAAAGTATGATGAATCAGACAGGACGAGCTTTCTCACAATATTTTACAATAGAAAAAAAAAAACCAAGTTTGTGTGTGCAATGTGTTTACTATATGTTCACCCTACAAAATATATCAGTGTTAAAACAAGCGAATGCTTGAATTATGCCAGTTTACCGAGATAAGAAAACTAAATGTGATGTTATTTAGGTAACAGGACATCAATATGTGAACTGTGCCTCATCGGACTTCAATCTATTGGCCTGGTATTGTCTATAATTCATTTTGACCTTTGAAACCAATAGCAATGGCTAGTCCATTGACTGACAAATCAATTGAGTTCTTTTTGATGGCTTAGACAGATTTCACATATTGTCAAATAATATTTGACAATGTGTAATGTAGTAGTTAAAAAACTTGTTTAATGCGAGACCTTGTTGTTTAATGCAAGCGTACCATGTGAGATTCTGTTGTGATGGATCATTCTGTGACCCGGCGGGTCATAGTACCAAACATGGCTCACCATGGGCTCCTGCATGTTGCTTACTAAAGCCTGATTTATGCTTAGTGAAACGATGGCCAAGACTTGCCGATCTACAAGTTCATTGCAAGTTCATTGCATCGCGACGCAGGCAGCTGCAACCCAACACTTCCTGCATTAGTGGGGAAAGTGAAATTTTAGAATATATACCTCAGGAATTTATCTTAGTGGTGATGGTTCAGCAACAGATAAACATCTTACAGAGCATCGCTTCATCCTTAGCTGTCTTGTTTGTGTGTCCCTGCCCTCCCCATGCCTCGAGCGTTGCTTCAGGTAGACGGCAGATTGCTGTCCCTCTGGCCCCGTACTGCCCGTAGGTCATGTCTTGGACCGAGCACCGCAAGACCAAGTTATTTATAGCTACACTGCCGCAGCCATGTGCCACACTAGGGCATCGCTGACTGCCTGCACTACACTACCGCCACAGAGAGACTGCCCTACTGACAGCAAGAGGACGACGCACAGTAAAATCAGAGTGTAAAAATGGACCCAAATGGATCCATACGGGTGAGATGTGAACACACAGAGAGAGAGAGAGAGAGAGAGAGAGAGAGAGAGAGAGAGAGAGAGAGAGTCGGAGAGAGCGGGAGAGAGAGAGAGGAGGCGGAGGATGAGAAGTTAATAGAAAGAGATAGGAGGAGAGAGAATGAATGAATGGGACGATGGAGACGGGCACAGATAGATGAGGCAAGGGAGGATTGTGACAGGGTGAGAGATATGGGCACGGACAAATGCGATGAGGTAGCTACAGCTGAAATGGGAAAGGGATGGTTAGGGAAGGAGAGAGGACAAGAGGGAGGGTGAGAGGGAGAGAGGGGGAGAGGGAGAGAGGGAGAGAGGGAGAGAGGGAGAGAGGGAGAGGAAGAGGAATGACAGTAAAAAAAACTAGAGGACTGCATCACTTAAGGTTCAGCTCACTTCGACCTGCTGGGCTAAAACGTATGCCCTGGTTAAAACAAGAGTTACAGCCACTTACAAGTCACCACATAGTGGGTTTTCAGAGCACGCTGCTTTTACTTTTCTGCTATTTTTACCCTTTCAGGCCAAGGAAGCAGGGTCCGTGATGTGCCTGCTAGGATGCATGAGTGCTGCACACGTCTCTGGAGGCTAGAACCACACTAGTTTTAGACCACAGCATTGAGATAAGCATCTACAAACACAGCGAACATACGGAAGATTACTTATGTATGGCGACCGAAGATACAAAAGCGATGTAGTGAGTGACACATATGCGCTGAAACACATGTAGGGCCCACAAGGACACACACTGACATACATGTGTACATGTGTACGTGCACGCCCTCTTTCTCTCCTGCAGACACTTACTCCCTTCTGCGTGTGCACACATGCACACACGCACGCACACGCGCACACGCACACACACACACACACACACACACACACACACACACACACACACACACACACACACACACACACACACACACACTTCAGAGTTCTACTCTGAAGGGCTAATGCCCTAAAGATGACTCTTCTATCCCATCAGCCATCACTTATCTTTCTACGGTCCATTTCTCCTGATACTCGTAGTAATTAAAACTTCATCATCAAAGGAATGATAAATTCTCCCTTTTATATAATTGACAAGAGCCCTCAAGGAGTGTTTGCTGCGACCGCGCCCCCCAGGCAGCTTACCCTCCTTCAGTCTTATCGTATCCATCCAACAATGGAAAGAAATCGTATAATGGTGTTCTTGGTACAGTATCTATGGTCAAGATCCAATGCTTCAGGGCATCCAATGCTTCACATGATCATGTGACCATCTGAATGCACACTGATCAGCATGTTCAGTTCCAGCTTTGAAACCAGAGTGCCTCTGTGTTAACTAGCTTGATGCATAATGCATATTGGACACATACAGTACAGTATGTACAAATAATAAGCTGCATTTTAAGTGCCTTGTATGACACAAAACTGCATTTTAACATACTTAAAAACACATTTGCAATTGTATTACCTAAACAGACCTGTGAAATCTGCAATTTGAAGTTTGAAGTTTGAAGTTTCAAATATACTGCAAGGACTGTGAGCACACTGAGAAACGTAGGGCACCAGATCAAGGACTAAATGATGAAATACAGTCAGGCCGTGTGACATGTTCACAGTCTCCTGTGACACAGGAAAGACAACCGCAGATTGAAAATTTAAGTAAAATCCATATTGGTGATGTCATTCCTGTGCTAAGTAGTTGGCAGGTGATTGAAGTGACTTTTCATCATGTGTTATTAATGGTAGACAAGGTGTCTGCCGCATAAAACCACTTTGAGAAATGTCAGAGCGCTGGCAGGGGGCCCTTCATGTAGCCTGAGGGGGTATAGCGGCAAGGGGAAGAGACGACACACACGCAATCTTAACACAGGCACGTGTGTCCACACACAAATAGATGCGTACACTTAACAGTAACCGTGCTTAAACACACACTCCCGCTGCCAATTCGGTGTCACCTTCACCTGACACACATCTTGTTATCAACTCAGCAGGGTGCTGGGATGGGGGAGAGGAAGGCTAAATCTATTTCAGTGGAAAAGATAAGACATAGATTATGGTCCACTGGCAGCTTTGTTGCTACCGAAAAGCAGTACAGTTAATCACATAGTTATACCGGTACGACGCTATATTGCAGTTCTATATTTATACTGCTACAGAGGGGGTAGTATTGCAGTTGAATTGTATTGTCATTAAGCCAAATACTAGTTCTCAGCTCATTGTTGGTAAAAAAAAAAGGGGGTACAAATAACTGTATACTAAAGTTATCATATATATATATATATATATATATATATATATATATATATATATATATATATATATATATATATATATATATATATATATATATAAACTGCACAAAACATGAACAAATCAACTACAGTACAACACTGTAATGACAAACAGAAATGAGGAGAAATGAATAAACCTATGTCCATGCTGGCACACAGTATCACCTAAATGAAACATGTTATTACCTTCAGCTGTGTTTACCTGTCAAAATGTCTGCTCTGAAAAGGCTCTCTATCTAGTATCTGATTGGAGACTCACTAGGGCAATTCAGAGTTTTCAAACCGATCTTTGAACAGAGGCACAGAGGAGTGCTTGCTGAAAACTATTTGACTTTGTTTTATTGATCGTCTCTGAGGCGGTGGTGATCAATAAAGGCTGAGACAACTTGTCCGTTTTGTGTGCAATGTATGTATGCATAAGTATGTGTGTGTGTGTGCGTGCGTGCGTGTGTGCGTGTTAAGTGTAGTTAACCCATTCAAACCGGGAACACATATACTGTGTCATTTTAGATTGTTTTGCCAAAAACATTATTTTATACTTTGGGCTATTAAAAAATAGCAGATATACAAGCTCATAGCGCGGCACCGAGTGCGCTGCACCAAGTGCTACGACCTTCCCAATGTTTCTTCCTCTTTTTTTGCCCAAGGGTTTTGTCTTGAGGAGTTTCTTCTTTGCCCGATTGATCGCTTAAGGACAAGGGGTGTCATTTGGCTTCCATTGTTAATCTTATGTTATTGCTTGCTTTTATCGAAGGGCCTTTACATAATTTTGATATTGAAAATGTATTGTTGATTCACTAATTTTTTTAATACATTGTCATGTTTTATTGTTCTTTGATTTGATTAGCACTTTGTAACTTTATTTCATAAGTGCTCTCTAAATGACATTAATCATTGTTATTATAGACCACCATCGTACTGTGCATCCTGTCGCCGGCAAATTGCAATTAGATATTTTATGCACACCATAAATTCCTTTGCAGGAAAGGGACAAAAGCTAAAGTCAAAGTCACAAATGGAACGTCTGCTCACTTGCATTACTGCAGTAAAACAAAACAACAAGTCGTGTTCATGTTTACTATTTCCTGCTCTAATCAGCCCAAGGGCACATTATGTATCCAGCAGAACAGCCAGGAATTCCAATGGAATTAATCAAATGGAAACAAACAGACGAACAAAACTTGGGGATTCTGTAATTTTTGTGCGTAACCCTGCCAGCACTTTCTTGGTACGAGTCCAAAACCATGCGGGTTGTAAGTTCACAAGCTGACTCACTTCTCCCCTCCGTCTCTCACTCCTAGAAAACACTCACCCATGTAATGTAATCAAGCCAATGGGGTGTGTTTCTCTCTTTCTCTTTGTCATACTTCTGTCTGCTTGCTGACATAGCGGGAGTAGAGGGTACGGTGGGGTGAGGGTTTAACCAGTTTCAACCAGGTGCCCCTATTTTGGGCATTTTTAAATGTTCTGAAATGTTCAAAACTTTCGAGAAATGTTCAAACATTGAAGTATAAAATAGGCTCCTCATTTTAGTTGGGACCCCCTGGAACCCCCCTAAGGACCACTGGGGTCCCTGGACCCCACTTTGAGAACCACTGGGGTCCCTGGACCCCACTTTGAGAACCACTGGCATACCATAATTGGGTTGTAGTTCAGGTCAGCTCAATCTAAAGCTCCAGTCAAATCAGGGACAACAAGTCAAATGAGGCACTACAACCTATCCATGTTCAATTCAGCGAAAAACGAATTGACCTGGAACCCACCCAAGAACGTTGAGGGGAGCCAGTCAGCTTGGAATATTACAGAGATAGCTGGTATTCGCTGAGGTTCCGCTAAGTCCATGTGAAAATAAAATAAATGTCAGATATAAAACTGATGAAAGGAGACAATCTCTAATTCCAAATGAGTTGTCTCTCCCGGCACAGCCAGGCTAGTCCCTGGGTTCTCCTTTGGCCTGAGTCAGATATTTCCATCATTTGCAGTGTGAGATTGAGCCAACTTCAAGTACTTAATAGGAGGTGGGGGGCTATTCGTAGATCTATCTGTAAATCCATAAATCTCTGTCTATGTGCCTGTCTCTCAATCGGCTTTTCAGATAGGTTATACTTGAAACTCTTGCCCATATATGGAGATCCCTGAACTGTCTCAAGAAGAAAAGGGTATACTGCCCTAAGTACTTTGATAACAGGTACCGCTCTAGTAGTACTACTACAGTATATGAAAGCGCGGTGGGGTTAAAGTCCCAATACAGGTGTTGCATGTGTTGTGTTCTTAAGCAGACGACAAAGAAAGAGGAAAAGACACTCAATCTGTTATTTTTCCAATACATTTCAGGGACCTAAACGCAGAATCACAATGCACGGCGAAGGGAGAAAATAGAAACGCCATGCAGTTACATACCTACACTTCCCACACAAACTGACATAAATAGATTATCTCTGCCTCCTTCTCCCTCCCTCTCTGTCGAAAGATGGCTCCATCATCACCACCACACCGAAGATGCAACAAACAGGCATTCACTTACTATCTACCTCTCTTTCTCCCTCCCCCCTCTTCCACTTGCCCTCCACTTCTTACCCACAATGCACAGCACTGTCACGTTTAAAGGGTGAAAACACACTCGCGGTGACAACTATGCATCAATGCTCGGTTCTCCACGCCAGTATTGGCAGGATAACATCCCTGGCGCTCATCAGCATGCAGGGCTGGCTCTCCCGCTCAATATGAATTTTAATGCAGCCTCGCCTCATAGGTGACGCCTTTGACACGAGCAGTCCCCCTCTCTGCCTCAGCCCTTCAACACTCTGCCAAAGCCCCGCCGCTCTGTTCTGATTGGCTCCCTGAGTTGACGCCCTCTCATTGGCTTGGCAGAGGGCTGGAGGACTTTGAGGCAGAGCAAGTGGAGAAGAAGGAATACCCTACCTACACAGACCCTACCTACACAGAAGTGTAAACATTCTTACACTATCGACGTAGGATTTGACTGTGTAGGTGGATCATGCATGCGTGTCTCTGCGAGATTGAGAGCATAAGAGCAGTGTGCATGTTGACCGAGGCCTCAGTGCGTGTTGCTATCCGATGTCTGGTGATGAATGGCCAGCGCTCTGTGCAATTTCCTCTTGGCTGTGCCCATCAGCTCTAATTTCGGTTTAAAAACGTCAGGGCATCCCCGCCTTGCCGTGCTTGCTAAGCCTTCCCGGTTCTTCTATGACATCTGGCAGAGGAAGGTGTTTGTATACTGAAAGGAGTGTCTAGTAGATAAATAAAGCTCAGCCATCCCTCCCTTCCCCTTTTGTTAGGCCCTCTGCAGCTAGAGGCTTATTAGTGGAAGCATTGCAGGGGTGGAGAAAGCAGTGCTATTGAAGATGTTGCTAGGGGGACCGAGAACTGTCAGTCACCAGAAAAATGGATGCAGAGAATATAAAGTAAGGCTGAGAATTTCCTTCTCATTAATTGAGCCATAAGATGAAGAATTCATTTTTGTTCTTCTTTTTCTCCTTGTTCTTTTTCTTCATAAAAGCCTACCGGTATCTTTCCACTTTACAGCTCTCAGAATTTAAATGACTTCACTATGGTTTCACATAACCATAATCTCTCTCTCTCTCTCTCTCTCTCTCTCTCTCTCTCTCTCTCTCTCTCTCTAATAAAGATAAAAAATCTTCTCCCATTTGACATGAGAACATAGACTACAAAGAGTAATTCAGAACACTTGACATGATTTTCCATACGTCAGATACCAGGAAATTGTGAGCCTGCAGGCAGGCAGACCATCAGCACCACACTGTGAGGAGCATTTGATATCATCTGGACTAGTTGGCCGTAAGCATTGGTCCAACACACTGCAACACTATATATTATATGGGCAATAGAAGTACAAATACATTATATTCCCTTCACATTCCTTAAATATTACTCCAAAGCATGACTTTACTCAACATGTGACTTATATTTTATATGACAAAAAGACCCTACTTTCACAAAAACTCAAATCACAATACTTCACTGCCAAAATTCTCTGAAGAATACACACGTCAGGCTTTTCAAGCAAAACTCTGCAACCTCGTCACTCAATATTATCCCCATCGTAGATTCAACGAGTAGCACCTGTCAAGCGCCAGCCATGCAGTCAGGTTTAGGCAGGTACAGGTATGAAAACCTTGGCCATGAAAAATCAACTACACTGGGTCCCTGTGGAGCTTGGCTATCAGGGTCTCCCAGATGGCCGGCTAGGTAGAGCAGCTATGGGAGAAGACCCTGTGCCATGTGTGTCATGCCTTCTGCATGCATGGAGGCTGCCTGTGTCTGGGGAGGCGGGGGGTTTAGCTAGCTACCTACTGCTGCTGTAATTGGTGCGCCGCGGAGCTTGACAGGGCTTGAGGGACGAAAAGAAGAGATGAATCAAATGGAAAAAAGAAAAAGGAGCTGCAGGTGGGGCACAGAATTGAGTGGGAAGATAAAAAGAAAACATGAGGTTGGCTGAGATTCTTCACTGGTGAGGTAGCTAATTGGTTCCAAGTTCAAGTTTCAACTTTTAGCGGTCACATGTTCAACAGTTCCAGTCACTGAGGGCAGTGAACCGCCTGTACTCCAAGCTTGCTTCAACAGCATATGAGATCAAATATAGAATAAGTCAAGTCACTGATAAGATACAAAATAAGCCATACAATAAAATAATGTACATCTCAATCTCTCTCTCTATCTCGCTGTATCTCTATTTCTCTCTCTCTCTCTCGCACACACACGCACGCACGCACGCACGCACGCACGCACGCACGCACGCACGCACGCACGCACGCACGCACGCACGCACGCACGCACGCACGCACGCACACACACACACACACACACACACACACACACACACACACACACACACACACGTGTGTGTGAGTGTGTGGGGTAGTGTAGATGTGGGGGTGTATGGGGATGGTATGTGGGGGTCACAGTTCACAAGGTCAAAGGACTTATGGCCTGTGGGTGGTAGCTGCCCCTCAGCCTTTACTGATAAGAGTGAGAACTGGTGGGGTGGCTGAGGTCCTTGATGATTGGTTACAGAGCAAAGGTGTTCTATACCTGCTATCTTTGAACAGAGTAGCCAGATGAATTAGGGGGGCAGGAATGAGGAGAAAATGGGTGGAGGAGAAAGGAAGAGAGAATCCATGACAGACAGAACAAAATACAGCATGAAAATAACTTTATATACAGTAAGTTATATTTTAGTACACTTTGACACTGCTATTTCCATTGTTATTTTCTTGCTATTGTCTCTTGCGGCTGCATTGTGGAATTTAATAATTGTACTCTCCTTTCCTTATACTTGTATCGGATGTAACAATAAAGCATTTTAACTGCTGAATATTGAATATAATGGAACGAGGGAGACAAGGGACAGACAGAGACAATCTGAGATGGGAAATGATAGCAGCTGCAAGAGTGACATATTTTCATGAGGTCATGGTCATGGATTAAAAACTCACCCTAACTTATCACTTGCCAGGAAACCAATTTGACTGGGAAACATAATTTCCTCCTCGCTGCTCTGACCGGTGCCAGATCCAGACGGGGAGCCAAACGTTATCACACTTTTATTACCCTTGGCACCTTTTTTTGGACAAGGGGGGCTCCTCTAAGAGGGGTTAGCAGCCTGTGGCGGGAGGAATGAGGTGTCCTGTCTTGGCCAGAAGAGAAAGCGAGTGGGAGAGAGAGTGATTGAAAGGGAGACCGAGGCAGAGAGAGACAAATAAAGGAGTGTGTGTGTGTGTGTGTGTGTGTGTGTGTGTGTGTGTGTGTGTGTGTGTGTGTGTGTGTGTGTGTGTGTGTGTGTGTGTGTGTGTGTGTGTGTGTGTGTGTGTGTGTGTGTGTGTGTGTGTGTGTGTGTGTGAGAGAGAGAGAGAGAGAGAGAGAGAGAGAGAGAGAAGAGGGACAGAGAGAGATATTGCACCAGTTGTTTTCCACAAAGTAGGCCTATCGTGGGGGGATGGGAATTATCCCCTCTCAGGTCTGATCAAAGGCGACGGCGCCATCATCTCAGCAGCTCTGCCTCTTTCTGGTTCTCTGATGGAACGCTGCAGGTGTGAAGCGAGGCGCAAATGAACACCTGAGAGCACCCTCCACAAACCGACCTCACTGTGGTCGTCCTCTCGACACAGATTTGTGAGCCGGGGGGAAAAGCAATCTAGCCTGCAAGACAGCAGGGGAAGGTCACCTTGTCCTCTCGCCGTTCTTACAACCTCTTCTCTTCTCCTCTCTCTTTTCTCTTCTCTCCTCTCACCTAATATCCTCGCCACTGGCCTGATGACAGAAGTCAACAGGGAGGATGGCAGTAATGGACAGCCCATCAAACACCTGGAGGACGGGGGTGTGTGGTATCTATCTGACTACGAGACATGGTGTAAAATCTGTCCACAGAGACAGAGGATAGAGAACAGAATAAAGGGGTGGTTGGGTGGGGGGTGTGCTGGTTTGTTTAAAGTCTGTATAAATGCCAGAGTGTGGGGATGAATGATGATGGAGGAGTTCCAGTTCATGTGAATTAAAGTCCTGCGGGGCGACTTGAATTGTCCGAATTTTTGGCCGAGTCACCTCTGAATTAGTGGCTTGGCAGTGATCTGAGACATTATGCAACACAATCAAAAGTACACTACAAAATCCTGAGTGGTAATTTAACTCCAAGAGTAGAAAAATGTACATTTCAAAACTGACATCATCCCCTCGAAAACTCAAGAGAGAGTGGGGTTTCCCACCCTGCGGATGACGTAAGAGAAAATTGCCGGAAGGCCGAACTAATCACCTAGTAGCTATGCTGTAAATTTTGTTGATTTGCAAGTCAGCAGCACCAACAAGCAGAGAGAGAGAGAGAGAGAGAGAGAGAGAGAGAGAGAAAGAGAGAGGGACTCATAAAACAAATGCTGATGCAACTCCTCCATCGCAGTTCCGTTCAAGCGTGTAGCTGACAGCGTCCGAGTCGTGTTTATTTGACAAACACTCAGCGAGTGGAACGGGTCCGAATGCCTCCGCCAAAAAATTATGGGCTCTTAAAAAACGTAAAAAGCATTCCATCATTTTAGCTTGACCTTCCTGCTTGGCTGTTAAACCCCTGTACCTCCATCCCCTAAGCGATACAGCTGGATAAATGCCCTGGGTAAGTAACATGACGTCAGCACCTGAGACCTGCTGCTTCTATAGAAATGGAGCGCGACGGGAAAGGTCACAACGTGACATCCATTTTCTCTGGAATATATTCGTATATATATAGCCCATCTGTGATGAGGCCAGTTTACAAGCCTGTTAACTTCAAAAGGAGAATTTAAAGGAGTGAAGAAAGGAGAGTCGGGCCAAAGAGTGATGCTTTAACGATTGTCACAGACAGATAGACAGACAGACAGGTGGAATGGCAGCCAGGCAAGCACACACACACACACACACACACACACACACACACACACACACACACACACACACACACACACACACACACACACACACACACATTCACACAAAGGCATGAGCCTTGTTCTTCAATGTGGCCTGGGCAGATAAGACTACAGCATTCTGGGATTTATCAGTGCCACAGTACAGGTGTGTCACCTGGAAGGGTGTGTGTGTGTGTGTGTGTGTGTGTGTGTGTGTGTGTGTGTGTGTGTGTGTGTGTGTGTGTGTGTGTGTGTGTGTGTGTGTGTGTGTGTGTGTGTGTGTGTGTGTGTGTGTGTGTGTGTGTGTGTGTGTGTGTGTGTGTGTGTGTGTGTGTGTGTGTGTGCGTGCGCGCGTGTGTGTGTGTGTGCACGCGCCGCAAGGCTCAGACTGGTCTTGTTGACGAGGTCTCAACTAATCTCCGAGGGTATTTCCAGTCTTTGCCAAAGAAATAAAAAAATGGAAAAGTGGTTTAGGTTTAGAAGGAGATGTTTAGGAGCTGAGCTTTTTACTGCTCTGACCTAAAACAGAGAAAGAGAGAAAGGAAAATAAAGAGAAAGGGCAAAAGTAGAGAGACACTAAAAATTGAGAAAGAAAGAGGGAGAAAGTAAAATAGTAGATAGAGAGTGAAATAGAGAGCACATTTTTTTTTGGACTACTAAGACAGAAATAGAGAGAGCGGAAATCATGGAGAAAGTGTCACCATGCTATCGAACATAAGCAGTGAGGTGTACATTTATTAATAAACTAGGTGCACAGATGCACCTAGTTGTACATCCCATCATTCCATCAGTCCGTGGAGTGACCAGTAGGCTGATTACTAAAGCCTGAGTTATACTTAGTTCCATGTTGGTGTCGCCTACCGAAAATAGCCGATATACAAATTACATAATTACATAATACATAATGTATTGCAGCAGGTCGCGTTGTAATCTTGTACGTGGGTTATTTTCAGTGTGCAACACCAACAAGCAACTAAGTATAAATCAGGCATAAACTATGCTGTTAAGTAGAGAAGTATAGAAGGGACATTCCCATTGATAGCAACACTGTGTTTATACTGTGTCCATACGGCTCTTACGCAACACACTTGCTTGATGAGGAACTGTTCTGTACACAATTAACTGAATGGTTTCAATAGCAATATGCGTCATTGGGCCCACAAGCAAAGTAGGACAGAAGTAGGACGCTTATGACCTATTCATACAATTTTATATCCGTGGCATTAAGACTAAAAAAAGAAAAGTTTTCTATGTAAGTCAGAGAGTGTTCAGTAGTAAGAGAAGGGCAAATGAAAGAGCAAGGGCTGGCCAAGTTAGCTCGGGGACATCAGTCTCGATGGAAGCAGTGTCTTTAACAAAACCAGAGAAGACCTCCTCTCCTCCTCCCGTCTTTACCCTCTTTGTCCCTCTCCCTCTCTCTCGCTGGACTGTCTGGTTCGTAAAGGTTCAATGGTCACTGAGAGAGAGAGAGAGAGAGAGAGAGAGAGAGAGAGAGAGAGAGAGAGAGAGAGAGAGAGAGAGAGAGAGAGAAAGAGAGAGAGAAAGAGAGAGAGAGAGAGAGAGAGAGAGAGAGAGAGAGAGACTGCGTTCCTGCAGGCAAGCAGACTTTGGCTTTTGTCTTGGTTTGATTATACTTATGAATTATGCATCCTGCATCTGTGTGTGACTCCATGTGACTCTGTACGTGTGAGTGTACTGTATGAGTGTGTGTGTGTGTGTGTGTGTGTGTGTGTGTGTGTGTGTGTGTGTGTGTGCGTGTGTGTGTGTGTGTGTGTGTGTGTGTGTGTGTGTGTGTGTGTGTGTGTGTGTGTGTGTGTGTGTGTGTGTGTGTGTTAGGGGTGGAACAGAGCCAGGGACTGCGGTGTGCGCTGACAGTGACTGATATTTACTCTATACCGCTTTGCCCTTCTCAGAAAACTCCTGCACACTTCTCTCACACACACCCTACACTGCACTAGGCTGACACCTATAAACACACAAAATGCACAGACACCTACAGAGACTGATACCTGTCCTGTCCTTGCCTTATTGCATCCGCCCTCCCCTCCTCATCAGACATGGGAGATGCAATCATTTTGGTCGCCTGCCGCACACCGCTGAAGGTGAAACGGCTTACATAACGCTCACGGAGACCTCAAACGTTCTTCACCGCACAGCAGGGCGTGGCGCAAGTGAAACGTGTGCGTGCCTTTTTGTGTTAATATTAATTAAATTCACCCTCTCTCGCTCTCTCTCTCGCTCTCTCTCCCTTCCCCTACTCCACACAGAGAGTGCTAGCCCAGGGGGAGGCCTCTACAGCAGTAAGGGGGGCGGAAGGGGAGAGGAAGGGCCCGGAACCAGCCTCTCATTGGGACATCGTGCCCCCCCTCCCCCCTCCCCCGAACCACCAACACCACCAGTGTCCCAGAGGAATGATGCACACTGCGTATATGGACAAATGGGTTTTGCTGTGCTGTTAGCTGTGAAGCTGTATAACTTATAGGCTTGACTCTTAACTGACAGGCTCTTACATCTATAGCGGGTGATCTAGCCCATTGGTTCTCAAAGTGGGGTCCGGGGACCTCATTGGGTCCTTGAGAGGGTACCATGGGAGTCCCCAGCAAAAGCAGTTAATATAGCATCACTGCGAGCTTGTAGATCTGCTATTTTTGAAAATATTACAAATCTTGATCTTCTCTTCTGGGGGTCCCTGACACAAAACCTTTTCAGATGGGCCAGGGGCCAAATACACAACAATTTGGGGGTCCTTGACACAAAAACAGTTTGAGAACCACTGATCTAGCCATTCTCTCCCATGCTCTCTCTCTGTCTCTCTCTATCTCTCTCTGTCTCTCTCTTTTGACCTTCTCTCTCTTTGCCCCCTCTTGCAATCTGTCTATTGTTTTACCTTCTCTTCTCCTCATCGTCTCTCTTCTATATATGTCCTCTATTCAGCCCATTCATACCCAAGAGAGAGGGGATCAGAAAGGAGAGGGAGATAAGGAAACAGGGAAGATGTGAGAGGGAGAAAAAAAGGATAATGGGGGGTAAGAAAAAAGCAAATATGGAGGAGGGAGGGAGGGGTATGTTTTCTGTACTGTCACAGAGGAAATATGGCCTCAGCTAAAGGAGATATACAGGAAAAGGATATGAGCTGAGCTCAGAGGGGGAAGAAGAAGAGATTAAGATAGAAATACACAGAAAGAGAGAGAGGGAGAAAGAGATAGAGAGAGAGAGATCAACGGACGGAATCCATTCATTCCAGACATTCAGTGGAGTTTTCACACCGTAGCTCTGCCGTTATCGTGTGCCATCCATCTCAGTACACAATGCAACCCCCCCCCCCGCCCGCACCCCCACCCCGCAGCACACTTTACGCCGGATAAAAGATACAGGCTCTGAGATAGACTGCTGTGATCGTGTCCCAGGGGGCGTAGCGTCGGGTACGGCGCACGCTGTGCATCCATGACATTGTAGCTTTTCATGTGGGGGGTGAGGGGGGGTAGTTGATGATGTCATATAAATATGCAAGAGTTGGTTGGATTTCCGAAATATATTTATGGGGCATTTTTTGTCTACATGTGAAATGAAAATGAAAGTTCCAGTATTTCTTTCACTCACCTCCCAGTAATGCTGTCACTCTGGTCTATGGAATGTAATAAAACCGACTGCTGAAGTCCTCCCTATACCGCAGTACCTGATCGACCAACAGTTTGAAATGCAGCAATTCAACGTGGTCGTCCCTCCAAAACAAGATGGAGGGACACTGCAGATAGCTGCCGAAACACTACAGGATATACAACAGTTCGACCTTGAATTAATGTTACACATTGTTTGGATTGGAACTGCACTGCATGGATAAGGGAACAAATAAGACAAAAGCGATGATCAAAGTGTGTCTTCTAATGCCAGAGACACTGTGTTCTGGCACTGGAGCAGGATGAGCAGCCCACATCCAAGACGGGCATCCAGGCAGACTGCTAATCTCTCCCTGTCCTCTGTGTCTATTGTCTCGCTCTGACAAGCCACCTCTGCAAGCCTCCTGTCTGCAGACCATTGGGCCGATGAGTCTCTCGCTTACAAACACCAACATTTAATGGACTTCCTGCCAAGAGGCAGTAAACCAGCGCCAACATTTTGGGGTGGTACTTGTTGTCTTGGCTGAAAATTGAAATGGCTCACAGGTCACCCAGTTAACCAACGTCTGATAGAGCGTGTCGAATGCCGTCTCAGTTTGATCACGTTGACATGGAGACGAGCTGCTTTGATTTCACTTGCTGCTATTATGTTACTACAGTTCAGGCCGCTACACGGCTCTCACACCTATGTCCCACCGCCGATCCGACCAATACGCCCATATATGGATATCTCTGTATCTGTCAGTTTTTGTCCCTTTTATGCCCAAATATGGAGATCGCTGATTTGTTAGCGCCTGATGCCATGACGTCACATTAAGGTTAGACAACACACTCCTTATTTGGGCGTAGCTGTATTGGGAAATCCTTATAGTTATGGTTGAGTCATAGTGACATGAGCCTGACGACATGGTCTGCCAGCCCAACGGCCAGTCCTCCCTTAAGCCAATTCAATAAGATAAAGTATGGACATGCTTCATTGGTCAGGCTGTTGTTCCCCTGTTTGCTTACATAGCTCAAGTACAGTTGAATAGTCTGTAAGCCCGAGGTTCTATTGGTTCTCAAAGTGGGGTCCGGGGACCTCATTGGGTCCTTGAGAGGGTACCATGGGAGTCCCCAGCAAAAGTAGTTAATATAGCATCACTGCGAGCTTGTAGATCTGCTATTTTTGAAAATATTACAAATCTTGATCTTCTCTTCTGGGGGTCCCTGACACAAAACCTTTTCAGATGGGGGTCCGTGGCCAAATACACAACAATTTGGGGGTCCTTGACACAAAAAGAGTTTGAGAACCACTGATCTAGCCATTCTGTCCCATGCTCTCTTTCCCTCTCTCTCTCTCTCTGTCCAACGGCCGGTCCTCCCTTAAGCCAATTCAATAAGATAAAGTATGGACATGCTTCATTGGTCAGGCTGTTGTTCCCCTGTTTGCTTACATAGCTCAAGTACAGTTGAATAGTCTGTAAGCCCGAGGTTCTTAATATTTAATCTGGTGTGTTTTGCACACAAAATGCACAGGGGGAGTTTTGGAACAATCCTGTCTCTCTGGGTAACAACATGATTCCCTTTGAAATGCAGAGCAACTTTGAATAATTGATGTTTCTCTCAGTTCATCTTGAGAAAGAAAGGTGAACACGTGATAGATTGAGAGTTTTCAGCCCATTCATACCCAAGAGAGAGGGGATCAGAAAGGAGAGGGAGATAAGGAAACAGGGAAGATGTGAGAGGGAGAAAAAAAGGATAATGGGGGGTAAGAAAAAAGCAAATATGGAGGAGGGAGGGAGGGGTATGTTTTCTGTACTGTCACAGAGGAAATATGGCCTCAGCTAAAGGAGATATACAGGAAAAGGATATGAGCTGAGCTCAGAGGGGGAAGAAGAAGAGATTAAGATAGAAATACACAGAAAGAGAGAGAGGGAGAAAGAGATAGAGAGAGAGAGATCAACGGACGGAATCCATTCATTCCAGACATTCAGTGGAGTTTTCACACCGTAGCTCTGCCGTTATCGTGTGCCATCCATCTCAGTACACAATGCAACCTTACATAGCTCAAGTACAGTTGAATAGTCTGTAAGCCCGAGGTTCTTAATATTTAATCTGGTGTGTTTTGCACACAAAATGCACAGGGGGAGTTTTGGAACAATCCTGTCTCTCTGGGTAACAACATGATTCCCTTTGAAATGCAGAGCAACTTTGAATAATTGATGTTTCTCTCAGTTCATCTTGAGAAAGAAAGGTGAACACGTGATAGATTGAGAGTTTTAAATGTAGTTTTCATTTAGATAATCTTGGCTGTGTGACTCTTTATATAACGTCAGTAATCTTCCCGAGTTTAGCACTTTTTATCCAATACATCTGCAATGCTTTGTTTGTCTGTGATCTGGTCCTCTGTACCGCTCTGCTGCACCTTATGAATACTGAGCATCTGACTATGTACGTGTGTTCTGAATCTGAATCTGAATCTGATTGTGTGTGTGTGTGTGTGTGTGTGTGTGTGTGTGTGTGTGTGTGTGTGTGTGTGTGTGTGTGTGTGTGTGTGTGTGTGTGTGTGAGAGAGCGTTTGTTTGTTTGTTTGTTTGTTTGTTTGTTTGTTTGAGTGTATGTTTGTGATTGGAATGCAGCTAGGACATCTAGCCGTACATGTTGCCTGTGTGTGTGTGTGTGTGTGTGTGTGTGTGTGTGTGTGTGTGTGTGTGTGTGTGTGTGTGTGTGTGTGTGTGTGTGTGTGTGTGTGTGTGTGTGTGTGTGTGTGTGAGAGAGCTGATGACTGATGGTGTGTCCATGCTTGGCTGTCCACAGCACTTCTTCTTAGCCTGTCTGAGTGACAGCAGAGAGACACTCTCCAGCTGAATAAAGCATGATTTCAAACACGCTGTCAGCGGATACGAGACTCCGATGGTCTGATGTGACAGATGTGCGTGTGCGTGCATGTAGATGTGCACATGTGTCTGTGGATCCGACATGCACGGCTCCTCTCTGAACTCTCATTATCTATATTAACACTGTTTCCCAAACGGTGGGTCGGGACCCATGTTTGGGTTGCGGACACATTTTTATGGGTCGCAAGTATACATCCCCTTTTTTTAATTTCCTACATTTAAAAAAAAATATATATATTATTATTTTAAAAGATTAAAAAAGTTTCAAAAAATAAAATCCCAACTTTTTATAAATTAAAAACAATTCCAAAATCTTTCTAAAGTATTTCCATAAATAAAAAATAAATTAATTAAGAAGTAGTGAAAATAGCAGATCTACAAGCCCACAACGCGGTGCAAAGCTATTTTCACTAGTTTGGGTCCCGGGCAAACGTCTCATTTATCTTTTGAGCTCAGAAGTTTGGGAACCACTGACCTATATAACAATAAAATGAAAAACACATCTTAATTAAGTCAAACCAATGAAAAATGTATGAATTTTGCGCGGCAAGCACAAGAGGAACGTATATGAACTCACAACTGCTTCCATAACTGCATTTCCTCAAAGGACAATGTGCTGAATAGAAAAGACACCGGAGGGCTTTATGTAATGGACATGGACAAGTACCTCCATGTGGCACAGAGGTACACATCATGCACGGCTGAGTCATTTGCACAGTATGTTCTGTCCCTGGACTCAGTTCCAGTAAATCAGATGCTAGGCGCTAGGCTGTCCACTCATTGTCTCCCATATGGTTTATCGGTGCAGCTGTCTCTCCAACTCTAATTCCACCACCTCCATCTCCTCGTCCTGTCAGCCTCCTCAACACCGCTCCTACCCTTCAGCCCTCCCCAGTGGTGTAAAGTAACTAAGTACATTTACTCAAGTAGCCTGCTGTACTTAAGTACAATTTTTAGGTTTGTTTTTTGCTACTTTTACTTCTACTCCACTACTTCTCAGAGGCAAATATTGCACTTTTACTCAACTACAATTATTTGAAAACTTGTTACTAGTTACTTACTTACATACATTAACCATTTCAGACTGTATAGCCTACTTATATATTCAAAGGATATTTTCAAAGGATTTTTATACATTTGTGAAATGGGGCATTCTACACAATGAGTACTTTTACTTTTGGTACTTTAAGTATATTTTGATGCCAATACTTTTGTAATAATTTTGAATACCAGACTTGTACTTGTAACAGAGTATTTCTATGAATGTGAGTACTTCTTCCATCACTGCCGTGCACAAGGAGAGCGCATGCGAGGTAACCCTGAGCAAGGCACTTGACCCCCTTATGCTCCGTTGGAGCTGCACAGTGGTGAGCAGTAAGTAGCGTGCAGTGGTGGAAGAAGTACACAGATTCTTTGCTTCTTTGCAAAGATACCGCAATGTAGAAATACTCTGTTACGTACTGTTAAGTACAAGTCCGGTATTAAAAATGTACTTAAAACCCCTGTAGTCGTAGAGAACTGGTCTTAAGTTACAACTATACTTTGACCCTTTTCCGTCTACACCAAATATCACAATATAAAAATACTTTGTTAGGAATAAAAATGTGCCTGACACTCAGCCTGAATTTTCATTTCGTTTGACTCCATTATTCAGTCTGAAAGCCCTCTCAGTTGTCTGAGATGAGGGCGTGGCCAATGTGGGACTCTTTGGTGATTATCCCGGTCCGGATTGGGACAGTTAGATTTTCAACCGAGAAAACCCCGCCTTTCTACAGCGTCACCAGACCCTGTATGCGAGGCTAGCGATCCAGGGGCTGTAGCCAGGCTAAGTAAAAATACTAAAAAAGGAACAGTTTGGACATACAAGGTTTCCACCCAACAGCAATGACATAAAAAAACAAAATAATAATATCTTCTCATGATGATGAAGGGTTTTTCATCAAGTCTCTCAGGTCCTCCACCCAGCCACCCCGTCTCCCTTGGTTTCCATCTCCTCCCTCTCACCAGGGTGCAGTTGGTGGTCTATAGTATGGACCCTCTCTCTGATTAGATGCTGGTTGTCACTGAGCCTCTCCAGATGTGCAGGTGGAGTTAAGCACACTGCCCTTTTTTCACATTTTGCGATTTTTTTTATTATCAATTATTCTTATTATGAATCAAATATTTATATTTTGTATTGATTAGTTTGATTAACTGTTGCACTCCTAAATATATATATAAGCAACCAAGCCATTCTCTAAATTCAGTCTAAAACGTTTTGAGGAGAAATATGCAAATGCTTAGCAAGTATTGCAAGGGCAAAAGCTATTCTGTTCCATTTTCTTTCATCCTAATTCTGTCTGGCATCAATTTGGACCAGCAACGTTTTGCTGTCAAAGCACGCAAGCCTGTACTGGATCAATGGTAGGAAGAACAAATGCAAGGCTGCCCTCCTATTATCAATGAGTCTCTTGGCTTGATGATCACTAATATGTCCTTGTGGGCCCTGGACGGTGTACCGTCTCTCTGTAGTGCATGACCTGGCCAAATGCACGTAGGACAGGGAACAAATAACCAGCTAAATACGGCAACTACATAGGTGGTGACACCCTTCCACACCTCAGAGTGTAGCCTAAAGGGTCTCTGATCTTTAGATGTAGGAGAGAGAGAGAGAGAGAGAGAGAGAGAGAGAGAGAGAGAGAGAGAGAGAGAGAGAGAGAGAGAGAGAGAGAGAGAGCGCGAGAGAGCACGCACGCGCGTGTGTGTGTGTGTATGTTTGTTTGAGTGTGTGTGTACGTTGCCACAGCTGCCCCTTGCCTTTGAAGACAAACACCAGTAAAATGCTAATTGGGTCAGGCCACAAGGCTGGAAGTGAGCAAGGTTCAAACGATAGGCCGTGTGCGGCCAGAACCTCAGATCATTCAGCCAATGTTCCACTCCTCCTATCTTTTCCTGGTCAAGACAAATTGTTGTTTAATGGTTAAAACCACAATTTTTATACCAGCAGTTAGATTTACAATTAGGAGAAAATTCAGGTTGGTTAGGATTAAGACAGTTAGAGGTTAGGTTTGGGGGTTAGGGTTGAAGTTACGCAACTGTTTGTTAGCTGCCTGAAGTTTTGCGCCGATGCCACGCACCGCAATCATTTGATTTTCCTATTTGTCTCATCTGTTTAAGAAAGTAGGTAGCTGATATATTGCACTTTACCTTAGCGCTTGGTATGCTCTTAGTTGCTTGTTTGAGAAGAGAATGTACTTAAGACTTCTGGTGATTAGTAGTTTTCTTGCCTACCATTGTTGAATGCAGTTATTGTCGATTTGGATAAAAGTGTCTGCTAAATGACTGTAATGTAATGTAATGCGATGCCGTCGCTGTCCTCACAAGTACAGTAATACAAAAGTGTGTGCGTGTGTGCGTGCGTGCGTGTGTGTGTGTGTGTGTGTGTGTGTGTGTGTGTGTGTGTGCGTGCGTGTGTGTGTGTGTGTGTGTGTGTGTGTGTGTGTGTGTGTGCGCGCGTGTGCATGTGCGATTGTGCGTGTGCGTGTGCGTGTGTGTGTGTGTGTGCGTGCGTGCGTGCGTGCGTGCGTGCGTGCGTGCGTGCGTGCGTGCGTGCGTGCGTGCGTGCGTGCGTGCGTGTGTGTGTGTGTGTGAGAGAAGCGTGCTGGGATCCCCTCCTGTCCATGGTTGTGCATTGTAAGAGGGAAATCTCAGTCTCCCACGATGCTGCAGATTTCAAAAGCTTATTCCTACACTCTCTCTCTCTCTCTCCCTCTCTTTCTCCCTCTCAATTCATTCTCCAGTGTGTTTGTACATGCTGTCCGTGCCAGAGCGATGTCTGCAGCCTCTCTCTCTGTCACTTTGTGCTGTATATTTCTGTCTATTCTTTTTTCATCCTTACCTCATTTCTCTTTCCGACAAATCTCTTGTTTGTAGCGTTTGACCGATGTCTCCTGCAGTGGCTCGGCTACCCATAGCGCGCACAGCGGGAATGAATGGCTCAGTGCAGCTGTATACTGCAGTGTGTGCATGTTATGTGTGTGTGTGTGTTTATGGAGGGGGATGTCAGGAAGGTAACAATGCGTGACAGGTAAACAGAGGTCACTCACTGCAGATGGAACATGCATAAGCACACGTAGGTGCGCACATACTGTATGCATACACATACGCACAACAGGAATGCAAGAACAGACACACACACACACACAAACATAAACACAAACACACATAAACACCATCCCTCCACCTCCTCGGGTGATTTATGATAGGTGTCATGTCTGAGACTGTTTTGATGCATCTCCCTCGACTGGCCAATTCCAACAAGTTAAGGCAGATTCACAATTTGGTACGTGACCGCGTTATACGCCGGAAATAGCAGATACAGTACAAGCTCACAAGACGCTGCATCCGCGACGTGCGACGGAACATAAATTAGGCATGACAGCTGGATGTCAGACCACTGGAGACTGGTGTATGTGTTATGTGTATAATTATCGTCGGTGTCGGGTAGAAACCTTGTATCTCCATTTTTCAACTGTGTATGTTTTTATCACTTAATGGGCCTACTTCATCATAAAAGAGTGTCAAGCAAAAGAAAGGAAAATAGCCGATATACAAGCTCAGATGTTTTTTCAGAAATCCCATATTAAAATTGGCTAATGGGCGGGCGGGCGGGTGGACCACTGCCACATCACTCTGACTCAGACATAAACCATAAACAAACTCAATACGCCCATATATAGGCAGGACCATGGCCACGTCACTATGACTCAGACATAACCATATCCAGTTGTGCAGCCACAGATCGGACCGCTATACCCATATGTTCATGTGCATATATGGGACCGAATGACTTCAAACTCGACGCACGCATCGGCAAGGACTCAAGGGAGTGCGGTGCCAGCCGCCGAGTCGTTCGTATATGCGTTTGTCCAGAACTGCAGATGGGACCAATATCTCCATATATGGGTACACAAGGGACACAGACAGACAGGTACAATGGGTACTCTGACAAAACGCCCGAGACTATGACTCAGACATGTCGGTCGGATTGGCGGTGCGACGTAGGTGCGACGTAGGTGCGACGTAGGTGCGACATAGGTGCGAGGGCCGCATAGTGGCCCTAATTCTAGATGTGAACCTCTAGTATTGAAAATCGCAGATCTACAAGCTACAAGAATATAGGGAGTTGTCAGTATGGTACTGTATAAGGGAGGTGGTGTGGTACCTCACAGGGGCGTTTTCAATGTTTGGCTGCAGAGAGTTGCAACATCAATCAGCGCCAGGGAGTAATTGCACCAGTTGGCCCCTGCTGACGGCTTCCTGTCCAGAAGCGCTTACAGGACAGTCAATGAAGGATGAAAAGAGGCACACGCACACAAAGTCTCAAGGACAGACACAAACATATGCATACGCACAAAGATCTGTTCCTTTTTTTCCCTCGATGCACTGTACTGTACTTGTACTGTAGACCTGCAATTTTCGCCAAATGTTCGCCTCAGAATAGGGATGCCAATGGTTCATGTGGGTCCAGTCTAGTCATGATGTAATGTTTATCCCCCCCCTGAAATTCTGTGTGTGTGTGTGTGTGTGTGTGTGTGTGTGTGTGTGTGTGTGTGTGTGTGCGTGCGTGCGTGCGTGCGTGCGTGCGTGCGTGCGTGCGTGTTGTATGTATATGTTGACATTGGGAGTGTTCCATGCCGGTTGACTCTTGTCAACCTAATTGGCTCTAGGTAGTGGCATCACAGGAGGTAATAATGTGATTGTGGTGTTTCCTGCTAAGAACCAAGGCCCCACGTGCTTCAATGTGAGAATTGTCATACTGTAGGAACAAACATCATCACAGGTACATGTAAGCACACGCACCCAGCCACCCACCCACCCCCACACACACACACACACACACACACACACACACACACACACACACACACACACACACACACACACACACACACACACACACACACACACACACACACACACACACACACACACACACACACACACACACACACACACACACACACACAAGCTTTCAACGTGAAGCATTTTGAGCTTGCAGATCGGCTAATTTCGTTAAAGAGATTTTGTGTTGAGTGAAGTAAAGGAGTGGATCTAGTATAGACCCCTGGGGGTTAACTAATGATGAAGGGTTTAAGTGGTCAATCATCTTGCATCATTCTAAAAGTCAGTTTTGGTGGCTGTTCTCTAATTAAAGAGGAACATGTCATCTTGTCTTCTTGACTCACGTCAAGTGTATTGATTTCAAATTTGCTTCTGAAGAGTATGACTTATAGTAGCAGAGGGAGCACTTCTGTTGCTAAGTTACTCTGAGCCACGCTGTAAAATAATCAGTGTTCATTTCACTCGGAGAGTGTGAACTCTTTGCACTTTTTACAACCCAAGCCAAGACAAACCAGGCCAATTAGCCGGGTCTGTTCCATTGCAGTTTGACCCCGTTTGAAGGTGACATGTTGGCCAATGGGCAGCAAACCGCTACCAAGCTAAGTGACAAAAAAAAGCTTCCATCCAAACCAAGTCCCTTACTTAACACTGTTAAGGTGTTAAGTAAGGCTAAGGAATGTGCTGTGTATGGGGGGCAAACCATGTATAGGCTACAGAACACCATAGCCTGCATGAGTCTGCACTTAAAACAGCTCACAAAAATGCATTATGGGGGAAAATGTAGCGTGACACTGACAAAGAAGAGAGGACCATAATTAGTGAAGGCATCATCTCTCTTTCTCTCTCCCTTTTTTTGTAAGGGGGGGGGGGGGGGGGGGGCAAACAGAGGATGGGGAGAAGTGATGCAGATGGGAGTGAATCCATTAGAGGCTGCTGACACTGGCATTAGGAGCTATTGACATGGCCCCAGGTATTAATAAGATAATGAGGGGTGTTAAAGAGTCCCGGCATGCTTGGTGGGCACGGTTTGTTTGCATGTCTGTGTGTGTGTGTGTGTGTGTGTGTGTGTGTGTGTGTGTGTGTGTGTGTGTGTGTGTGTGTGTGTGTGTGTGTGTGTGTGTGTGTGTGTGTGTGTGTGTGTGTGTGTGTGTGTGTGTGTGCGCGCGCGTGTGTGCGTGTGTGTACAATATGTGTCTATTCCCCCAAAGGCACAAGGATGATGCTGGGCACACATTTGGATAAGACAGAAATAAGACAGAAAGGAAGTAAAAGAAAATAGAAATGATACATAGACACATAAGCCACACTCTCACGTCTGTCACCACAAATGGAAAAATGTAATTCTGTAACCCTGATTTATACTTTTTTGTGTCGCATGCCAAAAACAGCTGGCCTACAAGCTCACAACACGTTGCATCATATACATTAAGTATTATCGGATCCCGTACCTGAATATAAGACGTAGAGTGAGATCAATATATCAGATACGCTGTCCGGAAAGGTTTGGGTCTCCTGGAAAGGCTGTACTCAGAGATAGCAGACTGACATTAAAATCTCAACACTGTTATTCATTAGCCTCAGTGAGTCTGGGTTCTATAGAGGATTCCATCTAGCTGGACTGCATCCTGTGCCTCTCCCTCAAACGCTACATTTTGTGAAAGAAATGTGTTTTTAGAGCTCTATTGTCGAAATAACATATTTGTGTGTGGCACACACGTGATGTGGAAGTGCATTCACTTGTTAAATACCGCTCTGAAGTCATGTGAGGAGGCCTTTAACTAGATATAGGCAATCTGCAAGCTCACAGTGCATCGCAGCACCACCCTGTTTTCAGCAAAGAGATTTGGTGTAGAGGGAAAAAAGGAGGGCACCAACTATGGACTCCTGGGGGACCCCGGTCAACTGAAGTATATAGGATTCAAGTGATTACAGGGAGAGGCCACATGCCCTGTGAGGAGAGGGTTGTAAATATATACATGGATGTCCCGTGGGTTTACTGGAGGGGGATGTGTTTTAGCCCTGTTAGTGGTTGGGTTCTAAAAGTAGATGTCGGTCGGTGGGTTCTTCCGTGGCACCATCAGTTAAATAAATCATCTAACACTTTGGTCCCAAACATAGCTCCACAACTAAGGGCTGGGTGAATTGCTATGGAATTTTCTGCACACCTTCATGCTCACCAGATGATGATCCCTACTGATTTTGGTGATCCCATATCTCCTCTAATGGCAACCATATAGACCAACATTTAAATCTGCACACATTACATCTCATGGGCAGATTACCATTAACCACTTAAGCCCTACATTGAATACTTTATTAGCCAAAATGTAAACGGCATGTGGTACAGTAAGACATTATGGCTAAAAGCCAAGGATAACACAAACAAGTCCTGGGGAGTATACTGTACTATATTGTAGTATATACTGTACTTTGTCGTACAAAAATAGAAAACGTAAGCATAATCTTTTTGAAAAGTTTTGAACAATGTTCACCTATAATGACAGGCCCAAAATAGGGACACGTTGAAAGTGGTTAAACTTGCCGTGCATTGAACCTCCCCAGGGGAGGAATCCTACTGATTTGGGTGACCCCATTACCTTTCCTCTTGTTCCATATTCTAGTACAAAATCTAATGGGCGGCATTACTGCACTTATCCATCCAATGCTTTGCTTTGGTCTCAAACAAGATATCTCGAAAACTACAACGGGTATAAGGAGCAGCAGGACCACTAGCAGGGGATTTTTGGGGTACAGATTTTTCTCAAAATGGATACAGTAGTAGCCTATTTTTAAAATGCATTTGATGATTCAAATTCCATCAATCAAAAACTACATTAAAAAAAAGATTTTGAAAATGTATTTCTTCTCTGTGTGACAATTTATGCTGAGGATGTTGCTCTGTGTGTGTGTGTGTGTGTGTGTGTGTGTGTGTGTGTGTGTGTGTGTGTGTGTGTGTGTGTGTGTGTGTGTGTGTGTGTGTGTGTGTGTGTGTGTGTGTGTGTGTGTGTGTGTGTGTGTGTGTGTGTGTTGTGTGTGTGTGTGTGTGTGTGTGTGTGTGTGTGTGTGTGTGTGTGTGTGTGTGTGGGGGGGGAGCTAGACAATAGACATGAAGATGTTTTTGCATGTGTGCAGATCCTGTGCTTCTACAATGCACACAAAAGGAAGGGTTGGGGAAAAAAAACCTCTCTGGAACATAACATGGTGCTCGCTGTATAAATAGAAGTGGGAAAACAACACAGCCTTTTGAGTGAGAGCATTAGCACAACGTGACTGCAGGGTCGGTGGAACAGGTTGGAGGGGTTTGGAGGGCAGTGGTATAGGCCTGGCTGAGATCATCCTCTATCAGTATTCCCCTCCTTCATCTCCCTCTCTTCTAATCTGCAAATTAGGGCAAACTATCGATTATTTTCTTAGCGATTATATTATCAATTACGTTTTCAATTAATCAAATAATCCAGAAGCGTGGTTTTTGGCAAAAAAAATCAACAAATCAGTGAAAAGGAAAATTCAAATAGATTGTTTATAATTGACTAAATAAATGTGTCTGATTATTACCCAAGCTCACAATCCAAGTTGCTCACCAATGCATCGCGATGCATCGGTGAGCTTATTATAGTTCTGCAATTTTTGGTTTTGTGGAAACTTTGGGAGAATTTTCGCCTATAATGACATAAAAAAATAATATATATATTTAAATATATATATATTTATTTTAATTAATTGATAATTTTATTAAAATCGATTATTTAGATTAAACAGACTACTTAAAATGTTTAAAAAAGTATAAATTAAGTGCACCTGTCATATTTTGTTTCCTTCTGCCTTTGGGTCAGTCAGGTCGTTCGCTGTCTAACGCCACTTGTCGCATTAAAGGCGGCTACACACTTCACAGAGTCCAACAGAGCAAGGACTTCTTTCGGTTTGCCAATCCGAAAAGAGACGCTTCTTTTGGGGCTTGTTTTCATAGACCTGGTTGCTTATTTCTCTCACAAAATCTGGCATCACTGCACTGAAGCTGTCACTGTGTACAGCCAGCACAGCAGCGCTGGAACTGGTGCTGGATCCCACTCTGACATGCTGTGGGACATTTGTCACGGGTGTACGGAGGTTTGGCCATTACTTGCGACAGTTTATGTTCATGCATGGTCACTCGGAGAGGGATTACAGAGGTGTTTGTACCTCCTGGAGGTTGGCTAATGAGACTAGTACCTCCTCCTCCTCAGCCAATGTCTCTTCAAAGCTATCACTGCTTTCGCAGAATGAAGCCTTGGGCTGAATGCGGAAACTACAACAAAATACCTACATACACCTTGAACCTCTGACCAAGTTCTGACCAGTCACAGTAGCCGCTACTACTGCGGCTATAAAATAAGTTCGGAGGCCCTGCTGAAGTTCTGAACAACGTTTTTAGCTATTGTTTATAGCTGAACAAACTTGAGCTGTTCGGACGGACTATGTAGCCACCTAAACACTGCTGTCACAGACGACCATCGCTGGAATTCTACTCCTCTCATCCCTCTCTGGCTCCATTCCTGCTTTACCACTCTGTCTTTTCCCTTTAATTCAATCCAGTCAGTTCCACTGCTGCCTCGCCTCTACTCCCTCCCTCCCTCTCTCATCCCCCCGTCATTTTGTCCTGCTCCCTTTTCAAAACCCTCCCTTTAGTCTTACTCCCTATTCACTCTTCACTTTTCATATCATCCTCCCCTCTCTCTTTCTGATGCCATTACATGTTCTAACTCTTTCTTCATTCTCTTGGCTTTTTCTTTTTTTTAAATCTTCCGGCACTTTCTTCTCTCTCTCTCTCTCTCTCTCTCTCTCTCTAGCTAGGGAGCCAGAGGGACTGCAGTGTGACCTACTTAGCTACTGCTGACTGGCATGGTCCAGGATTGGCGCAGTGAGGTAGGCACCAGCGAGGCTCTCGACAGAAGTTGGCCACTGCCAGTAGAACCTCACCAGGCTAGCACCCAGAGGCTCACACGGGATCTGTTTCTCTACATACTGTATATTGCAGTGGCAAAATGAAGAATTACATTCATAAATCACATATGCGACCTATATCCATCATTTTGAGAGCTAAGGGGATCCAGTTGTCACGGACTGGCATGAAACTACATCCCAGGATAGTACTGGAGTTATGAGCTAGGTTAAGACATCCCTTTTTTGAGGATAGGATCGGATGATTTATTTGTATTTTTTATCGAGTCACCAGTTTCAGCTAGCAGTTCATAAGAAAACACCTCTTACTATTCAGTGTGTGTGTGTGTGTGTGTGTGTGTGTGTGTGTGTGTGTATGTGTGTGTGTGTGTGTGTGTGTGTGTGTGTGTGTGTGTGTGTGTGTGTGTGTGTGTGTGTGTGTGTGTGTGTGTGTGTGTGTGTGTGTGTGTGTGTATATATTTACTGTGCAGTGTACATATATATGCTGCTTGGAGCAGCAGATGGTTCAGGTTTACTGCATGAGGGGAGTTCAGTTACTGTAAGGGCAACCTGTCACTCACAGACACGTTTTTGACCTTCGGATCCGTTCCTAAAGTCATCCAAACTTTGGGATGCTTGTGACACTGTCCCGTGTGGCAACAGCATCCTGCAACCATGTGGCCTCCAAGGAACCATGAAGGACTTTGTCCACTGTTTCAGCTCACAGAGGGACCAACACAGCTTCACCTGCAGAATGCAGTCATCTTGCTCTATCAGATGGAGTCTATCCAGTCTTCATTCTAGACGTGCAATAGTTATTTGAACTAATAGATGTGATAAGATTATTAAAAAAATAATTTGAAGCAAAATGAAGCAAAAAATCACACCCAGTGTGAGTAAGCGGTGCCTACTCTGTTTGATGAGTGTGTGCTGTCATTCAGTCGGTACAAATCTATTTGATGTGTGGGCGCTGGCATTCAGACGGTACTACTATATTTGATGTGTGGGTGCTGGTATTGAAGCTGTACTAAAAGAGTATTTATACTCTTTATATCTTTTAATTATTTGTACTCATTTTAACTATGTTTAAGTATTTTTACTCATTTTAACAACCTTTAAGTATTTTTACTCTTTTTGAGTACTTTTAAGTATTTTTACTCAATGTAAGTACTCTTAAGTATATTTACTCAAAGTATTTACTTTTAAATATTTGTACTCACTTTATTTACTTTTAATAATTTTTACTCACATTGTAGATCGGTCGTTTTAAAATTGCCACTCTGTAGCTCAACTGCCATCTTGAGCTATGAGGGTTGAACTTCTTCTCTCAGGAGGTAGTTGCTAGTGAGGAATGTTTAGTCGACCTCCTCAATGGTTGGTCCGGAGGATCGGACGGACGGACGGACGGACGGACGGACACACACACACGGTCAAATGTAGAGCGGCTGGCACCGCTAAAAAAAATCTAACATCTTCAAAAATAGCACATCTACAAGTTCACTACACATCACAACGTAACGGGTTGTGAGCTATTTTTGTGTAACACTATTGCATGACAGTATGCAATCGAGCTTAAGTGGTTAATCAGACTAATCAATCTAGTTGTTTGCTGATTTACACATTTCTCTGAAATCCTGCTTTTCGATTATTTGATTGATCGGATAGTTAACGATAGAACCATTGCTAAGAGGATAATCGATAGTTGCAGCCCCAATTCCCTCTGCTACATGTCAAGAATGACAATAGCACTGAGGTGTGTTGTCTGTACTAAAGTGTCTGTACTAATACAATTCCAATGGGGTACTAATAAAATAACATTTCATGCTGCCTGACATACACACACACATGCATGCGTCCGTGCACACGCACACACACACACACACACACACGCACACGCACACGCACACGCACACGCACACGCACGCACACACACACAGACACACGCACACACGCACACACACACACACACACACACACACACACACACACACGCACACACACACACACACACACACACACACACACACACACACACACACACACGCACACACACGCACACACACACATGTTTGTTCGTTTGCCGTACTCAGATCATTCAGACAGACTCAGGTGTTTGTTTTAGAAGCGACACCTCTTAACTCTCCAAGGACAAGAGAGATGCTGCAGAATAACACGGTACCACCACAGCTCTGTGCCAGTACTTGTCTCTCACAATGCATCCAGTTTTGTACATGTATTAATAATTGAGACCCAATTCAGGGACATTTATACACGCACGCACGCACGCACGCACGCACGCACAATATATATATATATACATAGACATATATTCCATACTGTATGTAAGTGCGCTCGCGTGCGTGCGTGAGTGCGCGCGCGCGTGTGTGTGTGTGTGTGTGTGTGTGTTATGCTCGCCTGCATGTGTAGAATGTGACAATGCAGCTCCCCAGCGATAAGCTAGAGTGCATTTTCCTGTCACTTCCTCTATTTGTTCTCCAGCAGAATTGTGTGACCCATTCCAGATGTTGTGCTAATGAGCTGGGACATTAGCGCCCGCTTGTCATAGCATGCACACTGATTTAGAGTAGCAATGCATTTGTCTTTCCTTGTATTTTTTGCCAACACGATCCCTGTTACTGTTTTATATGCCAACACAGACGTTACCTCCTCCAATGGGTTCCAGTCACAGATTTCCAAAGGAATTCGTTAGACAAAATCAACAATTTTTGCAACTTTTGAGCCACACACAATTAACCACATGAACCCTAGCATCCCTGCTCTGGGCATGTCATAATAGGTGAAGATTTGGCAAAAATATGTTGTGAGCTTGTATATTCTGATATTTTCCGGTGTAGTTGGGGTAGAGGGAAAATACGAACGGACCAAGTAGACCCCTGGGGAACCCAAGTCAATGAAGTATATAGGGTTTAAGTGGTTAAAATAAGCTTAACAATTCATGGCTATTATTATTAATGGGAGTAATTTATGTTATAAAACTCTCCTTCAGGCTTATTTCCCATAGCGAAAACGCTATGGGAAGAAAGATTTGGAAATGTGACGAGGGAGTCCTTTACTCACTTCCGTGTTTTAGGACTAAAAACTGTAACTCCATTGTTGCTTCCTTTTGTCTCTCATTATCATTTTTTAAAATCTTTTTTATCAACTTCCACTGTGCATGTGGTGGTGGCCCACCACATGCAAGTCGCCCTGTCCAAGCGTTTTCATGTGTAGAAATGACATTACTACATGAAGTAGTAATGTCATTGTCAATGTCACACATTGTCTATGGCCTAAAATGTTATATATATAACATGTCATTTGACCAGTAAAATTGGGTGCTTACAGTCTTTTGAAGCAAACCATCAAGTAAAAGGCTCACAGCTGCATGTACTGCAGCTTCATCAGCCATTTGGCAGGAATGCACGTGCAATACACATATGCACGTGCAATAGAGTGGCACACATCCATGAGCACATTGCATGCATGGATTTAGGTGGATAATGAATGAGCACGTTTCATTTCACAAATGTGCATGGGTGTGTGTCTATGTGTATGTGCATACGTGTGTGACCTATACACCCAGTCCTGAACACGTAATTCCGAGATGTCGTAGTATGGATATATGCCTATAGGTACTTGTGTAACCTCATTGTGAAAATAGACATTACTCACTGCACATATACTACTGTTCACTTGTGTACTCTGTGTGTGCTGCATGGGATTGTGGGTTTACGTGAGAGCAGTGTTATCTTGCCTCAGTGCCTCCCGGCGCAGCCCCTTACGTGTTCTCCGCACACAGACCCCGCTGTCACTTCCTATCTATACAGCCATTACCCAGGACCCCTATCCTTCTCAATGTGCCTGATTGAAACAGACCAATTAACACGCGACCATCCCTTGAACCCACGGCAGTCCGATTGCTGCGCCTGCGCTCGCTCGGATCCCGTCTTCCTGAGTTCGCGTGCCATATACACGTAATTGGTGGCACGCGTTTTCCAGTTTTCTTTCTTCTTTTTCCATCGCTCCCTATGCTTGTATTGGTAGAGAAGGAAGGCAGCTCTATGACGGTAATGAGGGTCTAACCAGGTTCGGTCTGAGTGCTCGGTAATTTGTCATTATGGCGGTGATGGAGAGTAGGAGAGGTGGTTCGGGGACACTCCAGGAAGCCCTAATAAATCATTAGCTAGGGGTGGGTTGGGCTCTGAAGGAACACCGTTGCCAATCAAGACAGAGAGCTCTTTAAAATGCACAAGAGGTCTATGCTGGTTGGTGTGGAGGTAAAGTAATGATGGTGCGATCCAATGTGGGTTTTATGGTACCTGAGTCGCTGATTCTGCAATACATCTTGGCATTTGGCGTGTGTTTGTGTGTGTGTGTTTGTGTGTGTACACTCTGTACCACAATGGCACTTGTTGGCCTTTGTCGCTAAGGAAGGCCCGAGAGAGAGACCAATTTGATTATTATACTGTATATGTAAGGTTGTGACTTGTTATACTGTATGTTATATGAAAGCTTTGGCAATGTAAAACATATCTTATCATGCCAATAAATCAATTTGAAATGAATTGAGAGAGAGTGGGAGAGAGAGACAAAGAGAGGGGGAAAAAATAGAGGCTGGAGTGAAAATTGATCAAAAACGGCAGGTGAAAAGGAATGCAAAGTCATGTTGCTATAGCAACTACCCGTGCAGAAGGACAAAGGCTGGAGTTGCAGGCGGTTGCCCCCCCCCCCCCCCCCCTCTATCTCTTTCCAGGGACGTGAGCCACTGTTCAGCCATCTGAACATCTTCCTTATGCTCTTGGTGAACAGATCACATGCCAACCATACTGCCCGTCAGACAGTGTCATTTCACTTGATGTGAGGCCAGGGTGGAACTTTAATCTCACTATGACAGGTTTTTCTTGCCGCCCAACCCCAGAGAGCGCCATCCATCCAGTCCGTCCATCCGGGATGTGTGTCGTGCTAGCGCCGCATGCTAACACTCCTGTTGGTATGCATGAGACGGTGCTGTCGCCTATACAGTTTCCAGAGGCCACCGCATGTGCTGTTGAATAATGGACTGGGGAAGACTGCCGGTTGCTACGGCAGCACAGCGTAGCTAATGGAACATCTACACTGCGGCACCAAGCACTTGTCGGATGGCAGCAAACAATACACACACACGTGTCGTTCTTTTGACACGACTGTCACGGCGTGTGATGTCGGGTCTTTGGTTCCACCCGGCCAGTGCTGTTATTGTGTTTTTAGAGAATGGGCCTCAGGTGGTTTTCGGATCCTCACAGAAGTCAAACATTTGGATTTATTAACCCCGGAGGGCTGCCGAGATGTTTGCATAACATTTCGTTTCATGCCATCTGTGGCCATATTTATGAGTCTAACGAGGAGGAGCAGCATGAGGTGGCTGAGGCTTAACTAACTCCATTGCACGATGGTGTGACTTGCCGACAAGAACTAATTTTCATCCTTGGTGAACTGAACGTTCATTATTTCAAATAATATGAAATACAGACTGAACGGTGAGCTAATTCAGCCAAATTTGATGTGCCATGTAGCTGTTTAAGTGGTCTGAAATCTGATTGATCCAATACGAGCTATAGGGTGACTGACTGGTGACGTTTCAAAAGAAATGTCCTCAAATTTCAAGAATAGCAGATCTACAATCGATGCAACACATTGTGACCTTGTAGATCAGCTAATTGTGATTTGTTTTTTATTTAATTTATCTAAATAGGGCTTAAGTGATTAAAACAGAGTCCATTCACCTTTTCCTGCATAAAAGTCCTCAAAATGCATGTGATGGCCTCATTCAGTCAGACATGGTTTGGGCCTCCCCATGCACCATTAGGTCTGTCAGGCCTTCAGGCCCCAAACAAACCAAAACATCCTGCTCTGAAACACAAACGACAAAACAAAGCCATTGGCACGTTTCTTTACTATAAATTTCTCTCTGTCTGTCTGTCTGTCTGTCTGTCTGTCTGTCTGTCTGTCTGTCTGTCTGTCTGTCTGTCTGTCTGTCAGTCATCCACTGACCACAGACCTGTTGTAATTGTAATAGTCTTTATTGTCCCCAAATGGATATTTGTCTTCATTTCTACATGCACATTCCCCCCCTTCTCTCTGTGGAACGATGTAGATCAAAAGCGAGATTACTGAGCTCGTCTAGCCAAAATTGCCTCACTCTCAGGTTAAAAGCCATGAGTTCAAAGATCTGACGAGAATCAGCTGCACACCAGCAAAAACAACACAAAAACGGTACATGGACCCGAGCGTTGCGGCATAAACATCAACCTGTCCTTATTACTGGTGTAATTCACTAAGCTGACCTGGCAGCCATCTTGTTTGGAGACATCTGCTGCGGAGCCCTTTGATGTGCCTTAGCAGCGATGGCACACATCTCCTCCCTCCCACCCTATCCCAGAGCCCCTCTGTTCCTTCGTTCCTTCCTTCCTTCCTTCCCACACATTGTGCCTCCAAATATCAAAGGCTCCTCCGCTCCCCTCCCTGTGCTCCACTGATGATAATGAAATCTGGTAAATGTGCAACGAGCTACAGGGACCGTTGGTGTCCAATAAGAGTCTGACACCGAGCCTGGGTGACAGGCTTGAGGAGGAAGGAGGAGCGAACCATAATTAGAACCGACAGAGAAACGAGGGTAGAGGGGGAGAGAGAGACGGAGGATTCAGAAATTAAATTAATAAATAAAAATCTCTTGAATTTCTCACAAATTATCTTTTCAGCATGTTGCGTAACGTGACTTTGACGACCAACTGATAAACATCTGCCTTGTTTCCCTTCGACTCAAGGCAGGATATCGGCAACTAAAAAGAAGGAAAAACACTCTCCATTTCACTTGACTGGGGCAGCCATCAGTTCTAGAGGCGAGGCCCATCTGAGCTGAGGTCTTATACCGAGGTCTTTCAGCTAAGCTTGACATACTGATGAACAATCTGGAGGCAGCTGTTGGACTAAGGGGATGAGGGGATTAGGATGTTTTGTGCTTTAATAATGTGGACATCCTAGACAGTGCTGACACGGGTATAAGAGTGTAAGAAAAAGAGGGAGGGTAGACAGATAGAGAGGAAAAGAGGGGGAATCAGCAGCGGCGAGTGAGCAGAGGTCGCGGGGATTACTAGGCAGAGGACGGGAGGACCTTGCGTTCTCACAGACGGAGGGCACGGAGGTCTGGTTTAGAGATCCCTTTCTCACAGACGGAGCAAATGGACTGAGGTGATCTGCCGATGGACAATTGATCTGACAGCCCCCTGAATTATGAAGAAATGTTAAGAAATGTTCAAATCTGAAGCCAGTGGTCCCCATCCAAGTGAAGGTTGTGCATGCTTAGAACTTCTGTCTTGAGTATTTAAAGACTATATTTAAATATTATATCAACATATGAATTTGTTAGGGAGCCAGGGACTTGCACACGGCCTTCTTGTGGTAGTAATGATGCATTATAGAGAAAAAAAGAGAGAGTCATCATAAATGCAAAAATGCAAAGTGTCAAAATTCTGCAGAGAGATACCACTGTCACTTGAATATGAATAAAGTGCAGTACCGGTATGAGATGCCATTTCCTGGTTAGCTTTAATGATTTATCTCTCCAACTGTGAGTAAAGACAATTATTCAAATTATTCATTCTCAATTCTGATATACTGTACAGTATATTCTACGTTTTCACTACAGTGAAAAGGAATTCCACATTGTTTAGGAAAAAACTGACGTAATTGAGATTTGTCATATATTTGCTGCTTTATGACCAGCTCTGTATGATTCACCTCTGTCTTTGGTGAGTAATGTTAGATAAAACATTCTAAATGATATCACTTCTCTCTGCTCATATAATACTATAGGATCCCATTTCACCTGAAATTCAGGAATCCTGCTGTCTGACATTACATCACAGTAATAAAACATCACATTAAAGTTACATCAAAGTAATAGTTCCTCAAAATTGTACTTTAGTACTGGAGTAACTCTGAGAGCGTACAAGAACTGACTGAGTACATGTACTTAGTTACTTTTCACTACTGGCATATACCTCACATGAAAGAATGACCCAAATGACCCAAATGGGTCCATTTGGTTCCATTTGTACACTCTCAAAGGGTCTAATTGAGTACATGTACTTATTTACTACTGGCATAATACCTTACATGAAACATGTTGGTACAGCTGGACAGGGTCTCATATCAAAAGAAAAATCGCAGTACAGTAGAGAAACGAATCCAGACAGAAAGTTCTCGCGGTCAATTCCTCTATTCACTATTCATAATTCAAAGATGAAAGCGCCAAGCAGACATCATATTCAGACACTAAACCACCTGCCGAGTTCAGTTATTGCATTTCTTTTGTGACAATGGCAAAATGGGTTTCTATAGAGGGCCAAAATGGGACAAAAAAATGGGACACAGCTCTCTGGAGCGAGCTGTGTCACCCTGTGTCACCAGGTTTATTTCCATTTGTTGAGGATGCTGATATAGACATGGCCGGGCCGCCGCCAAATAGAAAATACCATTTGTGCTGGTATATATCTGCCCCAGACACTTGCATGACAGTCAGGCCGACATGTCAACTGACAGCCAAGCTGAGAGAGAGAGAGCGAGCGAGCGAGCGAGAGAGAGTGCAATTCATACCTGTGGGTATAAATATTTGATTGTGTGATTATATTTTACATCTTTACACAGCCACTGTTTAAGTGGTCTGGAAGGCAATTTAATGAATAGGAGTGGGCAAGTGGAAGGGATGTTGGAAAAAAATCGATTAATCTATTATATAATTGTAGTTTGAGTTGTTAGAAATAAATAGGCTTCACTTGGTTGTCAAAGTTAACTTCAGATGACAACAATATGACTGTTGTGGTGAAATAAAATAGCTCATTGAGAATCATTTCTAAAGGAGTACATTTTTGAATCGAGAATAGTTTTGAATAGTTTTTGAAAATGAAAAATGTCATTGTGACCCCAAAAATCTGAATCAAATCGAATCGTGAGATAGCAGATTGACAGCCTTTATTTCTTATTCACAACAATGACTAAAATTATTGAACAAAGATCAGATGCACAGTATTTATGCAGGAGGAGTCAGGACGGTGTAGTATTTGTTATTGTGAATGCATGCTTGTGTGTGTGTGTGCACACACACAAGTCTAGCCTTTTATTTATTGGTATCTTTGGCAGAGGCCAGGCGGTAATCACAAAGGTTATCAGCCAATCAAAGTGGTATCGCTCACAATCTGTCTACCTCTCCTCTCCTCTCGATTCGCCTCTCGTCTCCTTTTTCAAAATCAGATTAACAGACTAAAAACCTCCACTTAGCACAAGACTACTGACAAGACTACTGGCAACATACAGGACTCATATTAGCGTGCCATACATTGCAGAACACACAGTACATTTTAGTGTTAATCTAACCCTGAGTGTGTACAAAATGAACTAAATGGACTGAATGGGTGATACATTTAGACATTCTAGACCAGTAGAATAAAAACTAAGTCAGAATGGTGGATACAAAAGCAGCCATAACACAAGATCCTCAGTGTAAATTTAACGTAGAGCGTGTGCATTTGGTAAGCTGGTGTTAGATTAACACTATAGATTTTATTGTGTACTGATCCTGTCAGTCGTGTCGATTCTATCCCTGACAAAGACACGATGTCACAACGAGTGCCAGACAGTGTGGTCTTTACCCATCCATGAAAAGGTCAGTCATAGCCAAATTAGACAAACTGTGTCAACATCTAAGGCTATTGCTCCCATTAGACCGTTTAGCTGATAATAAAGGTAATTTGTTTTGTGTGTGTGAGTGCATGTGTGTGTTTTACCGGAGTAGGTGTTTATTTAGGCTACCATTTGTTCTGGCGCAAAAAGGGGAGCACACGCCCTTTTTCCAGTGAATGACAATTTCCCCAAACAACTCCGCTGACAGCCCCGTCATTGAAAATGGTCAAATTACTGTGATCCTTTTTGTGTCCCAGTCACAATGGCCCTGATCCAGTAATATCCCGTTGTATCTTTCACTGCCAGTTGTATGAAGAGCATACAGGCTACAGGAGTAGTAGGTTACACAGCAAAATATCAAGATCCGTACCGAGGCTACTAAAAATATGTAAAGGCATTTATTGTATATTCACCAAAGGAGGCCCTAGTAAAAAGGCCATGGGGTCACCAAAATCAGTAATGGTCATCCTCCGGGGAACATGAATATGCTCAGCAAGATTCATGACATTCCGCCCATTCGATTTTTAGATATTTTTTGTGTGAGTGGATATGTTGACCTAACGGTGGTGCTAGAGAAAGGCCAAACCAGTAGGGTCGATTATCAAATTCCTTGGTGGACGGTGCTGTCGCCGACATAATTTCCAGAAGCCACTGCATGTGTTGAGATTGAGATACGTTAATGGGAAGGGGAAGACTGCCGCTTGCTACGGCAGCAGCGTAGCTAATGGAACATCTACACTGTGACATCAAACACTTGTTGGATGGCAGCAAACAATACACACACGCGCCGTTCTTTCGACATGACTGTCATGGCTAGTGACTTTGGGCATGTGGCTCCAACCAGTTAGCCTTGAATCCAGACTGATGTGCTCCGTTCGGGGGATATATTGTGGGTGAAATTATTTTTTGTAGATGGTTCCACAAATTGCAGTTCCAAAAACATAATAATAAGAAATGACAAATGACAAAATAATATCAGATATATACATATAGGTGAGTAATGAAAATAAATAAATAAGAAGAACCTCAGTCTATTGTGCAAGTACAGTAAGAGACATCACTTAGCAGCAGATATCAAATAAATTACGTATTAATTGTGTGGGAATGGAGTATATTCACTATATATATATAATCCCTGTCATATACCGTACCTAGTGATAGTGCCAGTGTGACGGCATGTGTCGCCAAGACTGACATGGCAACAGGAATCAGCCCCTGTAGAAACTGTTGCTTAGTATTATAATATTTGGTTATTTATTTTTTATTTTTTTAAATATTTGTTTTGGGGCTTTTATGCCTTTAATGATAGGACAGTAGACTGACAGGAAATGGGGAGAGAGATGGGGAGTGCATGTGTCAAAGGACGTCGGGAACGGGACTCCAACCCGCGACACGCTGTCAAGCTGGCATTGCAGCCTAGGGTGCCTAGGGTGCCTGGAACGCCACGCCGCGGCCCAGGCCATAATAATAATTTGGTTCTTGATACAGCGGTATCACCTGCCTTATGGCAGCAGCGTTAGCAGGTTGTGGTTGAAGTGGTGACTTTGATCATCCACTCAGCCCTCACACCGCTGGTCTATAATACCATAATGCTCACGCACATTATGAGCCTTGAGAAGAGACATTTCTGTTGTTTCCTCCACACACTTTTATAGCCTGTTTTATTTCCTTGAAAAAAAACCTGTAATGTCCTCTAATGGTGACTCTATGATGGTCCTAATGGCCGAGCCGGCAGAAAACTGGAAAAAGATGGCCAAAGATCAGGATTCATCACCGGTTCTGACCATTTTTACAGTTAAAGCCAAGATCGCAGATGGCCCATAGGGCTTTAATGTGGTCAATCACACAAATGGGGAGGTTTAGGCTCATGGCATCTGGACAGTCGATGTGATTGTGAATACGTTTCAGTGAATGATATTGGTTTTCCATTAACTGAAACCTCCCTCACCTTCTTCTGATCGACGCAAATTAACAGTATAACACAATGGAAACATGATAGGTCAGGCCACAATACATGGGCAACATGTGGATGGAATGTAGACAGCCATTACCGCACAGTAACAGCATATTATTATATTTGTAATAAAAAAAATATAATACTCATGTGGATGAGCTATGGTGTCAGTCGGCTATCTACTGCATGACTCCAACTTTTCAGCCTCAAAGGTTTCAACTCAAGGTTTCAGCCCGATCAGAGCAAAATACAAAAACATTATAAAAATTAAAGTTACATATTTCTAAAAGTATAAAACACAAACAGTATGTGAAAAAAACATTACTGGAAGTACTTTGTGGCCTACTGGAAGTGTGCACAAGAAATTTGCACTGATCGATTTGAGAGACTATATCAAGACACAAAGAGACAGACAGACAGACAGACAGACAGACAGACAGACACTCTTCTAGACGGCAAACTCTTGCAGAGCAATGCCATAAAGATCCATTGATTTTGCCCTTAAAGTAACAGCGTCCATTTTCGTGGAAGACCTCCATGGATACACACAGAGGCCTAGTCACTACTGGAACTCCCTAGTGAATCACTGCAGCCATCTTTCATCACGAAGTTGTGCAATTTGCATGATGTATAACACATTTCAATCAAGGTTTGATGTAAGTGAGTATGATGCTGAGCATCATACTCACCTGCCGCATTACTCATTCCATTCCGAGTGATGGTTCCAACATGCAAGTGTGCGTGTGCATGTACAGTATCAATCTACTGTGTGTGTGTGTGTGCGTGTGCGTGTGCGTGTGCGTGTGCGTGTGTGTGTGCGTGTGTGTGCGCGCGTGCGTGTGTGTGTGTGTTTGCTCCTATAAGTAATCTAGAAGTGTACAACCAAGTCTCTGAGATGGATCATGGAGATTAGGCAGTGCTGGGAGGGATTGATACCCCCCCCCCCAGTCCAATTACAAAGTCGCGTGTTTTTCTCTCCTCTGAGGCAGCCACTATCTCTTGGTTCTACAGAAACCTCCACCGCCGGACTAGCAGTTCCCCTCGCAGCCCTCTGCCCACTCATCTCCACCAATTACGCATCAGCTTTCTGGTCCAAAGACGTGGCAAACCCACAGTGCCGCGGTGCACAACAGAGGGATCCTCCCACACAGGCTGGAGTTCCCATGGCTGAAACGGCACTTCCATAGATCAGCCCTCCTCCTAATAATAGACACACGCTAATGAGTGGCTTCTGAGTGACTTTAATACCAAAAGTAGTCTCCTGTGAGGCCGTACCAATGACTCACAGTCCCTTATTCTTTTATTTTTGCACGCGTTAAAATACATACGTACAGTACGCGCTTGCACACCGCAAAGTGTATGGGTGCCTATTTTGTGCACGCATACATTGTGAGCGCCTGCACACAACAAATCCTGAGATGAAACAAAGGGGAAAATAATTTCCCTCGGTTGGTGGATACCTAGGCAATTAAAGATGGTGCAGAGAAACCGCTTTAGCCTTCTCAAGAAAGGAAGAGTTGAGGGCGAGAGAGAGAGAGAGAGAGAGAGAGAGCTGTGACTCAGAGGTAGCGTGAGATGAGAAGAGAGAACCGTCATTTCTCATTTGTGCTCTGTGAAATGGAAATTCCTTTTCCACCAGGGAAATTCCTTTCCCAACTCAAAGAATACATTCCATGTGAATCTACTGTATGTATGTGTGAATATGTAGAAGGCTTGTACAAATTGATGGACAAATGAAAAAATAAGGAAAAACCAAAATACAAAAACATATGCAGTAAACCAACAGTAGACTAACTGTGTTGCGGTTAACCGTGGTGAAAAGGCTTGGTATTTAGAACCTATTTAGAACATTTCCAGCAGCCTCGGCTGTAACCATGGTAATACACATTACCTACTTGGTTATTTTCCTCTCTTGAGCAAAACAGCTTGATGAGCGGGATGGAGCCAGGCTGCTCGACTGAACACAAACATGCACGGATTTGAGTGTGTGAGCATGTGTGCACATATGCAAGCACGCACGCACGCACGCACTCGCACTCGCGCGCGCGCACACACAGACAGACACACGGACAGACAGACAGACAGACAGACAGACAGACAGACAGACAGACAGACAGACAGACAGACAGACAGACACACACATTTGTGAGCAGGAACAAATGCACAAATACGTACACACAGTACACCAACTAACACAGCAAATAGAGGGTGGTTGCATCTCAGTAATAGCCCTTAGAAAATGGGTTACATTATATTGTTGCTGTCGGACCAGAAACTATGTATCTTCATATTTAATCTTTTCGTTATTTCATAAATGAGTGCCCCATTTTATAATCCCTTGTCTGACAGTGTTACACAAAAGTAGCTAAAGTAGCGTCACATTGCGAAGCGTTGTAAGCTTGTAGATTGGCAATTTTTTGTTATTCGTTTGTACAATTTTCACTCCTATGACATGCCCAAAATATGGACGCCAGGTTGAAACTGGTTAATTCTCTCTGTGGGTTTTATAAATGTTAACCAATAAAAAGTAGCAACATGGGCTTGTGACAAAATAATAACTACACTGGATCCATTCTTTTTCTTTTTTCCATTTCCTGAATTAACGGTTCTAGTTGGACATACAAGGTTTCCGCCCGACAGCGACCGAATGCTGTATACTGGCACTGAGGCTTGCTGACAGGTTGTGTGTGGCTGGTCTCAACAGGCCAGCTAAATCACCTCAAATACAGACAGTACAGTAGGTAGATGAGTAAGAGCAAATCAATACCAAGCTTTTCATTACGTTCCCATCTACTGGGTTAACTCTAGACACACTGGAAATTGAGAGACTCGATGAGGACTTGCTTCTCCTCAGTATCTAGCCGGAGGGAATGGTGTCACTCCCCCATTGGTGTAGGCCTACTCTGTCAGTTTCTTTTGGTGTCAAGTTAGATTGCCTGCTGTGTGTGTGTGTGTGTGTGTGTGTGTGTGTGTGTGTGTGTGTGTGTGTGTGTGTGTGTGTGTGTGTGTGTGTGTGTGTGTGTGTGTGTATGTGTGTGTGTGTGTGTGTGTGTGTGTGTGTGTGTGTGTGTGTGTGTGTGTGTGTGAGAGAGAAAGAAAGACAGACAGACAGACAGACAGACAGACAGACAGACAGACAGACAGACAGACAGACAGACAGACAGAAAGAAAGAAATATGCTTCACAGGTTCACAAGTTACCTACTGTAAGAATACTCAAATATTAATGTAGATATCATGCCCAGCATTGAAGGAATGAAGGTTATGATGTTTAATTCTATTAAAGGACTTACAAATGTGTAAATCATTTTGTGTTGAATACTGTAGTTTACTTTATACATGGTGATTTTTGCTGCTGGAGCTCTATGTTATGAACAACAAGGCTGCTCACGATGGAATTTTGGTACATTTTAATGTCAGTACAGTAGCACAGTGATAGTTTTGTATAAAAGGTAGGCTAGTTTTAGTTTTGCAACAGTTCTCACTAGACAAGCATGACATTTATGTCTAAATAAATAAACATATGGCATCTCTGGGGTGAGCTAGAACATAATTCTTAAGTAAAGGTTTTAAGATTACTCATGCCATCATGTTACTGTAAAGCATATGTCAAGCCGTAAAGTGCAAGTGCATTAATGTTAATAGCCATGTCACAAAATAAAGGCTTTTTAATGGTATTCACATTCCTCCTGAGTGCCTGGGATTTACTCTTTTTTGCAGTCCGGTCTTCCCAATGTCCCTATAGAGCACCCTTGATCTTTAATCCACTTTTGTACTCACTTGAGCTCCAAGCTGAAACCTATGCCCCTTACTTGACTTTATTTACTTTAATGCTGTAAATAGCTTTCTTTCAAAATGGAAGACATCTGGGGCATACGAGTACCGTATAGGTAGCAGTGCATCATCCATGCTTCAGTCTCCGGCAGGGGGGCCATTTGGGGTCTCAGGGTACAGTATGGCAATGCCACCCCTAATGTTCAAATTTAACCTCAAATTAAGTGTGTCTCAATCCACGCCCATCCATCTACATGTGACATACAGATGTGCCACTTCAAAACTTCACACATTACTGTTCTTTCCCTGAAAGTGGCCTGAAAATGCATTTTTTTCCTCCCTTTTCTGCCCTTAAAATGCACTGTTTTGCCCCTGAAAAGAAGTTGTCACTACACCCCCCCGTTTTTCCCTTCAACAGACATCCATATACATGAGAACAAAAGAATGTGTGTTGAATAAGGTGTCAGAGTCATTATGAGGCGAAAGGTGATTTGATCAGTTGCTCAAATTAATTAGCAATCATAAAAGCAGTGATCATCAAAATAATTCAGCATTTTAAATGCCCTTCTTTGTCCCTCTTATTGCCCTGGGAATCCCCTGAAAATTTACTGTCTTGGCGATGGCAGGACATGTGAAGTTTTGAAGTGGCACATCTGTACATGTTATAGACATCTCTGGTCTCCGGTTTTATTCTGTCTGGAAACCTGCATTGCATGGCGCATCAACTTCAACCTCACCTTATTGTCCCATCACAAGTTGAAATATTTTGTGCAAGCTTCCCACATATTGCAGTTACAATCTCCTTCTGATTCATCTGCTTCCCTTCTCCGTCGGTGACCTCCATAAAACAGCCATCTATTACTCCTCCTTGGGACCATCCATCCATTTGATGTCCTCGACCTCCAGAGGCCTTGGACTGTGTGTTTTCCTGCCACTGTACTGCTGGCTGTTAGATTATATTATATTACATATTATATTCTGTACCATCGCTTAATTACAATTCAGAATGCACCATTGTACTCTGTACCAGGCAGTGAACTGGCTGTCTACTCTTCACTTTCTGAGCCTCGTAGAACTGCCTAAAATCTCTCTCGGGGTCAACAGTTAAATATGTCCTTTAGCATTCACAACTGACCCTTCGCTAAGCCCCGACCACCAATAGCGATTGTGTTGTGAGCTTGTAGATCAACTATATTCGCAGAATGTTCCCCCCAGAATAGGCATGCTAGGGTTTTTGAATGATATGTATTTTTAGATTAAGCGACTTTGAGTTCAGAGAAACTCGCTATACAAATTGATATTATTATTATAATTATTATTATTATTTTCCTTTAATTGAGTTCATATTTAGATGCAGCAGTTCTAGCCGCTGACCAGCTCAGTGGCCTTGTGGTTAGAGTGTCCGCCCTGAGCCTGGGAGGTCGGGGTTCGATCACCGGCCGGGTCATACCAAAGACTATAAAAATGGGACCCAATGCCTCCCTGCTTGGCACTCAGCATCAAGGGTTGGATTGGGGGTAAGTCCCTGCCACTAAGTGCCATGTCCAGGGGGTGTACTTGTACATCAGGTTGCCTCACACTACAGAAACAGGAGATAGGCTCCTGTTTCTGCCGCATGGCTTGGAGTTACGGCTGCTCAGCAAGTCGGCATTACCACAATTTATCTGGAGAGCTCAGTTGTGTGTGTGTGTGTGTGTGTGTGTGTGTGTGTCTATGTGTGCATGTACAGTATCTGTGCTCATGTCTGTATTGTGTGTGAGTGCACGTCAGTCTTTATGTAACAACGGGGCTGATTTGTCAGAGATATTCATTAGTACAGCATGAGTCAACAGGCTTTGGATGAACAAAAGTCCATAAGTGCTAATTATACCCCTCTACTTTATCCATATCTAATTGAGAAACCAAGCTATGAATAGATACAGTAGTCTTTATATCCGAATACTCTGGAATTATGGTTACCATACTCTAATTAGCAACATCATCTTTACCCACACAATTGTATCCACATCTCATTATTACTTACCTTTGTTTAAATCAACGCAATATGTAATTACCATCTATGTTTCATCCCGGCCAACTATTTGTAGCTTAGCAGTGATCCGAATGTTAAAGAAAGATTACAAGATTGCAAATACATTTTTCCAGCGTAGTGTTTGAGGAGAGAGTTAAGAGATGTTACCACTTTAATCCTGGCATCCCAATTTTGGGCATGTCATTACAGGAGAAAACAAAAATTGATAACAAAAATAATATAAGCTCACTTCCCACTGTGCGTAGGCATTATTTAAAGGGACTACACCATGAATTTAGAAAAATATAATAATATTTAATATCATATTGTTTATGTCCCTCAAACGTTTTTCAAAAGGTTTGAGCCTAAATCAAGCCTCAGATATACTCATTCCAACTAACTTCTCTCTGGCTTATAAAGCCCTTTTACCTGAAATACCACATTGTCCTGTTTGGCACGGGGCGCTATTGAGCCAGTTTGTATGCATGTTATCTCCTGGTTATGTGTGGAAAAAGTAAAAAAAATAAAAAAATGACGGTTATTTTTGCCAAAGAGATTTGGTGTAGACGGGAAAAACTGTCCAAGTTCAAAGCCAACTCAGGTCCAGTTTAAGTGGTTGAGTGGCTCAGTGTTTAAGTGGTTAAGGATAAGAGAGCCAGATGGGCTGAAAAGGTGTAGCAAAGTGTACATCATAAACCATATGCTATTTTATGCCTATGTGTCTGCCTACCCATGTGAGGATGATGCATTTAAGTGCAAAACTGCAAGTGCTTTTTTTTGTGCGGTCAGACAACGACCTTACCCTTTAAGTAACAAGTGTCCATTGTATTGTATTAGCTAGCAATTTCTCTCACTTAGAGTGTATTTCTGCTCCCTCTCTCTCTCTCTTTCTCTCCATTCACAGCAGTGGGCAAGACAGAGAATAATGACGTTGAGCATGCACAACAACCGCCTCCCGAGGAGAAGGCCCCGGGGAGCATTTTACAGTGTTATACAGTCAGCCATAACTAAAACATCATTACAGGCCTATTCACAGCCCCAACCCATGGTACAGAGAGCGAGGGGGGATGGATGGATGGATGGATGGATGGATGGATAGACGGACGGACGGACGGACGGACGGACGGACAGACTGAGAGACAGCCAAACAATCAGATGCACAGATGGCTGAATGGAAGTATAGAGTAGAGTCCACAAACTGATTAACCAATTAAGCCCTATATACTTTGTCGTATTTTGTCGCATTGCGACGCGTCGTGAGCCTGTAGATCGGCGGTTTTTGCTGTTTTTTTTTTGGAAGACTTTTAAAATGGTGCAAAGATTTAGCCGAGAATGACATTCCCAACGTAGGGACGCCTAGGTAGAAAGTGGTTAATGAGCACCAAAAAGAAATTAAGCTTACTTCTCTTTTTCTTTAACATTCTTCCAACTATCACTGTTTCTCTTCACATCCCATTCACATGACATTTATCCTACATTTATGCAACACAGAAATGGCACTACAGTAGTGGCTCCTTCCCTGTTATGGGGGCTCCCTGCTGAGCCAGTCGCCGTAGCATGGCAGGCACTCATGCATAATTAAACAGCTTGCACTATAATACATGGGTACATACTGTATTCTCTACAACAGTGCTTCCCAACTAGCCTGGCTCCAGGCCCTGAATCGCTAGCCTCGCATTCAGGGTCTGGTGACTTTGTAGAAATGTGGGGTTTCCTCGGTTGTTAATCTAACCGGCCCAATCGGGATCGGGATAATCCAGTATGAACCAATCACTAAAGAGAGCCACTTTGGCCACGCCCCCATCTCAGAAAACGGCTGCACTGAGAGGGCTTTCAGACTGAATAATGGAGTGAAACTGAGTGTCAGGCTACTTCCCAAGCTTTTCACGTGAAAATCTTGAAAGCATTCGAAGCCCAGCCATCTGCAAAAAAAATCAGCCATCTTGCAATGTTGTTTTGTAATGTTCTCCAAACAGGACACCGCCAGAGAGCAGAGTGGGATATAGTTGGAGCGGATGGGCTATCGGCTGTCAGCTGAGCCTGCTATGTTAACCCTTTAAGACCTGTCATTTTAACCATTTTAACCATTATTTTATACTTTGGATATTCAAAAATAGCAGATATACCGAGTGCTGCTCTATGAGCTTGTAGATCTGCTATTTTTTAGAAAACATGAAAGTTTGTGCAAATCTTTGAATATATACATTTTTAAAAGCAAACATTTGTAAGTCAAATCTTTGCTTCTGGGGGTCCCTGGAACAAAATATTTTGAGATGGGGGCCTGCGGCCAAATACATATAATTTTGGGTGGTACTTGACATGAAAACCACTGAGAACCACTGATATTATAGCAACTTAAGTGTTTCAGAAAACGGCTAATGTAGTGACTTAGTAGGACGGTACAATATTGTCATATTACATGTACATTGTAAATGTCTAGCATTCAAAACTATCTCTATTTGCAATGCCCTGGAAGCCTCTCTGTTACATATCAAATTAAATGGACATTAATGATGTTCAAACACCGATTTCCAAAACTAATAACATATTTCTTGTTTATGAAAATGCCAGTCTAGTCTACATAATGTTTGCCAGACCATTAAACTGAACTGAAAACGTCCTGAAATGCACACAATCTCAAAATGCCAATGAGTAAACAGCAGCTAGCCTTGAATATTTGTTATTACGGATCATTTATGCTCCCCTTACGTACACAAATAAATATGTCAGTTCGAAACATCCTTTATGTTGGCATAGAATTTAAGCAGGCGAGGCAAGTTTATTTACCATCACATTTCAACAACTAGGCAATTCAATGTGCTTTACATAAAACATTAGGCAGAGGAAACATTATGAAAACAAAAGAAGTAAAAATAAAACACATATGCATATTTACTGCACTAATTCAGAGTTAGTGTTTTGTGACAAACATGTTGGCGATGGTTGAGGATGGGTCATAATAATACTACTTGTTGTCCTGTAATATGTTTGACCTGTGCCCAGCCGAAGTGACATCATACTGTATGTTTAAATGTTCTCACCAACTCACGTAACCTCTCCTCAAAAAAAGAATAATTAAGTCTTGCTTGAACTAGTTTGAAATGCATAATTTCCAGAGCAGTACTGCTCCGTTTCATGCGTATCCATAAGCTTTCAGAAAACGTTCACAAATACGGACAAAATGAACGCAGAGTAACTTAAGACAGTGGTTCTCAAACTTGTCATGCTATTTGAACTGAGACCCACCCCACCCTGACAAGCACTTGGCATTGTAGGAGTTGAGGCATTACACAGATAAATATTGTGAAAATAGCAGATCTACATAGATCGGCTATTTACATGTTTGACAATTCTTTTGTTTCTAGTATAGTTTGTTGATAGCTTTTGACGCAGTATTGGTCTTATTTATTCATATTATTATTTTTATTTTAGAGGTATGAAAAAGGTCTTGAAAGTCCTTAAATTGTCATTATAGAAATGTACAGATACCCTGTATACACTTATACTGTATGTTGGTTTGTTTATTATTGAGTGAGAAAACAATGTTCATCTGGAGACGACCGCCCCCTGGGAAATCAAACCCACAGTTTGGGGAATCAAACCCAGTTTGAGAACCATTGACTTAAAAGACAGAAGGCCCTGTCTGTATCCATACCCGTGTATAACATTGAGCATAAAAGCCGTTGGACAGCAGCTTGCTAACAAGACACCACAGTGTTGGGCATCATTTGTATGGGTTTCCTGCTCATATACTACACAGCACAGAATCAATGCTCTAATTGGCTGACCAGACACAGTGGTTAAATTTCCCTATCATCTCATGATCATTACTACACAATCAAAGCTCTGTGTGCCACTATATGCACTGTGATGTAGTATCCATCCTGTGTCGCAATGCAATCTACTACATTAAAAAGTGATCAATAATCTATACACAAGATGAAGCACTGTCAGAGAGCATAATATGGCAGACGAGACAACTCATTTAGAAAAATGGGAGATTAGAATAGCGAGACTATTCTTCTAAAGGATGAGTGTGCAAAAAACACATCATCCCCCATTTTGAGGGAGAGGCAGGGAGAGTAAAACACCCTTTGAACAAACAAAACACACACACACACACACACACACACACACACACACACACACACACACACACACACACACACACACACACACACACACACACACACACACACACACACACACACACACACCAGATAGGAGGGAAATGAACAGATACTGTACGTGCTTGTCATTGCAGCAACATTCCCCCTACGCCAGTGAATCTCAAACTTTTAAATTTCATGGACCATTTGGTTTCATTTGTACATTCTCAGAGTTTCAGACCCGTAAGGGGTCCGTTTGGTTTCCAACTATAAAACATTTAGCTGGGGAACCCGCTCAAGGACACCTGGGGATCCCCTGACCCCACTTTGAGAAGCACTGCCCTATGTTGTCCCTGGGGACTCCCTCTTTCTTTGGTGTTTCGCACATGTGGGCGTGGTTTTGAGGTTAGGTTAAGGCAGTGGGTCCCAAGCAGTGGGTCGTGGACCCATTTTTATGGGTCGCGACTCGCAAGGAAATATCCCTTTTTTTTACTTATTTAAGAAATATATATATATCCATTTCAAAAGATTTTCAATTTCTTGTTTTCTTTTTTTCCACAATTATTCATAAAAAAAAATCTAAATTCCATTAAAAAAAAACTAGAAGTAGTAAAAATAGCAGAACTACAAGCTAACAACATGTCGCATCGTGACGTGTTGTGAGCTTATGGCTATTTTCACTAGTGTATTGGCTATTTTCACTAGTTTGTGTCACGGGAAGACATCACATTTCTCTTTCAGTCAGGAACACTCACGTCAAAGTAGATTTAACCATTTAGTGCAACAAATGGAGTACAGTTAAGCTTGGCGTTAAAGGCTCTGCTCTTGGAGATATTCCCAGAATTTTGTCCAAGCAGCATGCTAAGCAAAATCAGGGAACGTTAAGCAAAACCCCCATAGGGATACAATATCAAACAATAAGCAAGCTATGCTTCGTTTTGAGTCGTTGCCAAAAGAGATTGGGAACCACAAACATATTTTCCGTGAGGTTAGGGTTACATGTAGGTTTACGCATATAACCACAGTCACCTGGGCGAAACACCAAAGAACGAGGTAGTCCCGTTGTCCCCGGCCCCCCCTGCCGTCCCTCTCCCCATGTCCCTCCATCTTTGGATACATATTTCTCTGCTATAAGTTGGCAAGAACGAGCCACACTATGACACCAGGACCTGGATTTCAAGTGCAGCCTAATGAAGCATACAAACTTCACCTCCCCAATTAGTCTTGATTACACCCCCCCCCCCCCCCCCCCCCCACACACAAACACATACACACACACACAGACACAAACGCATGCACAGATACTTTTGCCAAGCCCCCATTCCAAAAAGAGAAATATGCAGATAATTAACATTACAGCAGGAGAGCAAAATTATCACATATGAATATGCAAATTACGCCTTGATGCAGTGCATCCTCTTCTTCATCTTCTTCTGTCCTCTCTTTGTTTGCAAAACACACATAACACACACACACACACACACACACACACACACATTCGCACACGCACACGCACACACACACACGCACAATCACATGCACTCATGCACGCACAGCTGTGTACATAGAGAGATACGTACACGCGCGCACACACGCACACGCGCGCACACACACACACACACACACACACACACACACACACACACACACACACACACACACACACACACACACACACACACACACACACACACACACACACACACACAGCCTGCATCATTTTCCTTTCCTCCCTTCTCCTCCTCCTCTCTCTCTGGGGCTGTAACCCAGCCGTGTAATGAATGCTATAAATCAGCACCTTGGACAGCGGTAAGGCAGCCCTGATCCAAGCTTTGTGGATATACGTACATTGTGGAGTCACAGCGCCGGGCGCACACGCGAACACGCACACGCACGCGCACGCACACGCACACGCACACGCACACACACACACACACACACACACACACACACACACACACACACACACACACACACACACACACACACAGGGGGGCGATGGAGTGATGCTTGGTGGGGGACATACAGGGACAGTCGCGGACAGCGACTGCCCCTGACATTTCTACTGTAAAAAGGCTCTCCTCTCCCCTCCCCTCCCCCCCCCTCTCCTCCCCTCCCCTCCCCTCTTCCTCTCCTCTCCTCTCCTCCCCTCCCCTCCCCTCCCCCCCTCTCCTCTCCACCTTTGCTTCCTATCAGGGATCCTGCTGCTGCCTCTTCCCTTCACAGTAGTGATGACTAAACACAGCTATTCAGGTTGATGCACAGCTTAGCTGGCCGGAGGTATTAGCCGGATGATCGGGATGAGATGGGGGGGGGGGGTCGGTCATGGGGGAGATGAAGAGAGAGAGGGATGTGGGGGTTGGGGGCCATATACTGTATAGTACATCACAGAGCATGACATTTCTGCATCTCTGATCCCAGCGCAGCCATGTGTGCACTTAACATGTACATGTTAAAGCCCAATCTATGCTTCGTTGTACGAAGGTGTCCCATGTCCAATCATTGTCGATTTAGAACCGCGATGTGGTGCGCTGTGAGCTTGTAGATCTGCGATCTTTTGGCGCGGGACACTGTGGTGCAACAGTGTATAAATTAGGTATTACTTTAATTCTGGGTCATATGTTGAGCTCTCCAAATATGAACAATATGAAGACAGAATTCATGTAACATTGCAAGGCAAACCAAGCAGCAAAAATGTATGTCCATCTCTGCATTGCCTCCCCTTTAACCTGAATTATTCAGAGGTCCGTTTTCAGTAAGACATATGTGTATATGTATACGGAGGAGGTATACTGTGGAATTGTAAAAGTACAGTAGGAAGCATACCAAAAGTGTGGCGATTTCTAGTCGTATACTGTATGAATCATCAGCATTTTGGTAAATAGGCCAATTGTTGAACCATATATCGACTTTTAACTCCCATCGGCCAGCAATTAGCTAACATGAATTCATCACCCTGGATCAGAAAGGGGAACAGCCTGACAAATGAAAGAGTCTGTGTTCTAAATATAGCCGTGCAGGCGTCGAGATATACAGCCACACATGCTCTGCCGCACACTGGCATGTGCTCCTCATGGACATGCATGTTAAATCATACTGTAAACCCCCACACATTGTACATGTATGTATGTATGTATGCACACAGGCAATGGCACACGCACGCACACGCACACGCACACACACACACACACACACACACACACACACACACACACACACACACACACACACACACACACACACACACACACACAGGCGTATATATATAGACACTTACTCTACGGTACATTACGTGCGCACACACACGCGCGCGCGCACACACATACACACACACACAAGAGTACAGGCACAGAAACAATATCCCTCCATCAGGTTTGCTCAACACGATTGCTTGCATCATTGGGGGGGTTCACGTCGCATATGATGACCTGTCCTCGATGGAGAGCCATTTATTGTGCTTTAGCAGGTCAACCCCCCCCTCCCCACAAACCACCACCACTATGCTGGCTATGGCCAGCTAACCCCCCCCCCCCCCCCTCCCAAAAAAAAAGAAAAGAAAGAATGAAAAAAGATGCCTGCATTAAATTAAATATTCATGTTCCGAGCCGAATCTATTTTTATCATTAAGCCCTCACAGGTAAGAGTAAGAAGCCTAAGCATCTTTCATCTACAGCCTGCGTCTTCAGTGCATCCCTGAGAGCCCTGGGAGACATGACAAAAAGGGGGATTTGTGCACAACACAGAACAGTGACACTGAAATGAGGGAGAGAGGGGGAGAGACAGGGAGGCAAGTGCAAAGGGGTAAATGAGGGGGAGGCAAGTGCAAAGGGGTAAATGATGGGGAAGGTGGGGGAGAGAGGGAAGTGGAGACAAGTATACAAGGTGAAGCCAAAAGAGAGAAAAAAGGGGGGGATTGGGGGATTGTCTTGCTAGTACCCTTATTTGCTTGGCTCCGTCCATGACTTCTAAATGTGGTTTGGTGTAGCTTGTACAGTGGACGATGGCTCTAGCAATGCCAGGACTAGAGGTTCCATTCTAAATGCTACTATTACAACGGTTGGGGCAACCATACTCAAAATGTGCTTTGTACTAGCGCTGGGCGATATGACTTTTTTTTCTTCTTTTTTTTTTTTACTTTTGCCTTGACGATTAATGAACGATTATTTAAATGTACACTGTTGTACAACAAAGTATAATACAAAAATATGTTTTCATGTTGATTTGTTGATAAATACAAAACATATACAGTGGGCTATTATTAAAATTAATTGATTAATTGATTAACCTTACATTATTATTATTATACAGCTAAATTAAGGCTGTTATTAGTTCTAAATATCGGTTTCGATATATATTCGATTAATTGCCCAGCCCTACTTTGTACAAATCACTAGCATTAGTAAAACAGTGGCAAGAACCACGATAGGCAAAAAATGAGCTATTCCATGGACCAACAGGTAGATCAGCATCTCTCCAGGCTCCAGAGCAGAGGGGCTGGGCTGAGTGCTAGGGATTGGACAGGGCTCGTTTTGACAGCTGGGGGTGATGGGATTAGCAGCACTGGCAGGTTGGCATCTGTGATTGTGAGTGGAGTGGAGTCGAGTGGAGTGGAGTGTGCGTGCGTGCGTGCGTGCGTGCGTGCGTGCGTCTGTGTGTGTGTGTGTGTGTGTGTGTGTGTGTTCATGCGTGTGCGTGTGTGTGTGTGTGTGTGTGTGTGTGTGTGTGTGTGTGTGTGCGAGCGAGCGTGAGCGTGCGTGCGTGAGAGAGTACACCATATGCGATATGTGTTGTATGATGCCAGGAAGGACAGCAAATGATCCACTACACCAGAAATGTGTGTTTGCTTCTGTGTGTGTGTGTGTGTGTGTGTGTGTGTGTGTGTGTGTGTGTGTGTGTGTGTGTGTGTGTGTGTGTGTTTGAGTGTGCACGTGCGCATTTGTGTCCGTACGCGCGCACGTGTGTGTGCGCACGTGCGTGCTATTACGTGTGCTCGAGATATGCATGTGAACGTGTGCATTCTGTAAGTGCTGTAATACCTTTACACTCACCAACCTCCCTCGTATGGAGCGAGCCCATTACTATTCCTGTCACAGCAGCCTTGCAGTAAAGAGCAGCAGCATCTCCGCCAGCAGCAGAGCAGGCAAGCACACGTACAATGCAGCGACACGCGCGCGTGCGTGCAAGCTCACGCACACACACGCGCGCAAACGCTCTACCCCCCCTCTCTCTGTGATGACCGTCCGCTCACTGCCCCGAGGCTGTGCACGCAAACACGTGTAATTAACCACAAACACGATATGTTGTGCATTTACAGTATCGTCGGCATATTGCGCACATTTTTTCTCTCTGTAAACATTTTGCACTCTGCATACCTCACGCACCGCTGTATTGGTTGAGTGTACAGTACGCGCGTGCACGTACTGTGTGTTATGTCTGCTCGCCTTGGTGGACACAGAAATTACGTGCGCGTGCGGTACGTGTGTGCGCCTGTGTGTACGTGTGTCATGCATGTGTGCTGCTCCCCGTTGTACAGTACTGTACGTGACATATTCCATCGTCACTCACCCTGGCTCTGTGCTCCTCCGTCCCCCTCCTCCGTGTCGGTCAGGTTGTTAAGCATCCTGGCCCCTCTTCGCCACTCTTCAGTGGAGGGATGTGGCTGATCTGGCTCTCTTCAGCCCCGCGCTCCACCGGTGTGTGATTGCCGCCACGGGAAGAAAAAAAAAAGACAGCAGGGGCACCAGCGTAGGTAGAAAATGCCAGCCAGTCTCTCCGCTCCGCTCCTCCACTGCCCGTACTGAGTGAGGACGCACGAAGAGAGGCGGCGAAAGAGAGAGAGAGATAAGGATTTTTTTTTCTCTCCGACTGTAGATCCTCCTCTTCTCAACGTCTCCTCTCCTCTGGCTTGCAAGCGTCTCTCTCCCTCTCCCTCTCTCTCCCTCTCTGTTTCTTTGCCTCTCTCTCTCTCTCTCTCCCTCTCCCTCTCCCTCTCTCTCTCTCTCTCTCTCTCTCTCTCTCTCCGGAAGGAGGAGGGAAACGAGGGAAGCTGCAGGAGTTTGGTGGATGATGGAATGCCTCGGAGTGGCACAGTTACTCTCTCTCTCTTTCTCTCTCTTTGCCTCCCCCAGTACTGATTTCAATCTCCCACTCGCAGACACACAAACACCGGCTCTGTCCTGTGCGGATGATGATGCTCTGTCAACGGCATCGCCGGCAAATGGGATTGTGTATTCAAATGGTATTAATTCTACTGTATCTATATCTCTGTCCTCTCCCTCTCTCACTAATACTCAGCCTATCTCTCTCTCTCTCTCTCTCTCGTTTCTCCTCACAGCTGTCAGACACAGATTGGGTGGGTGATTGTGGAGACAGCAATGGATGTCGTTTGAAGAAGGAGGAAGCAGCAGGCAGTTGTCTCCCCTCAGTCAGAGCCTCTCTGCCCTGATGCTCCTGTCCATGCAAGTGCACAACGCAGGGACTCCCCCGTCCATCCGTCCGTCCGTCCGTCCGTCGGCCTTGTGATCAAGCCCTTCACAGCTTTAATGTTGGGTGCAAATAGCCTTCATTGTTTTCCTTCAAGGGATGGACTTTTTTCCCCCTAATAACCCTTGTCAACGATATCTGTGCATATGTCGTTGCCAAATACTTGCAAGTCTTGCATGCATACGGAATATGGCGGCGCATGCACAACTACACAGCGTTGTCTCAGCGAATGGGCACAAAACCACATCGCTGGGCACCAACACCTATGCATACATTGTGAGCCGAGCACAGGGTGGCCCTTTATTCTTTTTTTTTGTTTTTGTTTTTCTCATCCAATATATCTAGTGGGCAGAGTGTTTGGCGCTCCACACAGCACCACTGTGGGCTCAGCAGCCAAGCCCCTGTGTCTCTCTGTCAATTAGAAGGCTCCATTTTGAAACACGCAGCTTCATTTATGTCTGGTACACTGTGTGCTGTGTGCTAAAGAAATATGTGTGCAGTGAGAAGGCAATTTGTGATAGATAGACAGACAGACAGACAGACAGACAGACAGACAGACAGACATGTCCTACCTGTATAGGTATGTATAAGAATGCATGTACTGTACGTCTACGTTTCTACATGTGTACGTATGTGTGTGTGTTCATGTTTGTAGATGTGTGTCCTTGTGATGGAGATCTCACTCCAGAGGTACTGAAAGCAATCAATCTGAATAATTTATGTTAACACTGACGCCCAATCAAAATCTATTCTAATAAACTCCTATTTCTAACAAACAAAATACACATATCACATTTCACCTGTTATTCCCCTTGTAATAAGTTACAGGTGGTTACAGGGGTGACACAAACACACATCGAGCACAAATATGTTGCCTATCATGGTTTAATGAAGAAAACATGAGCCCCCATATGCACCAGATGTATTATTGATCCCACCCCTAACAACATGCCCCATCATTGTTAGTCCATTTTACTTTATGTTGATTGGATGCCACCACTGTCATTTGGACAGATGGTAGCAAACTGGAGTTTAATTTCCTAATAGCCTTCCATCAACCACTATGTATTGGTCGACCAAGGTTCTTGGGTGACCCTGTGGTGAGTAGATGAGCCGGTTGAAAACTGTAGGGTAAAGATAATAGACGGTGAGCCCCAAGTTGACAGTCTGATGCTGGGATGTTAACATAACAACAACATCGAAAACAATATCTCTCCCAACCACCTGGCCTACACTAACAATAGCTAATGAAAATCATAGCTTCACAAGATGTGTCAATGTGTGAATGCAAGAATTATACATTTAGTTTTTTTCTACTGGCTAATGTGGCTGAACACAGTAAGTGGTGGGATCATTGAAATTGTTTGCATTGTTATTCTTGTCATTTCGTATTAAAGTAGAGCATCAGAGCAAAAAAGAAATGTGTCACCTGCTTGGTTTAACCAAACAGGTTCCAAACTACTGCTTATTGGATTATGTGAAAAATCAGGCTTCAGGAGTTTTAGGAAATAATCTCAGTTCATGTGCAACACCAACATTTATTTTGAATTATACAATTATGAAAAGAGAGAAACACTACAAATACTGCACTCAGTAGAGTGCATACTTAGTAGGTATGCTAGACTAGACTCAATAGGGATAGTGTTGGCAGAGGTATGCACTCAGTAGAGCGCATACCTCTGCCCAACACTATCACAATATGCCCTTTCAACAGAGATATGACTGATGATGTCACTTTGACCTTACTCCAGGTAACACTCCCACCAACTTTCATGAAAACGTGGCCATCTATTACTACAGTTACATTAATTTGCCAACAGTCAGACACTTAAGATAATTTAATACGGAGAAGAAAATTAACAACTGCTCTGTCTGGAACATAAATGCTAATCAACTGAATTCCATTACGGTGACAAAAGCTGTTTTGTTCCCTCCCCAACCGCTGTTAAACCTACTGTATCCCAGAATGTATTGCATGTGAATAGCTGGAGCAATGAGGTGAGAAAAAGGTAATTTTTGTCTGTGCAGCAGAGTTGTGACCAAGTCAGTATTAAACTACAAAAAGTGCTCATCGGAGCACAGATCTCCGCCAGGTCAGGTATGTTATTCTGGCCACCTGGTGGCGCTATAATAGGCCAATGTGAAAAGGGTGCCAACCGTGCCGGGCGGAGAGTATGTTTTACCCTCCGTCCGCTCTGTTATAGCCTATAACAGTCTATAACAAAGCTTAGCCTATGGGCGTGTTTTCCACAGCATGGCGTCACAGCAAAAGACGAATTTTCACGACGCCTTTTATAGCGCCACCAGGAGGCCGCTTTTTGGAAAGCACATTTTTTGATAGTACTCCTACAGATTTTGTCCAAGCGTCATGCAAATCAGTACACAGTATCTCTATAGTCAAGCCAATGATGCCGGAGATTAGGTGTTGACAGTACTCCTACAGATTTTGTCCAAGCGTCATGCAAATCGGTACACAGTATCTCTATGGTCAAGCCAATGGTGCCGGAGATTAGGTGTTCACAGACGGACGGACACACACACGGACACACACACACACACACACGGACGGACGGACGGAGGGTAAAACATACTCTCCGCCATGCCTTCGGCCTGGTGGGGACAATAAGTCATAACTAAGTCTCAAGTTTCAAAACTAAATCATGAGGGGCAAGTTTTGCGTAAAGTCACAAGTCATTGTCTTCAGGTCAAGTCAATTCACGAGTCACAAAGTTCAGGAGTCAAGTCCTCAAGTCTCAACAGTAGCGTGCTTTAACAATAAATCTAAATAAAATTGAATATCCATGTATAACAAAGGCAAGGATCACCAGTCTCTCTTTTTGGGAAGCTTTACTTTCAATTTCCATATTTACAAAGAGCAGAGGGAAGAGCTACAATAATGCACAATGCATTTTGACCCTGTAATCATCCACAGACAACGCTGAGGTTCAATTTAATTAGATTCAAATGTTAGAAATGCAATAACGTATGCACAATACCAGCCACTCAAGAGATTATTCTGTCAGGAATGCACAGTTAAAAATAACTCTGATTGTGTGAACCATTACATTCTACAACAGGCCTATTCTGCAGCCATTACATTTAATCATGTTTAAGTTAGTCTCGCATGGCCTCACTCTGAATGGTGGTCCGTTAGAAACAGTGGATAGAATGAGTGAGCAGCTCACTCATTCGGGCGTGGCTAAACTGTGATTAAGTGGTGACATACAGTAGTGTAAGGACCAAATGCGATCGAAACAGCTTATTAATGAAAACTAAACTTTCTGAAAATATTTGAAAACATTGCCTCAGGTATATTGCTCTGCACGATATAGCATCATTTAAAGACATCCACAAGTTATAATGATCAGATGTGCTACGGGAAGCTTGGGTGCTACCAAGCTTATCTGACTTTTATCTGGCTATGGATTTATTTGTAGTATTATTTGTTTTATATGGTCAGTCCTAATATGGATGAGCAAGGACCTGATTGAGCTCTAGGGAACGGCCCCATTCTATCTACATTTTACTTCAAAATTCCCTATGTTTTTTTTCTGATAATGCAAGCCTGGGATCTGAGGCAATGGGTCTAGGGCCCCTCCGCTTTTACCCTCTCGGCAAAATTATTTCACAGTCATGAATCCGTGTATCCCCGCTAATGCCCCTATACTGTAACAATTACGGTAAAAAGATATTTCAATGGGGCGTAAATTAAGACTATAGTCCTTCCCACAGGTTGCCCAGGTTCAATTCCACCCGGGCCCCTTCCTACATGGCATCCCCTCAAAGCAGAAATGCCGGGGGCATTTGAATCATTCCCTTCCGCTCTAAGACATTAGGTAAAATAAAGCAAGCTAACATGAAAGAGGCGGAATATGGTAATGACCTGTGAGTTTAATCAGGTACGACAACTTCTGGAGATAAGAACCTCTTTTGCAACACTATACAGATGAACAGATAAATTAAATCAAATTGCTCTCTGCAACTACCCCTATTGCTCATTTATGTTTAAATGAACATAAACCGATGACATTAATCACAAATAACACATAAATCCCCACAACACATTCCCCATGGCAAATAATAACACAACAATAGAACAATGACAGCCACAGACGAGCCTCAGCCATCAAACAGCCGGTACGCTACAATGTTCACACGCTAATACAAAGAGAGAATTCAAAGTCCATTGGGCCGCTGCTTCAATGTGTGAGCCAGAGCCTATATCACTTGAGCAAACTGAACAAACTGAAATGTTATGCAAACCAACCAATCACACACTTTGTAGCCTATGTCATGAATGAAAATAATGTCAGCGGGGTGCTTCTGCTGTTGTTCTGTCAGAAATAATTACTCCACATTGTGTTCCTGCATGCTACACCCCTTAATTGTAGAGATGATCTGTATACAGTAGATTAACTTTTTTTCCCAGTCCTTTAAATATTGAAATCAAAGCATGGATCCTTCTGACCCACGTTAATATTGCTTTGAGTAGCCATAACTGAATAAAATTAGATAAAATGTTGTGTCATTGTAAGGTAGAAAGCAAGCTACGTGCGTGCTTGCGTGCGTGCGTGCGTGCGTGCGTGCGTGTGTGTGAGCAGCCTGATCACACAGAATGTAGTATACATTGCACGGACCCAGTGCACGTCATTCCGTGCATAGTCGCCTAGAAAACCCGAAAATCTGTGCAGATTTTCATTACCTTTAAGAGCAGTGCGCCCCGCTAAGTGAAACAGTAATGATAATGCTCAGCCTGTTCACATGGAAGAAAAGTCTTGGTTATGTCATTTCTGCGGGAGGTGCAGTCATTGACAGATCTACAGCACCTCAAACAGACCGAGTGAAAATGATGTAAAATTATGTGGGGAGGAAATAACAAATGGTGTTAATAATATACAGTATCAGACACAGGTCCAGGGTCCTATATGAGAAGTGTTTCTCAGTGTAAAGCCCAGTTCGTAAATCAAATTCATAACCTGCAAATAAATTATTATCAATGTCTGCAAATTGACAACTGTGTGGACCTGGGCAAATTTTTGCTCAGGGTCCACACGGAAATATAGCGGAAAAACATGCCACCTCGCCTCCGGAAATTGTTAATTCACCCATCCACTGCATGCCTAACGCCAAACCGCCTCATGCTAAATACTGCAATCTGGGAACCCATCGCCAAATGAAAAGGAAAAACAGCGCCCTCTGCTGTTTTTTACTCTCTCACTTGGCTCTGGGAGAGGGTATATGGTGGACCCGTGCGCAAAGAAACCAGGGTTTTGGTCTGCCTTCAGCCTTTCACTTCCGGTGGTGCGACTATGTTTTCATTCCCACTAACAATATTTCTACACGCAACACTAACACCACTTCTCCCAGAGAACATGGATCGTTGTGGTTATAAGCCCACTTGTTTCTATGATGAAAGAGCAAGTTAAAATGTGAATATCTTTCCGTGGTTGTCTGCTCCGAGGACGCTATTGTTAAATGAGTTTCGGTTTTGTTTTTAGTGGGAAGCAGAGCACAGACAGTAAATCCCGCCCACTACATTTGATTGGGTAAAGCGCGGCCTGCTTCCTGATCTGAAGGCACACCCACTTGTAGGTCAGTGCGTACACGTTATGACGAACCCCCCCGACAGATTCAAACGCAGAGCAGAATCTATTCTTGAGAGATTATACCTACTGTAACTGGAAATTGGGTACGGGTAACGGTAGAAGAAACAAGAATGACCTAAGTCATAATAAAGCCGCATGGGGCAGGCTTTTTTGGCCCCAATCTTTTCATAGACCTGATTACTTGTTTTTTTGGATTGCTTGTTTCTCTCGCCAAACCTGGCAACATTAGCCTTAGCGTCGCAGATTAACGCTCGAATGTTTTTTATATAAGTGGTGGCAACATTTTGTGACACCACACGGGTCTTCCCAACAATAGCTGAGATTGAAGTCAGTGTGAACATGGGCAAATAATAACTTAATAGCCAAACTAGGTCTAATGAAGCACGCTAGCATTTAGGCTAACCCTCCTGGCTGAAGCCGTCTCCCTTTCTCTCTCTCTCTGCTGTGTAACTCCGTGTGTTGCCTTGTTGTGATGTGTGTTCGTCCATGCTGGCCCCTAATATGGTCTGCTTCCGGGTGGTTCAACCTAACTTAACAATGAGGATCGTTCTGATTGGATCCCTTCCCAACTAGTCCCTCAAAAAGAGTAATTCTGATTGGATCTCTTCTCCATTCGTCCCGCCCTAACATTTTCGTCTCGTCTAATTCGTTGACTAACGTGTCCATTACATTTTCGTCTCCCCATTGGCTTAAAAGGGGGGCTTAAAAGGGGGGAAGTGTGATGGACAGCCAGGACAGCCAATGACACTCAGGTGTTGACACTTTTCACTCGGGTGTCGACTAGGACTAGTGCTGTTTACAGAGCCGCTCGCTAGCGCATGCGGCTAAAAACCATGGAGTCACCAAAATCAGTAGGGTTTATCCTGGAAGCTGCCTGTATTATATCTTGTCTGAAAGGTTGATGTTTTGGAGTTGCCAATCCAGCCAGTAATTTTTCTTGTTTGGGGGGTAAAATGTATGCAAGTGCAAACTCTAGCCTAATGGTGGCACTAGATGAAAGGCCATAGGGTCACCAAAATCAATCATCTTCTGGGGTTGTGTCTATTCAACCTAGGTTGAAAATGTAAAACTTGCATAACACTAACTGGTCTGTATCTACCGGTAGGTTGACTGTAGGGAATATTATTATAACTACTGGACGTTGAAATCAAGCGTGACAAGTTCAAGTACAGGATGATAAAGGGTGTAAACACTAGATGGGCCAGGATTTACAAAAGCTTTTGGCTGCCTTAAGGGCAACCCAGATGAATGTTTTAACCACTTGAATAAATATATCAGATCTACAAGCTCACAACGCGGCACATTGCGGCGTGTTGTGAGCTTGTGGATTGGCTATTTTTGGCCAAGAGATTTGGTGTAGACTGGTCCAAGAACAGTTCTAATTTAGGTCCGTTTTACTATAAGAATAGAGGGTTTACGTGGTTAATGGTTATATGGTGTGGGCTAAATGGTTTGTCGTGACAGAGACCAAAGAGCAAAAAGAAAAAAGCATCATGAAGGACAAACATCAGCCCAGCAACAGACTGTGCCTTTGGGGACAGGCAAGTGCCTGAAGTGCCATAAAGCTCAAGGCTCTAGACTCAGCAAGAGCTTTTTGTCCTGAGGCTGTCAGAGCCCTAGCCTGAACAAGGACAAAAAAAGCCTCTATCTGTAAAAACCCTTTATTGTATTTTGCACACGTTCTTATTTGCACTCTACTATGTACGATATATATGTATACCGCTGATTCATATCCATTCTAAATTATTTCCCCACAAAAGTGTGCATGGGAGTGTAGATAATATTATTATGCACACTCCCATGCACACATTTTACCCCTATCTGCGTATCTTAACATGTACTATTCGCATCTAAATTGTTTACCTCACTTTAAATGTTTTACTATATGCGGTATTATCACTATTATTATATTGGTATATTGTAATTGTTGAGAATACCACACCCACGTTTCTGCTGGTACCTGTTTGAGTGAGTGACAAATAAACCCTCTTGAATCTTGAAGACTACGAGTCTAATCTGACAGATCCTGATAAGTCACCAATTGGAGCAATTTCTGCTTGTGTGCTTGCGTTTGCGTGAGTGTGTGTGTGAGTGTGTGAGTGTGTGTGTGTGTGTGTGTGTGTGTGTGTGTGTGTGTGTGTGTGTGTGTGTGTGTGTGTGTGTGTGTGTGTGTGTGTGTGTGTGTGTGTGTGTGTGTGTGTGTGTGTGTGTGTGTGTGTGTGTTGGTGCGAAACATAATGTAGGGTAATATGCCCTTGGGCAATGAGCCGCTAGAGTCAATAGGAAGGGTTGTTGAAATCAGAACGTAACAAGATGCCATGGCAGCTAGAGGGCTGTGGGTTTGGCAGCAGAGACAGAGAGAGAGAGAGACAGCGAGCGAGGGAGGGAGACAGCGAGCGAGGGAGGGAGACAGCGAGCGAGGGAGAGAGACAGGGGAGAGCAAGCAAAGGGGTCTATAGACAATCAATTATGCCTCAATGCATAATATCTCTGACTGGTGACTCTGACATTCTGGCTGAAGTTAAGCCTGATTTATACTTACTGTAGTTGTGTGCCGGTGATCGTGCACACAAAAAATAGCAGATCTACAAGATCACAACGCATCGCAGCTTGTAGGCTTGTGTGCGACGCCGGTGTGCAGCTAAGTAATAACTCAGGCCTTATATTTCATTGCTGTCGGGTAGAAGTGTCACAGTCAGTGTCACACAATTTGTTTTGCTTTTTTTTAATCTGAATTCTGAAAAGTAACAATTTTGGACATATACGTTTTCCACCCGACAGCAACGATTTGTTAACTGTATAACTATGTGCTGGCTGATGTGTATGTACTGTATACTGTATTGTGTGTGCATGAGGACACAAACACAGAAGTACGGGTAGAGCCCCACATGCGCATCCGTGACGCGTTTCTCCCAATGGACCCTCCCTCCATTGAAAGGACATTTTTCAAGACGCTTTCGGAGGCCAAAAGGTTAAATGTACAAACTGTCACATTTAAATGTCACACAACTTTAAGCAGACCTCCAGAAAGGGGCAGGAGGCGTGGTGGAAGACATTTAGGTGGAGTGACGTGTTAGTAAACAAAGCCTCGTCCAGGTCGTATTGACCCGGGCCACCACCACCCCTCAAGGCTTCACTAATGAACAGAGCAGCTCACAGATACTCCTAAAATATTTTTAATGATGACAAGATGTGGTCCAAAGAAATTCAATTACAGCTGTAATTGTGGAGAACAAGGACCCGCTGACCTCCTACAACAACTTCAAATTAGTGTACGGGGGTGGGTGGGGAGGGGGGGGGGGGGGTAGATGACAGTGAAATATGATGAGGAGGAGGAGGGAGATGGGTGGCAGAGAGATATTGGGAAGGGAATAAGGCCCTATTATGCCCGTCTTATTTCCACGTCTTATGCGGTAAGTCATAACGCCACCATCTTGGGCAGCAGTAGCAGCACTGAGCAAATTTGAGAAACATAACGATGTGTGTCCACTTGTTGCACTGAGATACCATTCACTTCCTTGCTATTCGATTTGGAAAAATGCCTTTTTCTCGCCTCCCTGACGAGAACATTTGTTTTTGACGAGACATGCTATATTCAACGGCCTATAGCTAGCGAACGGGGTGAACGATGATCATACTGGAGATAAATATTCTGTGACTAGTTGAAAAGGTAAGGAAAACAAAAAATCTCTGGCAGTGGCTGATTTATTCTATATTATATATAATATTACATATTTATATTTTATATATGGCAGTGAATGAGTTAATAATTGGCAACTGAGAATGTGAATATTTGTTGGTTTGTCAAGAGATAACACAAATGTGTTTTGGACATGAGACAGAGGTTACAGTGATTGTGACGGCCATGCATGCATCGCTCCTCTCTTTCTTTTTAAAGATTTATTTTTGGGCATTTTATGCCTTTATTATTGATTGATTGATTGATTGAATAGGACAGTAGGCTGACAGGAAATGAGGAGAGAGAGATGGGGAGTGACACGCAGCAACGGGACTCGAACCCGCGACATGTTGTCAGGCTACATTGTAGCCTAGGTGCTCGGACCGCTACGCCAGCATTACACGCACGTGGATCTTGGGAGTCACGGGGGGAAAAAGTAGCCGTGCACGATAATCCATTGCAGAGCTGTGGCCTGTTGAAAATGCCTTGTTTTGACCGTAAAGCAAGAGGAAAGGAGATATAAGGGATTTCCCCATAGGAAATAAACAGGCCGTAAACGAGACGTTTTTTTTTTTACTTCTGTGTCAATTCTGGGTCTGATGTCATCTGGCAGTGAGAGCATCATTCAGAAGCTAGCCAACATCGCCATCTGGTGGAAAACCACTGAAAAGCCCCAACACGTATAACGCGTCCATGGCACTGTGGACCAAGTGCCAACGGACACGTCAGCATGTCCATGGCAATCAAAGAGTTAAGACTTGCATAATAGGGCCCAAGGAATGGAGGGATAAATATACCATATAGATTTTTGGCAAATACGCTCTTGGATCAACTCGCTATTAGGAAATGAGAACAATAGCAGCAGCTAGTAGTAAGTAGGTAAGTCAGTAAGAAATCAGAGCACTCTCGTCAGAGCGCATTAATCATTTTGTAGTTTAAGAATGAGATTGAGAACTGGTATTGCCATCCTATATTAAATTTGCCTAGAGGGTGGACATCACAAACGTAACATGCAGACCTGCGAGGCGCACGGTTGCTCCGATCCGCACCAAACTTGGCACAAACACTGGTCAGGGGTCTGCCATCAGAATAGTCATACCAGGTGCCAAGTGGGCCCCTGGGTGCCACAGGCGCACCGTTGCTCCAATCTGCACCACACTTGGTACAAACACTGTTCAGGGGTCTGCCATAACAATATTCATACCCCCGAGGGGCCACCATCAGGGGCCCTGGGGCCACAGGCACACTGTTGCTCCAATCTGCAGCAAACTTGACAAAAACACTGTTCAGGGGTCTGACATGACAATGGTCACACCAGGGGCCACATCAGAGTCCCCCAAGGGCCTCAGGCACACACTATCGATCCAATCCTCACTAAACTTGGCACAAATGCTGTTCAGGCGTCTGCTATGACAATTGTCACATAAAAAAAACCTGCATTTCACACATATGGGGCAATATAGCAGTGTTTCAGCAGTGTCTAACATTTCAAATGGCCATAACTCGGTCACCATTGCTCTGATCAGCGCAATAGAAAATATCATATCAACAATTTATGAGAATTTAACTAAACAGCAATGAGAAGTAATGAGTAAACAATTACTGATAATATTTTTTAAGATAGTGTGCAATATGTGAAATGTGATGGTTTTGTATCACTATGACCTAAATGCGCTTGATATTAAGTTAACAAGATGACATGGTGATACTTTTGGTATGTTCGTTCACAAAATAAACCACTAACACTGCATTTTGCTGTAACTTACTTGTCTTCAGCCCTGCACAGACAAACCATTTCGAACATTTATCTATGCTCTACAGCCTCCCAGAGTCTTATTTTCCAATGGGAATGCACTCTGGATTTCAATTACAAGAAAGCACTAATGCACTATGATGGCCTCAGAGTGAATTCAAAAATGCAATAACACAGATTAAAAAGAATTGAAGTTGGGCCGTAATGTTCAAGGTTCAAGGCTCAAGGTTTCTTTATTGTTAGTTACATCTCGTGTAAAGGTACTATATGTAGCTCGGAACAGCAAGAGTAAGGCTCAAGGTTTCTTTATTGTTAGTTACATCTCGTGTAAAGGTACTGTATGTTATATGTAAATTATTTTTGTTTTGGTCCTCCAACATAATAATAATAATTATAATTATTATTATCTTACAATAAATGCACCGAATCTCTGTATGTACGTACAGTATGTATGTATGTACGCATGTAAAATTCGCCACACGTCACAGACGACCCAAGGGAGTGTAGTGCCCGGCGTCGAGTCGCTCGGATAGGTGGCTGTCCAGGACCGCCAGAAAAGGCTCTGGCCATGGCCCAAATGAGCCAATTCATTGCCATGGCAACCCCAGCCTAAGCTTGGTTTGGACATTGAATTCTCCTGACCTGCCATTTTATTGTCTCCGCCAGGCCGTAAGGCATGGCGAGAGAGTATGTTTTACCCTCCGTCCGTGTGTCCGTGTGTCCGTGTGTCCGTGTGTTACCACCAAATCTCCGGCACCGTTGGCCCGGTCGCTGCGAAACTGTGCACACACACTCCCTGGATGCCAATTCAGAACCTCTGCCTCAAATTTTTCACATGGGCCTGTTATAGCGCCACCAGGAGGCCGATTTGTGCAAAACCCATTTTTTTCACATTATTCCTACAGTTTTTAACCAAACGTCATGCAAATCGGTACACAGTATCTCTATTGTCATGTGATCAACCCTGATCTGTCCGATTTCCCATATTCCATCCTTATTGGTTAAGGTTGCCATCCAAAGTTTGCAGGATTGGTCCGTTTTGAACAAACTGCCTCAAACCATGAACGCAGCGTGCGATTTCCGTGAAATTTCACACGCACATTCCCACTAGGCCGAGGAAGAAATGCCACCCTTTTCACATTGGCCTGTTATAGCGCCACCAGCAGGTCTAATTTAGCAAAACACATTTTTGGAACAAAATGCTTCAAATCATGAATGCAGTGTAGATATAAAGATCTCCATATGTGGACATGAAAGGGACACAGGCAGACAGATGGTTACAACGGGTACTCTGACAACGAGTATGATGGGTATTGCATAAGAGGGTGGGGCATGCATTCCCTATTTGCATCATTCCCAACTTAGGTAGCCTTGGTAGCATCTGAAACAGTCTGTGGTTTGGATAGCTAAGATCTTTGATAAGCATGGGAGTGTTGCTGCCACAATGACCATCGTGTATGTCCTGGATAGAGAGAAGCTCACATCCACTGATGCGCTCGGCTGTCCGCACAACCCCTTGCATTGCTTTGTGGTTGAGGTCTGTACAGTTCCCATATCAGGCAGCAATGCAGCCAGTCAGGGTGCTCAGCCAGGTATACGTAGTACCTCTGTAGAAGGCCCGTAGGGCCCATACCAAACTTCTTCAGTCGCCTGAGATAATAGAGGCATTGCTGTGCCTTCCTCACAACTTGGTCAGTGAGTTTATCTGTGATTGGACGCTGAGGAATTTTAAGCCGCTGACCCTCACCACTGTGACACCATCTCTGTCCGGCTTCCTGTAGTCCACGATCAGCTCTATGGTCTTGTTCTCCAACTCTCTTCTGTAGGCTGTCTGATCAGGGATCAGGCCTATCACTGCCGTGTCATCAGTGATCTTGACCACTAAGATGGAGCTGTGCGTGGCAACGCAGTCATGGGTGTATAAAGGAGTAATATAATCTATACTCTATACTGTGACCAAACATGCAGTACAACAGGTCTAGGCAGCAGGAAGGTATGGAGATGTATGGACTGTATGGAAGGGGAGAGATAAAGAGAATTAGAGGATAACCTCTTCCAAGCTACTGTAAAATATCACAGTAGCATGGTTGGGTCCTCTCATGTTTTATGCTGTCCTGGACTCAGTCCAACCCATTATGGTCCATCTAAGCACACCTCTAGGAGTAGACAAGGGCGTGTGGCTCTATACAGAATAGATCAAATAGCCAATTAAAGGCCTCGGACACAGCACAATTTAGAGGGCAGGGATCTGATTACAACATGGCTGTACTGTTTGAACCATTATAGATCAGAGAGAGAGAGAGAGAGAGAGAGAGAGAGAGAGAGAGAGAGAGAGAGAGAGAGAGAGAGAGAGAGAGAGAGAGAGAGAGAGAGGGTGTGTGTGTGTGTGTGTGTGTGTGTGTGTGTGTGTGTGTGTGTGTGTGTGTGTGTGTGTGTGTGTGTGTGTGTGCGTGTGCGTGTGTGCATGTGCGTGTGCGTGTGTGTTTTGATGTGTGTTCTATGCTCTGATGATGGTTGGTGTGTGTGCATATATGAGTGTACAAGTACATATTCAAAGCAACAAACCAATAGTGTGGTTTTGTATGATTAATTTCAGAGAATGAATGGGCCATAGGAAACTCCTAACCTGTGTACCTCCAGAGGTCATGACCCTGACTTGTAAGCTTGTAGATCTGCTATTTTCACTACTTTTGTGTGACACTATGATGAAGTAGGCCCTTCATTTACAAAAAAAACCCTAAACATTAAAAGTTGAAACATGGAGATACGAGGTCTCTGACCAACAGCAACGATAATGCTTACACATACACATGCAGTCATACAAACACGAGCTCAGGTGCATGTACAGTAGCGTACACACATGTATGCGCACGCACACAATCACATGACACACGGCGGCAGCAGAATGTTGATGACCTCGGTGTTTGTGTTCACTGTATTTTTGTGGCAGCCAGCGGCTGCTGTGGAGGGATTAGGCGATTAGGGAGACAACGCTGTGAGATTGGCCGCCAGGCCCGTCAGATAAAACATGTTAAGAGCAAACAAAAGGCCTGGGTCCGCTGCATTGGCCGACATCACCGCTCCACTTTGATCTCTTCTGCTCCTGCTGTGGAGGAGGCAAAGAGAATCTCCCTCACATCTTCAGATGCCTGTCTCGCAATCAAAGCATTGTCAGATACGGGAGGGCTTATCCGTTTCCTTGGGACTGACCAGGCTTTTCTCTCAGATTAATTACTTGACAAGCCCCTCGAGGTGCCACAGAGGTTCTGCCAAGGCTGGCAGGTTGCACCACTTAACAACATGCCACACACGCCGGCACGCCAGTGTAGAAGACTCTCGTCTGAGATTAACGCTATGTTGTACTGTTGTGTTATACAACGGCATCACATCAACTGGAGCTGACTGGGGCCCGCGGTGGAAATGTGATGGTTTCATACAGCAAGCGTCTTGTCTGTCATCATTTTCCATGATGACAGACCAGAGAAGCTTTGATCTCCCCCTCCTGGAAACCCGATCCGGGTCACGGCACTAATGTAACACCCGAGATTCGAACCCGTAGTTCCCGCATGGGGCAAGGAGTTAAAGCCAAACATCTATCGCTACATCAAGACAGAATCCCCCTTTGGGCATGGGGAGATATTAGCCCCTTCAATCCGGGTAAGCACCTGTGTCATTTTAGATTTTGCTATATAATATAGCAACATACGTTTTTCGGAAAACGGTTAAGATTTAGAAGGCATTTCGGTCTCCTGTCTTAATGGGTTAGGCTTTTGGAGTTCAGGCCAACTACTACTCTGCTGCACTAAGTATGAATATCAAAAGCATGGTAGTTGATTCAATTTGAATGAATGAGTGTTATTTCATTTGGTGGAGCCAGGTAAGGTGACGGATGGCTGTTGATAATGACAACCATTAAAGGACGCTCAGGTGTCACACGGGTAATGTTCCTGTTATCTGATGTGCTCACCTGCACCATATCCCTAAGACCAGCCAGTTAGATCAACTGCAACAATCGTCTACAGTCCAAGGGGACTTGGGAATTGACAGAATGCCTAAATTGTTGGGAAAGGGGGATAAAACAAATTGCGGGAACATTTTAATTAAAAAAAACATCCATCATAGACCAAAAGTTTTCCTCTTCAGGCGACTACGGCTAGAATCAAACAAGGCAACCATATAATTTCCTCTCCTCCATCCAAATGGGATCGCATACAAATAGAGCAATAGCTGCACTCATTGCTAACTCATTTTGGAAGAGGCTCAGTGTTTATCAGCGAGCATTTCTTTTGTGTGCGTGTGCGTGAGTGTGTGTGTCCCGAGGCTTGCTGTAGGAGGATATTAGACTTCTCTTTCAGGATAAGGCTGATCAGATTTACAGTGCAGAGCACTGAAACACAGGGGAAATCTTGCCCAGCTGAACTCAATCAGAAAATGTGGCTTGGTGTTGTTCAAGCAACCGCATTCTCAAAGTGTCACGCTAACCGAGGCACTGAAATAACGCTCCAGTCCAATCCGCATATCCACCTCATATCGTTCTGTTTACCGGAGCCATTTCAACATGTGCATTATAGCCCTAAAAATAGCTCAGACATCCAAAATCACAAGGCATTATTTATGTCAGCGCAACTTCTCTTGCATGTAATGCCGTCATTGTTCACACATCCAATCACGTTTTGATGTGGTGGTGCTATTTTCGGCTGTGAGGATCTGCCATTTCAGCGCATGCTATTTAACCACTTAAACCCTATTTTTAGGCTCTTTGAAAATAGGCAATCTATATACATACATCTACGCACACACACACACACACACACACACACACACACACACACACACACACACACACACACACACACACACACACACACACACACACACACACACACACACACACACACACACACACACACACACACACACACACACACACACACACACACACACACACATGCCTGCTGGGATGTGGATTGACCTATGTGTGTTTGTGTGCATGTGTGTGTGGTGATAGTGAGGCGGGCATGTGAGAGAAGACGTGGGGAAGGGGTGGTGGTGGTGGTGGTGTGGTCGGCTCTTGACATCTCCACACGTTAAAAAGGTGAATCTGACAGAACTATTGAGCTATAGAGGCAGGCAATCCACGCTGAGAGCCCTGAAATGGTAGAGATAAAGACGTAGCGCAGAGAAAAGGCAGCGGTCAGGTGCATCTTGGGAGAGGAAGAATGAAAAAAGCCACACAACAGAGGATAAGACACACCGAGTGGAGAGATATGCTTGAAGTGCTCTGGGATTGAGTGTCAGCGGTGGTGTGTGTGTGTGTGTGTGTGTGTGTGTGTGTGTGTGTGTGTGTGTGTGTGTGTGTGTGTGTGTGTGTGTGTGTGTGTGTGTGTGTGTGTGTGTGTGTGTGTCCATGTTCTCCCCCCATCCTCTACCCATCCGTCCAACAACAACAAACTGCGTTAATTCATCTTGATTTCTATCTATTCACATTTAGACACTGAGGAGACAGCATTGTATGAGTTGACCCAGTTTTTCCTCTGAAGAAAGGAGGGAGATGGAGATATGGAGAAAGGAGAGGGAGAGAGAGAAAGATGTGCAATGTGCAGAGCAACTAATGAGGGCTCATTTCCATACTTGGCTCTATGTTGGACTATTAGCCTGATTTATACTTAGTTGAGCGCCAGTGACACGCACCAAAAATAGGCGATCTACAAGCTCGCAATGCGATGCATTGCGACACGTTGTGAGCTTGTAGATCGCTTACTTTTTGATCAGGGTGGGGTGAGGTGGGCATAGGGCAGCCAATCAACTCCTCTCAACCTCAAGTATGAGGTTAGCGCAAAATGGCTGCCATGTGGAGGTCAGGGACATGTTCTCTACATATCTTCAAGGGGTACCTGGAAGATGTGGACCTGGATATGGATATGAACTACTATTATTTATTAATATATTGTTTTAAACTATATGTTATAGTATTTGATACAGGTTATTATAGGATACAAATCAATGAGTTGGATTCCACCGGACCAGTTAAACACTGTTAAAAAGCAACAATGCAACAAGCTGTAAAATAAATTAAAACTCATTTTGAGGGGGCATCGAGAACTATCACAGACTAGATGGCTATGCAATCTCGTATATATTACGACCGGGACCTTATATAAAGTGGTCATTTACATTATCAGCTGCAAACTGTTACCTAAAACGGTAGGTTTTCATTGAGATACAGACATGTAACCTTTTGTGACCTTCCTGTAAAAGACTGCAAAGAACACCCGGGCACTATAGGCAATCTCCTTGGAACAATGCACCAAAGGTTTGCTGTAGGCAGCTCGTGTAAGCTGCTTTCAAGTGCGGAACATCTGTTTATGTCACAGAGGACACACTCAGAGTGTGCCTAAGATGGAAAGAGACCAATTCATCCAGTGTAATACTGATCAATGTTCAGTCAGCGCTTCAAGGAGACATGATCAGAGGGATTAGCTTTAGCAGAAAGCTGGCAGCCATTTTAGACAAATGTATGTAATCTGACTGCAATGGCTATGCAATAACAATGAAAGCAGAATCTAAAAGTGAAATGGCATCACAGTATCGATATCATCAATGCTGGAGTCTTGTTGAGCTTTAGTGCTGCATTGTTCCTTCCAACCTCAAGAGTAACTGTTCGTCTGTTCAGAATGGTCGAGTCGACTTCTACCACACTGACACACCTATAAAAAGTAACAGGGGTCTCCATGTCTCTCCAGCTCATTATAAAAAATAAAATGCATTTGCAGGTCGGTGTATCAATTTTATCCAATCAGGATAGACAAAGAAATGAGCAGACAAAATTGGAACTGGATTAAAATCTGATAAATGGGTACTCTCTCCTGATTCGCTGAAATTTTGTAACCCATCTGAAATGTTCTGTTTACTAAAGAGCTGGTATGGGGATACTTCTGTTACTGAACAAACACTCTATAGCAATGATTGCTATCAGAATATAGTGCTTTAACCTTACAAGCTCTGAGCTTGTATATCTTGTATATCTGCTATAGCTATAGCTTGTAGATCTGCTATTCTGGAAAAATCATGAACATTTGTAAACATCTTTCAATATATATATATATATATATATATATATATATATATACAGTATATATTTTAAACAACATTTTTTATTCAAATCTTTGCTTCTGGGGCAGGAGGTCCCCTGGAACAACATATTTTGATGGGGATCGGCGGCCAAATACATTACATTTTTGGGGTCCTTGACATGAAAATGTTTTGAGCACCACTGATATAGAAACAAACGTGTTTCAGAAAACTGGTAGGATTTAGAAGACATTTGTAGAATCGGCCTCAGGTCTTAATGGGTTAAACCCTACTGTATATGCTTCGTTGGTCCCCAAAGGGTGTGTACTTGGCCCCCATCTTTTCACCGAAAACAGCCAATCGGCTATTTTCGCAGACCGTATGCCTATACGTATTATCCTATGACATGCCCAGAAAAGGGATGCTAGCTTCATTGTGGTTAACCTTTGTTGTAATTCTTCCATCTAGTACAGTATGCAACTCAACTCTTCTCATCACATCTACTTTCATCAACCTTCAAATGTAGTCTACAGTAATGTGTAGTCAAATCCAGCAAAAATATCCACCAGGATATTACATTATTATATTACATTAATATATTAAAGAGTATAATTTTCATTTAAATGACTAATTGCATGAGGTTTTGTGCGTGTGTGTGTGTGCGTGGCTAAAATATTGTGATTTTTCGAGAAAAGACACCTCCTGATTGATAGGACCATTATTTTATACTTTGGCTATTCAAAAACAGCAGATATACAAGCTCATAGCTTGCCACACCATGAGCTTGTAGATCTGCTATTTTAGAAAAATGTTTAAAGTTTGTGCAAATCTTTGAACATATATTTGAAAACTGTTTTAGAAGGATTTAGAAGACATTTGTAGAATCGGAACCTCAGGCCCAAAGGATAAAAGAAAACCAACGTCCTAAGTTGACAAGATGCTGCTAAAAGTATTGAGTGATCAACTTGAAGTCACACTGGGTAACATTCATCTTAGTAGTCTTTTAGCTTAGATGACACCTCGTTTAGCTCTGTTGTTATTACAGTGTTTGTCTACTATATCAGTCAGTATCACTAAGATTTTAATGATAATGTAAACATTCATATTAAAAATGTCATGGTATTTTTTATTTAAAACCTTTAAAAGTTAGTTTTCATTAGGATACTGCTGTTTGGTTCCATTGATCCAAGCCCCAGAACACTATCAATGTATTGATCATTAAAATCAATGTGCTCTGGGGCAGACACTACGTTTACTCACGTTTACTCAACCTTTAATGTTTTTTTAGAGAAGCTGTAAAAAAAAGTGGAATATGGAATGGTTATTGGGGAAAAGTAAGAAAAATCTTTCTTTATTTGAAAAAGTTACAAAGTTCACTTTACGCCCGACCTACACCAGACTTTTCAAAGCGCGCGTATGCGTGGAAATTACTGCGCACGTACAGCGCGTTTGGAAAGCGGCAATTGATATCAATGATATACCGGCTACACCAGGCGCGCGGATACGCGAGCCCTGCATATGCAGGCTTTAAAATAAGACTGGATCTAAAAGTGCGTGTGTGTGTGTGTCCGTATATGCGTGTGTATGTGTGTAGCTTTGAAAAGTCTGGTGTAAGTCGGGCATTTGTTTTGGCGGATTTTATACTTGTAGTTATTTTTCCCCCCAAAAAATGCGCTGACCCAAATCATGGTCTACTACTATAAACATAACATTACACATTAGATGTAAATAGAAGGTGTAGCCAACTGTAGTCATCAGGCAGCCAGGTCAGGTGTGATCTATTTCTCACAGAGAGGACCGCGAGATCCCATATCCACATCCAGTGAGCTTTAACCCATTCAATCCGGGAACGCATCTGTGTCATTTTAGATTTGAGCTATAGCCATTATTTTACGCTTTGGCATTTTTTTCTTTTTATCGTGAATGTTTTTGCAAATCTTTGAAAATAATATATATTTTAAAGGGAACATTTGCAACTCAACTCTTTGCTTCTGGTCCCTGGAACAAAATATTTGACAAATCGCTTTAAAAAATACATATTCAAAGATTTGCACACATTTTCACGATTTTTCTAAATTAGCAGATATACAATCTAATAGCGCGGCACAGAGGGGCCACACTATTAGCCTGTATATCTGCTATTTTTGAATAGCCAAAGAAATCTGAAATGACAGAGATGCGTTCCCTGATTAAATGGGTTAAAAAGGCCATTTGTTTATCTGCACTCCTTCGGTGCAGGTGTACAGTAGCAGCTTGTGGGGAATACACACAAACAGGTCAGTGATTATGATAGTAAACGTTACATAACCATAATGAGGAATAAGCCAAATCATCATCACTCCATTGGCCTGCTTTATGTATGTGTGTGTGTGTGCTTTATGTATAGTATACTGTATTGAGCTTGCATAAATTGTCTCAGAGATCAAATCATGCCTTGCTTGCTTTTATTGGTTTATGTTAAATATCACCAATACGACATTAAATCCCTATCGAAAAGCTTTGCTTAAAACCCTATAGTGTGGAGGATATGTGTGGCCCATGAAAGGTTACCTCATTACTGTTCTCACATTAAGCAATTTGATGTCAATTTTATGCCACGTTGACCTTTGTTTCTATTTCCGTCTGTTCTGCAACAACGCTTCCACGGGCTACTCAGCACTAAGCTGACATTTTTTACAGAATATACTAAATGCTTCTCAGAGGAGCGAGAGGGGGAGAACACACTTGGCCATTGAACGGGTAGTTAGCAGAGTACACCATGTTCCTGCTATTCGCTGTAGGTCTGTTACTATAGTCAGACACCCGTCCGTGATTGCAGCAGAGTTTGGCTGGTAGTGGCTTTGGATTGGGATCACAACATTGCCAGAAAATGTTGATTATTTGACAGAAGCTTGACAGCTCTTAGAATTGCAACCGAAAATGAAATCATCTGGTGCTGAATAGGCTTGCTGCTCATTGCTGTACACTGGCAGTGGGCAAGAACCCCACAGAGCAACTTTATTCATGAACTCTGAATTTCAAGTCATGAATTATTGATTCGAGGGGAGTATTGTGTTGTAGGTAGAAAGGAAACCCAGAAGAACAATAAAAAAAATGTGCATGAGACAAACTCCAATCAGCAGGCATTAAAGTGTTCAGGGGGACACTAAAACACCAAATGGTCTTGGAAGCACAAGCTCTATTAGGGGTTTGGAAGCCCTGGTGTGTCAACAAATTGATAAATGCAACACAAAACGATACTGACAATTTGTTTATTGTGAGTGTGAGAATAAGTACCATAATTTAACTTTGACCTTTAATTTCTCGAAACCTCTTTTTTTCTTCCTTTTTCATTCTATTCTTTATTTTATTTTTATGCCTTATAATGTAAATCAAAAACATTGCCCATCTTCTATCACTAATTTCCTTGTAGCATGCAAGACTTCTTACCATAAGGATGAAATAAGTTAAACCAGTGAAGACCAAGTTGCCTCTACAATTTCTATTGTAGATATTCTATGTTTTCTATTACAAACTTTGAGGACATCTCTCATAAAAGAAGAGGCTGGGGACAGTCAATATGTAATGTGGCATTACAGTGGCAAGATAACTGGCACTGCTCACCTGGTTAAGGGCATATACTACAAACAGTACATGGCGGTAACATTTCCATAGCAATGCCATCAGAGATGTCGACGTTACCGGATATGTTTTTCTTAAAACTAGATTAATTGCATACAGACGTGTGACTTCTATCAATCCATTAAAACAGGGAACGCATCTGTGTAACCACTTAAACCATTATTTTATACTTTGACTATTAAAAAATAGCAGATATACAGTACAAGCTCATAGCCGTGCTATGAGCTTATAATCTTTGCTTCTGGGGGGTCCCTGGTACGAAATATATTCAGATGGGGGTTGGTGGGCAAATACATATAACATTGGAAGTCTTTGACATGAAAAAAAAAAAAGTTTGAGAACCACTAATATAGTTTTTCAGAAAACTGTTAGGATTTAGAAGACATTTGTAGAATCGGAACCTCAGGCCCTAATTGGTAAGCTTCTTTGACGCAGGTATTATTACATTGAAATGCCTGATAGTGAAATCCTCTACGGAGGAAAGGGATGGGATTTTTACTTCCGGAAACACGCTGTGAAGCTCTCTGTTGAGCTCATTTGCATCACATCTACACGTGAGTAAAACAAACATTCTAGGCCAGGCCAAAAGCTGAATTTGGACACCTTGAACACATCCCATCCGAGTGAGTGCGACATTCTTCCAACATTCAATTCAAATAATTCATCATTTCTTCTGACAAAACAGACATTGAATTCAAATAGATTGAAGACATTTGGTTTAATTACGGCCAAGAGGAAGAAGAATGATGGAAGGGGTGGGGGGGATGGGGGGGGGGGAAGCCATCCACTCACGGTATAGTACGACAAAAGAGGGAGCAGATAAAAGGGAAAGGGAAATGGATGGCGGAGGGCAAGAGACAGGAGATAGCGGGATACATGACAGTTTGAAAAGAAAGGACGGCAGAGACAGATCGAGGGGGAACAGGAACAGAAGTGAGGGAGAAAGGCAAGAAGGGGGAAAAAAAGGAATGAAGGCAAATACAATAAAAGATTGGGGGGAAAACAAAAAGGCCACCTTAATCACGCAGGAGAATGGGCAGAGAGGTTTATTTCCCTGACACAGAAGGCTGTTTAATCATCCACAATCCTTTGAGCTCAGAGAAAAAGAGGAATGGAGAGGATGGCACTCGCAGCTGAGCGGGCCAGGTCTGGATTAACACGCCGCCTCTCTCCATCATTAATCACTCTGTGTGTGTGTGTGTGTGTGTGTGTGTGGTGGGTGTTTGTTTGTTTGTATGACTATACTTGTGAGGGCCAGATGTCCCCACATATATTAGTAGAATTTGAGAAATAGACATTGTGAGGACCAGAAAAATGGTCCTCACATTGTTTAAAAAAAAAATCAGATTGGGGTTAGGGGTCTGCTATTTTTGAATAGCCACAGAAATCTAAAATGACAGAGATGCGTTCCCGGATTGAATGGGTTAAAAAAATTCTACAGCTTGTAGATCTGATATTTTTCGGCTTTAGGCTTACGGTTAAAAATGCCCCAAATGTTTTAAAATATCATTAATAAAATTGCCGTCCTAAAATGTTGATGTCCTCACAAGTATAGAAATACAAACCTGTGTGTGTGTGCGTGTGTGTGTGTGTGTGTGTGTGTTTGTGTGTGTGTGTGTGTGCGCGCGCGTGCGTGCGTGCGTGCGTGCGTGTGTGCGTGTGTGTCCGATCGCCCTATGGTTTGATGTCTGCTGTGCTACATACACATGTACCGTATGTACATGTGTATGCGTTTGCTGATGCACTCATTATGCAGTGGAGGGACATAATACATTTTCCCCCACGTACAGCATGGCAACAGAGTCCTATGAATAAAGAGCAGCCATTTTATCTCTTCATCAGTGAACAAAAACAAGATCAAGGTCCAAACAAGCACAACAAGGATAAGGCAGATGTACTGCATGTTACACTACCGTATATCCACCACTGCTGGTTAGAGCCTCTTCACTTCATTTTGACAGAGTAAGGCAGTGGTTCTCAACCAGTGGTCCGGGGACCACCAGTGGTCCTTGAGGGGGTTCCAGCTGGTCCCCAGCTAAATGATGGAGAGTTGGTAACCAAATGGACCCTTGCAGATCTTTAACTCTTTGAGAGTGTAAAATGAAACTAAATGGACCAGTTTCATTTTACGCTCTCAAGAATTAAATTATTGTTAAACATCTGCATTACTTAATTAAATCATTTTTATTTTGATTAACGTTTGCGGTGGTTGTATTTGGTTTCCATAATCTTCTATTGAGAAACGTTGAATCTGTGGTAGAGTATGACCACTACTGGTTGACCAGTGGTACTGCCTGAAGGTCAAAATTAAATGTCTTCCCTCTTAGCTCAGAGGTAAATATGTCAGCACTAGCGTGGGGGGTTTGCGATTGCGGTTCTCTCAGGTAGGACATTCATCCATTAAGACCGGAAAACGCATCTGTTACTTTAAGAATTCTTTAACTATTCAAAAATGGCAGATCTACAAGCTCATAGCGCGGCGAGCTTGTAGATCTGCTATTTTTGAATAGCCAAAGTATAAAATAATGGTTAAAGTAGTTAAAATGACAGATGCTTTCCCGGTCTTAATGGCAGGGTGCAGCTTCAAGCCGTTATTGTGTACCAGGACAGCTCCTGTATAGTTAATGATGCTGGCACACAGAAACGCCTAGGCTAAATGAAATACGCTCACCAATTTTAGGAAAATAATTTCTAACACCACCCACGGAACACTTCAGTGTGAAAAGGCGATCATGCCAAATCTTGTAGAGAAATAACTGAGTTTCGTGTTTCTATCCCAAAGCAGCGTCATGGTGTGGGTTTATTGGATCCAAATGCAAGGCCTTGGGAGAGAAGGTGATAGCCGTGCTGACAACCAACAAAACTGGAAACTAATGCTATGACTGTAGAAACACTTGGAGGCTAGAGAATAAGAGTGGGACTAAGAGATAACAATAGAGACCATTAAACATACTTTTGACAATGACAGCAGAAGGCCCGAACAGAGGGGGAAAACATAAATACACATGGGAAGGATTAAAAACAGGAGACACCTGCTGAGACGATAACAGCAGGAGACCCCCCGGGAGTGAAACACACTTACAAAGAACTACAAAACCTAGACTGTGAACATACTGGTCGTAGAGCTATAGAAACACGACAGAGACTATACAATACATAATGTAACTAACTAGTTAGTAAACTACCACACTACAGATAGGGAAACATTACTAAACTAGAAAAAGTGCTCCTCGGAGCACAGGTCTCCGCCAGGTCAGGTAGGCTATTGTGGCCTCCTGGTGGCGTTATATTAGGCCAACGTGAAAAAGGTGCCATTTCTTCTTAGGCCTTGCACGACAATCGGACACTGACTGCATTCATGATTTGTGGCATTTTGTTAAAAACATGTGTTTCGCTAGATTAGACCTGTTGGTGGCGCTATAACAGGCCAATGTTAAAAGGGTGGCATTTGTTCCTCTACATAGTGTGAATGTGCGTGCAAAGTTTGAGCGCAATTGGACGGTGAGTTCATGATTTGCGGAATTTTGTTCAAAACAAGCCAATAATGCAAACTTTAGATGTCAATCTTAGCCAATCAGTATGGAATATGAAAAATCAAACACATCCGTCGTGATTACATGACTATAGAGATTGTGTGTACCGATTTGCATGAAATTTGGATAAAATTGGAAGGAGTAGTATAAAAAAATGTGTTTTACATAAGTCGGCCTCCTGGTGGCGCTATAAAAGGCAGATATGAAAAATGCAGGGCAAAGGTTTTTCCTTGACCTATAGGGAGTGTGCATACAAAGTTTTACACAGATCGGTGCAATTATAGGTAAAAACACGAATCGGCCTGTTATAGCGCCACCATGAGGCTGATTTGAAAATGTTCAAATGTTAGTTCTTCCTCGGCCTAATGGGAATGTGCGTGAAAGAATTCACGGAAATTGCATGCTGTGTTCATAATTTGAGGCATTTTGTTCAAAACGGAGCACTCCTGCAAACTTTGGAAGACATATCTAGCCAATCAGGATGGAATATGAGAAATCTGAAAGACCCGTTTCGTTTAATGACTATAGAGATACTGTGTACCGATTTGCGGGATTTTTGGACAAAATCTGTAGGTGTACTGTCAAAAAATGTGTTTTGCACAAATCGGCCTCCTGGTGGCGCTATAACAGGCCCCTGTGAAAAATTTGGGGCAGAGGTTCTGCTCTGGTATCCAGGGACTGTGTGTGCACAGTTTGGCTGTGAGCAAGCCAACGGTGCCGGAGATTAGCTGTACACAGACAGATCGAATGACGGACGGACACACGGACGGACGGACAGGGGGTAAAACATACTCTCTCGCCATGCCTTTCGGCCTGGCGGAGACAACAACTAGAATTAGGGTGGAAACGAGAGAGAGAGAGAGAGAGAGAGAGAGAGAGAGAGAGAGAGAGAGAGAGAGAGAGAGAGAGAGACACACACACAGACAGACAGACAGACAGGCAGGCAGGCAGGCAGGCAGGCAGGCAGACAGACAGACAGACAGGGATAAACGTTGATGGAAAAGGCAGGTGTAGTGTGGCAGAGGGTGACGAGAGGCAGACCATGGCCTGGAGATCGTGGCCAGAGTGGACAAGGGCTGATAAAAAAAAGGGAATGAGGGGGACAGAGAAGCAGACTATGATGATACATCCATTATTTATATCTATATTCATTGAAAAAGAATAATTATCAGAACAGACAGTAACCATTCAATCAAGCTAAAATAGTTAACTTACTACCGGTATTCTTTAAAAAGCATAATTTTGACTATCACTATTGTGTCATTGTGTGACTTGAAGAAACTAAATGATTTGCCAACAGTTGCTGTTACTCCTCCTCTATTTAATGCAGCACATTCTCGTATTTAGACCTGGCATTTGATTAGAATTGTATTTTGGGATGGGAGGAGAAAAGTCCCCATGAAATGGCAAGGGCAATTTTAGCTTCCTTGGTTTGACATGTCAAACCAAGGACGCTAATATTTCCTCATTAAACAAGACACTGAGATGGGACCTCACACTGAGGACATGATTTGACTGACAGACTGACAGATTGATGATAATTATGACAAACTAATTAAATAAAGCACAACATCACCATTACCCTTTGAGTATTGTCTGCCTTGTCATTCATAATCAGAATACCTTTGATTCCCTTAATATGACAAAGGAATTTGTCTCAGTGAGGTTGGTGAATGTACTGAAAGCAACAGTATATAGAAAATGGAATGGTGTTCTCCATCACAGAAATAACATTACCATCCATAGTTGGAAAAGCAATTGACTGAAAAATATTTTACGCACACTCTGCTGTTGGTACATTATACTGTCCTCGTCAAGATGTTAGTCCTTATTTTTTCTTACTATGCAAAGTTGAGTTGGCCAAGATGCGGCTGGGGATGTGTATTGTTATCAATATATATTCTCTTTTGTCATTCTAATTAAGTTATTCTCCCCTTATGTTTGTTTCCAGACAGGGACGTGCACAGATAGACTCTAGGTGTAGCTAGAGCACCGGCCCTTTGCCCTCTTGACCAGAAGTGCCCTTTGGAAAAAGGTTGAGTGAGCCGGTGTTGTAGGAGAGCAGGAGGTCATATTTGTAACTTTGATGAGGGCAGTCTCTGTGCTGTGTTTGGAGCGGAAACCGGATTGGAATTGTTCAAAGAGGTTATTAGATTCTAGATATGTGGTGATTTGAGTAGCGACAGGATTTATGGCAGAAAAGGTAGGTTGGAAATGGGCCGGTAGTTGTTGGGGGAGTTGGGGTCAAGACCAGGTTTCTTGAGGATGGGTGTGATGGCGGAAAGCTTTAGGAGAGGGGTAACAAAAAAACAGGTGTTTCCAGTTTTGGTGATGAGTGAGGAGAGAGTGGGAGTGGAAGGCTTTTTCTCAACTTCTTGATTTCAGGTTTGACATTCAAATGTTCAGATGTACAGTATGGCACATTATCAGCAGATAACCCTGCCGTACTATACTGGTACTGTAAAGCAGTGTACAGTCAGCACTACAGTACAGACATAATATAGTATATAGGGCATAGCAGTGGCGGCTATTTTGTGGTGCCACAGATCGAAAGCCCATTCATTATTCCTATAGAGATTTCCAAAAATATTTATATTAATTAGTTTAAGCCTGGAACCAAGCCATCCAGGCTCCTGATGAATCATGACCATAGAACATTGAATATTTAATTATTATATATTTATATTATATTTAATAAATACCCTTTTTTTGTGGTTTTCAAATCTTTTTTGAAAACCACATGAATGGGCTTTCAATCTGTGGCACCACAAAATGGCCGCCACTGATATGCCCTATAGCAGCGGAGTACAAAACTACAGTACAGAAATAGTACTAATAGCACAGCAATATAGTAAGGCAGAGTACAATACAGCACTACAGTACAACATAATAAAGCAGAGAACAGTGTCCACCGTACTTCACACCTATTAGCTTCCCCGCCATCCCTGGTAGTCTCGCCTGTGTGTCATTTTCTCCGTAATCAACCAGCGGCGCTAGCAGCAGCGTATCACCAGAGGGACAATCCGATTGGATCAATTGACACCCCAGTCTTCTGATAGGCGATAATGTCCTATTCTGGAGTGGATAATTCAGTGGTAATCTGCCCCGTAGAGATCCCCATCGCCGCCTACCTCTCCCACGCCGCCATCCCCTGCGTCCTCCCAACCCCACCCTCACCAGCCTGCTAACCATAGATAATAAGATTATGGAACCTGGTTCTGTGGCTGATGGAATTAAGACTATATCAAGGAGAGGGATCATTTCAGGTTAGAGCTGTAGTAAAGAGTCACATGCTGACAGAGTGTCACCTTCTGGAGAACAGGACACCAACTAGAGCCTGGCCAGTATACCGGCCTTTATTTGCCTTTTTGATGACATCGTAATCGGCAGTAGCCAATGTGTCCCAATTTATACAGATCGATCGATCGATCGATAGATAGATACAGTAGATAGATAAACTTTATTTCAGACACAATAGGTCCATATAAAAACAGGCAATAACAACACAGTGTATAATTAAGCCCTAGTGTATAATTAAGCCCTATTCAAAAACTTTCAAAAAGAGTGTCCCTGGTGTCCCTATTTTGGGCAAATATAAAACAATTGAGAAATTAGCATTAAAAATATATAAATTCAACTCTGCTTAGTTCTATGAAGCAGTGTATATAGGTAGTGCAAAACTAAACAAAGGCATCAGAATCTGGTTTTATTTAAACAAGACAGTAGCTATAAATAGTTTCCCTTGTTATTTGATGCAGTATTTGGTGGTGCTTAATCAGTAGTCTATGTCCACCACAATGTTTTGAATTGTTTACAATGGGAGCACCATTGGGGTTTTTGGAAACCCCAGCAGCGTGAGCATTTTGCACACGTTCACGTGTGGCGTTTTTACAGTATCTGCTTGCTGAGTGTTGAAACATTTTCAACTCGGGCGTTTGGATGGCACCAATGTCTTGGTGGACAAAGCCTCTTATCGAAGCACTGAATTCTCTTGTGATGATTGGACGTGGCTTGTTCAGTCAACCTTCATACATGCACGCCGCACGCACGCACAGACACACATACTGTAGTGTACACATGCATGCATACTAAATACACTTACTTGCACACACCCAGACAGATCAACGTGTTTAAGCCCACACGCACACCCACACCCACACCCACACACACACACACACACACACACACACACACACACACACACACACACACACACACACACACACACACACACACACACACACATACATGCACACATACACACAGCAGGTCCACTCCCAGAGCTCTCAACTGCTCTTGTGTGAGTTAATGGACCTCCAGAACTGAGGAGAAAGAATCTCTCTGCTGGTTCTACTTCCCTGACTTTAGAAGAAAAAGAAAAATGGTGCTGCATCTTGGGGAGCTATAGGGTGCGTTCGGAAATACGCTCTGAGAATCTGCTCAGATGTCAGAACGCTATGGTGTTGTTGACATCACAGTTCATCATTACGAATGGTCAGAGGAGATGCTTATTAACTAATGTTGCCATTTTCATCTTTCATTTCAATTCATCCCATGTATAAACATGATTATTGCTTGTTTTGTTACACATAGATGCATGTTGAACACTGTCTTTTGACAACAATAACAGATCTACAAGCTCACAAAAGCCACTTTCTCATATGAACACTGGAAAATGTCAGAGGAATCAGGTCGGGACATTGTCCGGTGTTGGCCGTTCACACACGTAGCATGCAACAGGAGAATGTCCCGTTTCAGATGCGTTCACACATTAAGGTAAATTGGGTAGCTACTCCCACGTAAATATAACAGAGGCATTTTTTTTCTTCCACAGAACATGAGAGAATACATTGAATAGCTCGACATGCGGTCTCCCATTGATGCAACCATGCAAAACACAAACAAAACATCTTTCCTACCATAGTAGCCAACGCAGACAACAAGCTACAACGTACATTTAATCAAAATGAGCCGTCCTCCTCTGAGCTGGAAAAACAACAGTCTCATCTCAACTCAGAGAACATTAGTCTCACAAGTTAGTGTCCCATGAGGCCTTTAGTGAATTATAAGCATCGCTTCCTGTTGTCAGTCATTCAAATCGTTTGAGTGATCTGTGTCAGTCAAAAATAATGTGGGAACACAACCTGACAGAAATCAAAAAGGCTCACATTAGTCTGCCTACTTACCCTAAAATATCTCCCTCCACATCAACACGTCCACAAGCTGAATATAAATTCACCGGACAATCACCACGTCCATTCACATATAGTGGCTTGAGCTGAATCGGACATTACCCGGACTTAAGTAAAGGGTCCTGCCCACATAGAGTCCGTTGCATGTTCCTACTGAGTCGGAATGTTGTGTTCCGTTTGAACTCAGGACAACTTCCTTAATACAGTGCATGTCTGAAAGTGGCACTGCATTATGAGTTTTAAGATTGGCTATTTTAGCAAAAACATTTGTTGTAGAGGGGAAAAAGAGGGGGCCAAGCACAGAGAATACCCCGGTCAATGAAGTATGTAGGTTCACAGTAGGTGGTTAAAAAGAATACATAGATATTACTAACTGTGGCAGAATGTTTTGGCATCAGTACATTTTTTGTATATGTATTGGGAATCCGGTCAACTTGGTTAACATTGTGCTGCATCTAGCTTTTTTAAAACTGTTGTCCCTGTTTACTTAGTATTAGCTACACTGTTCACATAGAGTAAAAGCATTAACTCTATAGAGAAAATACGTATATGATTGAACGCAACAGAGTAATATTATTTGTTATTTTCTAAGCTTTCTAAGCGTGAGCTAGTTTCGTCTAAATTCGCAAACATATTGCCTTATTTTTGTTTATTATGCTGGCCAGCTACAGACAGTATTTTCACTTGAATTTGACAAATCTATAATCATTGGGAAATGTTCCCAATTATAAATGCTTGAAAGAGGCATCCATGCCAAGCCTACTCACAAGCAAAAGTAATCTCTGACTGGCATTCACTTGCATAATGCAATACATCGAAATGCCTCATTTCAGCTACAGTACACAACATTAATAACTCTTTTCTATGCAAGGGAATGTTTCACACGGTCACATAATCACCTGCCCAGATTATTCATGATGTCACCTCATCCCAAACCGTTGTCTATCTGGGCACAGTCTTACATAAAGAATTAACATCTGAATCACAGCAGTTTCTTTTTTACCCCTAAAATTTGCGAACAAAGAAAAGGGTGGAATATGGCAACGATAAAGGAAAAAAAAGGACACAATTCAAGGAAATACAGTATCTCACACTATCGCTGCCAATAATTTGTACAGTAAGAACAGTAAGTTTCCTTCCATAACTACGCCCGTCAATTATTACATTAATCGTCTGATCGCAATTATGAGATAATCGCAATTATTTTGCCATAATCATCGTAATTTCCATGTCAAAACGCGCCGCACGTGTTGTGAGCTTGTAGATCAGCTATTTCCACAATTATTAATTAAGTAAGTAATTTCTTTGTTTATAAGTTATTTGTCATATCTGCCCTGTGCAACTTTTGTTTACGAAGCTAAACCAAAATGTAATTTTCATTGTGTTCCAATGTTCAATGCCAAAAAACACGATTCAATCGTTAATCACGATTATATGTGCGACAATTAATCGTCTACTAAAATGTCATGACAGCCCTAGTCTAGTACAGACCCTCGTGCCTAATGCGCTGTATGGCTGCTGATCGCCCACTTATACAACATCATATCCAAGTGCCTTGATCAATTATTGAGCGCCGGTTGCCGTCTTAATGACACTGTATGATCTACAGGTATGCAATATTTAGAGAGGATGAATAATTCACGAGTGTGAAAACAGTGTGGGGTGGTTAATATAATGTAATTACAACGTGGGTGTTCGGACAAGCACTCCGGTTTACATTTGTCTCTCTGATATACTCACGTACGCTCTCATGCTTGCTTAGTTTGATAACACTTTATCTGGACTCTCTTCTGTTCTGTCACACTCTATCTGTGTGTGAGTGTGAGTGTGAGTGTGAGTGTGAGTGTGTGTGTGTGTGTGTGTGTGTGTGTGTGTGTGTGTGTGTGTGTGTGTGTGTGTGTGTGTGTGTGTGTGTGTGTGTATCAGAATGGCAGTAACAGTACGTGGGCCCAAATGACACAAGGGTACAGTGTCAACCTTTCTATAGAAAATATCTTATAGCAGCATTGACAGAGCGAAGAGACAAGAGACGGAAGATATAGAGTAAAACAGAGATAACTAGAAAAAGTTAGAGCACAGGTCTCCACCAGGTCAGGTAGATTATTGTGGGAAAACAATGTTCGTAATTCGCCAATCAGGATGGAATATGAAAAATCGGATAGATCCGTCATGATCATTTAACTATAGAGACAATGTGTACCGATTTGCGTGATGTTTGTGGCGCTATAACAGGACAATGTGAAAAGGGTGGCATGTGTTTCACGGCAATCTGACGCTGCGTTTATGATTTGAGGCATTTTGTTCAAAACGAGCCATTCCTGCAAACTTTAGATGCCAATCAGCCAATCAGGATGGCATATGAAATATCGGACAGATCCGTGTTGATCACATGACTATAGATAATGTGTACTGATTTGCGTGATGTTTGCACAACATTTTAGGAGTAATATAAAAAAAAATGTTAAGCAAAAATCGACCTCCTGGTGGCGCTATAACAGGCCGATCTGAAAAATTAGGGGCATAGATTCTTCACATCGATCGGGCCAACGGTGCCGGAGATTAGCTGCAGACGGACGGTTGGACGGGCGGACGGACGGACACACACAAGGACGGACAGGATGCAAAACAACGTCTCGGCCACGCCTTTGGCCTGGCGGAGACAACAAAAAGATGCACGTAGACAGACAGAAGGAGGGAGATAAATAAGCAGAGGCAGAATGAGAAATTGAAAAAACATTTCACAGTCTACTCTCCACTAATTCACAACAAATAAATCCCCACATTGGCAGACTTGTGAAACTAAAGCCTAATTTATACTTCAAGCAAATATTGCATATAGCTTGAAAATCGTTTATATTCGGCGAGTGACACCGTTGTGCGACAAAGTATTGGGCTTAAGCTGTTTATACAGTATTTCTTCTACATCATACATACAGTAGCTTAGCAATCCATCTGTGTCTGTGCGTGTGTGTGTGTGGGGGGAAGCAGATTATCTTAGTGCGTTTTGATTTGTACGTGACTGCATAGTCGTTATGAAACCAGATACAGGCTCTTTACTGTACAAAAACTAAGTAAGTTAATTGAATCCATGTCTCTTGAGCAATCAGTCCCCTATTTTATCATTCCAAGTAATGATATGCAGGCGCTTTAATTCAATCAAATTCAATGTAAAAACTACTTGAAGCGGTCCTTGAAATGTTAATTAATAATAGTGGTAATTCTAAAGCAGCATTGTTTTAATCAGTTATAGATGCTCAGTAATAACTTAAGAACATCATACCTACCCTAGACATTATAAGGTTTGTAAATTGTTGACACAAAAAACAATGAATATCCAACCACTTGGCAAAAAAAAAGCCGATCTACGATCTCACAACGAGTCACATTGCGACGCATTGTGAGCTTATAGAGCTGATATTTTCATGATTTTTTGTTTGGAAAATGCCCGCCCATGAAGGCATGCCCAAAATGTGGTTAATTACCAACTGTTGGACATGAGGCTAGAGGATGGCAATAATCTCATACTGTACAGCGATAAACACACATGACAGCCAAGTGACTGGCTCCTCATTAGCTACCACTCCACTGCGAGTTCTGTTTGTTTTGTTTCCATCACCGCTGACGGTACATTGGAAGAGATCTCAAGGACACACGGAGCGTCTTAGCCGACGCGCGACGAAGCAAAAGCAACAGTGTGAGGTCACCTGTTCCCACGGTGATGCAAACCTGCCTGACCCCAGGAAACCAGCGCTGAGTCAGTTTAGAAGAGGCGGTTGGCATTGATGAGAAGACAAGCTATTGTGAAGTGAGTTTGAAAAGAGGTGGAACTGATGGGACAGAATGAGACAGAAAGTGAAGGAAACAAATGAAGGGAAGCATTCGAATGAATGATGAAGAGGGAAAGAGAAGTTCACAGACAGAGAGGCAGAGCAAGAGACAGAGGAAAAACAAGAAAATAAACACATCCTCCCCTTGAGTTGTCACCTTGTTATATTGTATGAGAAGCCGTCATGGGCTGTGGGTGTTTGCGCGCACACACACACACACACACACACACACACACACACACACACACACACACACACACACACACACACACACACACACACACACACACACACACACACACGAATGTGGGCAGAATGTAATTAAAAACCGCAGCTACAGGTTTGATACATAAACACAACACTAGCTGACTCAAAAGCTGAGGTTTGATTTAGGTCCTAATTAATTATCTTGTGCCAGAAGCGAGCAAGCCAGTCCTTTTAGATGTGTTAGTTGCAACACTGTGACAGCTATAGGGACAATACTGTATTGTTCAATTGTAAACTATGGCAGTGGCTGTGCAAATATGTCAAGTCATTGTTTGTGTGACCTTCTCAGCTAAATCAGTTGGATATCACTGAACCATAACAAAAAACTAACATTTCGTACTCCAAATATTCAGGAAGATACAGTGACAAATACCACAACATTAAGATGTGTCACATTATGTAAAACAATTATTTATAGTTTTATACAGATGTTCCCCTTTTATCTGTGTTTTACCTGCCTACCATCGATTGGTGCCCTTTCTTTTCTTTCTGTAAAATGTCCTTAAGTTTTATATTGCTTAGTACTACCAAATTCTTTTTTTAATTTTTTTATCCTGCTTCCTGCATCATGCATGAGTTCTCTCTGCTGATGTACATTTCATTATTGAACCCCTGTTATTGTCACCGCCAGGCCGAAAAGCATGGCGAGAGAGTATGTTTTACCCCCTGTCCGTCCGTCCGTCCGTCCGTCCGTGTGTCCTGTCCGTGTGGTAGCAGCTAATCTCCGGCACCGTTGGCCCGCTCGCTGCGAAACTGTGCACACACCTGGATGCCAATTCAGAACCTCTGCCCCAAATTTTTCACATGGGCCTGTTATAGCGCCACCAGGAGGCCGATTTGTGCAAAACTATTTTTTTGATATTACTCCTCGCAGATTTTATCCAAACGTCATGCACATTGGTACACAGTATCGCTATAGTCATGTGATCAACTCGGATCTGTCCGATTTCCCATAATCCATCCTGATTGGCTAAGGTTGGCTTCCAAAGTTTGCAGGATTGGTCCGTTTTGAACAAAATGCCTCAAATCATGAACGCAGCTTGCAATTTCCGTGAAATTTCACACGCACATTCCCACTAGGCCGAGGAAGAAATGCCACCCATTTCACATTGGCCTGTTATAGCGCCACCAGCAGGTCTAATTTAGCAAAACACATTTTTGTAACAAAATGCCTCAAATCATGAACACAGTGTCCAATTGCCGTGAAAGGCCTAAGAAGAAATGGCACCCTTTTCACATTGGCCTATTATAGCGCCACCAGGAGGCCACAATAACATACCGGACCTGGCGGAGACCTCTGCTCCGAGGAGCACTTTTTCTAGTTGAACTCACTGAAGGCGCCACGGTAGGTACACTAGGTGTAGGTTAGGACTGGTAACTACAATCTGTTGCAGTGTGTGCGATGTGTACACTGTTGCGATGAGTCGTTAGTTGTAGTTGAGGCGTCGCTCGCTGATAGCAGTGTGGTGGCGGAGCGGGGGGGTAGAGCTCTCTGGTTGGCTTTGTTTAGCCTTGCACAAATGGATTAAGGAGATAGTGCTCGACTGCTCGTGGTAAATGTATTTTGTCTGAATACAGCGCATAGAGACTGTATGGTATATATTCTACAGCATGTCAAAATTAAGAAACAGTAAATGGAGTGAGTGTGCGTGTGCGTGTGCGTGTGCGAGAGTGTGTGTGTGGCTCGTCTCACACACCAGAAGATGGAAAGAACAATGGTGCGTGCGTAATGCGTAATGTGCCAGCTGTCAGCTGTCAGATTTTTTCTGAGAGCAAATATAAAACTAAACGTTATGCTGTATACCACTTACTTACCAATATCATAAGCGCTTTGCCCTGCTTTTAAGGCAAAGTCCAAAATCATGGGAAAACCTGCAGGATACATTGACCACGTTATCAATTGAAAATGATGATGAATTGGATTACTTCGCAGAGTGCAAAGCTCGTGCCCAATGTGGTGAGTAGCCTACTTGTATTTGGACAGAAATGACAGGTCACTGTGCCAATTCTTTCTAATCATTCTAGCTATTGATATTGATCATTAGTTGAAACAAATTGACATGACAAAAAAAAGCCCCCTTCGGAGGTCATGGGTCCTACCTGCATGAAAGGCCCCTGAGTAGCAGATGGTAAATTAGAAATGTATGCTGTGGAAAGTGGTTGCAAATAGGCCTAATGTAAAGTGTATCATTTTAACATGCATGGTACATATTGCATGTGTTTTTTCAGCTGGGCTGGACAGGGACAAAAATGCGGGCCTGGCATTTAATGGCTTGACCAGGCCACTTGTGATGTGATAAAATAAAAGTCTGACCTAACATTATATGTCCATCCCTTCAGTTCATTCATTAACAGGGCTAACAGACTCAATTGGACTCTGAAGCCCTTGGCAGCGACCAGTTTTTCATCTGTATATACAGCATAGCATATAATGCACTCCAATAAAGTACGGCCGGGGCGTATGGTACACTATTACACTGCATTTATTCATCCGATTCTGTGACCTGTCATCATTGCAGTGGTGATAGGACTGGACATAATTTGATAGGTAACCAATTGAGGTGCAACACTGCGGTATGTGGATCATTTTGACAAATTATTGATACCTGTATGTCCCACGGCTGCCTCGGGCTCGGTGAAAACGGGAGGCATGTAGACAACAAAGTTTAGTGTGTAGCCCGCTTTACAGTACCTTTGACTTTATTTCACTGACATTGAAGTTATTCTATTTTTTTACCAAATAAACTTCAGGGACATCCTGACCTGCAACAGTAGAGCAGGTGACATTTTGTTTTGGAAGTGTAATCTCCAGGGACTAAACACTGCAATTCAAAATCAATGAAGACTGAGGGGACAATTATGCATGGTGACCTACAGTAGCATTCAATGACCCATTGGCTCAAACCAAACACATACAGTAAAGTTACAATACCTGTCGGAAGAAATTCTAAATTCAAAAGATCACTTTGCCCAACAGCACTGAAATACTGCACACCCTTTTCCTTTCAATTTAGTAATCACAGCTATTTATCAGCTATAACTCCATTAATCTTAAGTGCTTAAGTGTCCATATCATTCATCTACGCAAGAGTAATCAGGTGATAAATAGTTTCATGATTTTCTGTTGTTAAAAAATTGCTTTGTGTCATTAAAGGTAGGGTAAGTGATATTTTTGGGTTAAAACAAAAGGTATTTTGTTAAAAGGTTAAAGCACTATATTCTAATAGTAATCATTGCTATAGAGTGTTTGTTCAGTAACAGGAGTCTCCCCGTCTCTCCAGCTCTTTAATAAACAGAAAATATTTTTTTCGGTAGGTGTCAAAATCTCAGCCAATCAGGAGAAAGTACCCATTTTTAAGCTTAATTTTTATAGTGTTCCAGTTCCAATTTTGCCCGCTCATTTCTTAGTGGCATCACTTCCAATTTCACTTGTTTAATCTATATCCTGATTGACTTCTCTATCCTGATTGGATAAAATTGGAAATGAAACTGAAACTGAAACGAAAATGCATTTTCTGTTTTATTAAGAGCTGGAGAGACAAGGAGACTCCTTTTACTGAACAAACACTCTATAGCAATGAATACTATCAAAATATAGAGCTGTTTAACACTTATTTTAACCAAAGAAAATCACTTACCCTACCTTTAACCACTTACTGCAACCCTATACCTTTTCCCCCTCTACTTCAAATCTCTTCACCAAAAATAGCTGATCTACAAGCTTGTGCCATGTTGTGAGCTTGTAGATCTACTATTTTCACCAAATGTTTGCCTGTTTTTGCTGAATGTTAGCCTATTATGACTTGCCCAGGATTGGTACGCTTGGGTTCATGTGGTTAATGACAGGCATTTTGGTGAGCTTATGTCACTTGACATGGCCTGGTGAAATATTAACGCTTGTTCGGGGGTAAAGAAAGCCAGATAAACAAATATAATTGAGAGAAGCCGTGCCCCCAAAACGTCATCTGTGCTTCCTCTGAACTTTGTGAGACAGTATGGCTCTGCTGTCACCGGTAATGAGAAGACCCCATGTCTCAGAGAATTACTTATTTATGGTGCTTTTCCACTGCATTTTACCCGCTCAACTTGACTTGAATCTACTCACTCCTGGTACCAGGTGATTTGTTATCCACTGTAGGTGTGTAACAGTTAATCGATTTAATCGATTATTATTATTATTAAATTATTATATTCAAAGAATAGTGAAACTGGCTGATATGCAAGCTCACAATACGTTACATCGCGTACTTTCACTATTTTTGAACGTTACCTTTGCGCTACGACCGCTTAAGCGGTTAATTGATTCATTGATATATAAACAATACAAATATTAAAAAAACATGTGCTTCCTGATTATTCAATTAATCAAAAAAGTAATTGATAGAATAATCGCTAAGGAAACAGTTGCAGCTCTATACCACTGCCAAGAATGACCCTTTAATGTTGCTGGTAGTCATAGCAGCGTGACAAAAAGCCTCAGTTGTTGCTGAATATTGATTTATTTCACATTTACAAAGGCTAGTTTAAATGTTTGTTGACAATATTCTCAATACAATAGTCTCCATGGAGTTATAGGAGAGTCCATTGGGGAGCAATGGCGCTAGTGACAATTTGCTCTGCGCAATCAATAGTCTGCAGTGTTTTCACATCACCTCAGCTCTCCCATAGTTAAATATTTTCAAAATTATTCCAAATTGTTCATACATTTTCAAGATAAAACAAATTAAAATAAATTGCAGATCTACAAGATGTTGTGAGCTTGTAGATTGGCTATTTTTGAATGGCCTAAGACAGTATAAAATAGGATTACATAAAAAATCGAAGCAAAGACATTCTGATGTTGTTGTTTTTTGTTGCTACTGTATAGACCATGTCCTTAATAAGGTTTTGATTGATTGATAATAGATTTTTTTTATCACATCGTCCAACAATGTCAATGTAAAACAAGGCAAAAATTACAAATCTAGAAGCTCAGCTAATTATTTGTTTTCTCCCATAATTGATTCATTTTATTCCAATCAACTACTTATAATTGTTTTAATCGATTTTTTAATCGATTTTAAATTGATTAGATCAATTAACCTTTGCCTAATGGAAAAATCACACCCTGTGTGAAGAGAGTGGTGCCTTTGATGAGCCCCGTATTGATGTTGTCATCAATGTTTGTTTATTGGATATACATACATACGGACGGACACACGGACAAAGTCAGATATAGGAGTGGTTGGCACAACTCAAAAACAAAAAAGGGAGTAGCCGGCTCTGTGCAGTGGAAGAGCACCATTACTTGACAAAAGGGTGGTGGTGAGGGATGATAGAAAATGAAATGGCATTGTGCCCTTGGTAGACTTTTAAGTAGGTTCTGAAGGACTCTGCTGTCGCTAGGACTTCAGAAACAGCCTATTTCTGGTATTTCACATGCGGGCTTAGCTGAATATCATCACTGTCAGGTTGAAACTTTGCATGTCCAAAAGTGTTACTTTTCAGGAAACAGGAAAAACAGAACCTGTGTTCTTTATTTAGTCACAAGCTCTTGTTAATACTTTTTATTGGTTCAATATTTATAAAACCCACAGACACACTTAATAACCACTTTCACATGCACTTTAAAATGTTTTCCAATGCAGGAAGGGCAATAGACGGCCTTGCAATTATTGGTTTAGGATAAACATACCCTACAGTATGGGCATGCGTGTGTCTGCCAGTGTGTGCTTTTATGCTCGTGTGTATGTGTGCATGCATGCATGTGCAACAAGATGAGCTACTCATGCAAGGAATTCCCCACTGCTACTGTGCCAACCAGAATGTTTTGCATTGTACGATAATAAGAACTATACCTTATTAGTGCACTATAGCTAGAGGGAATACAGTGTATTCTGTATTGTACATTCATGAGCATGTTTTACATGCATGCAGAATGTTTTTCCAGGATGCAAAATGTGTATTCTCTGTGTTGGGCAATTAACCGAAATACATTGAAATTTTGAAAATAGTATTTACTAGATCGAATAGTCTGATTAACCACTTAACCCTGTATTATACTTTGTTGTACAATGGCGGCATACAAAAATAGTAAAAATAATTTGAAGTCATATCGCCCAGCTCTGCGTGACACTAGTGCTTACCATTGTGATGTCAACTGCTCTACTTGTCATTAATATAGATGAGGGTGTTTTTTTAACGTGTGCCTCTACTGTACTCTATATACGTCAATGTATTAGTATTTCAGTTGGTGCTTGTGTAGATGTCTCTATAATGTGCGGTATTGTGTTTCTGTGCCTGCATTTGTGTAGGCCTACGCAAGCATACGCACAGTATGTCCTTCATGCATGCAAGCATAGTATGCGCGAGAGCATGTGTGATTGTGTGTGTGTGTGTGTGTGTGTGTGTGTGTGTGTGTGTGTGTGTGTGTGTGTGTGTGTGTGTGTGTGTGTGTGTGTGTGTGTGTGTGTGTGTATATGTGTGTGCCATGCAGTGCCAGCATCCAGTTGTGCTTCAAGTAGATAAACAAGCAAGACTCTGAACTCTAATTAAAAGAAAATGAATGTAGGCTCATTAGTCACCAAGTAAACATATGGGGGGGAGAGAGAGAGAGATGGAGTCTGTGTGTGTGTGTGTGTGTGTGTGTGTGTGTGTGTGTGTGTGTGTGTGTGTGTGTGTGTGTGTGTGTGTGTGTGTGTGTGTGTGTGTGTGTGTGTGTGTGTGTGTGTGTGTGCGTGCGTGCGTGCGTGTCATGTATGCCCACATTTTACTGTAAAATTATTTCAAATATAGCAAAAATAGCAGATCTACATGCTCGGTTATGTCTGAGGCCTAGTGACGGAGCGGTGGTCCGCCAGCCACCGACCCATTAGGCAATTTTAATATAGGATAGTACATTATTTATTTTGATTATTGGTATCGGTCATTGTCAGTCATTTCATTGCATATTTAAGTTGTTTGACATATCTGCCGGGTATTTTATTTTCACAAAGCCTAACATTTTTATGATCCAATGTTCAATGGAAAAACACAATGAAATCGTTTATCGCAATTAATTGTATGTCAATTAATCGTCAAGTAATATTCCATGATCGTGACAGCCCTATACAACACACATCATAGGCTTTTCAAATTCCAAACTGGCTACAACTGCAATAATTTAAATAAATGACAGCCTTATCCAATCAAATCTGCTCCTGTATAGCTGCAAGCCAGTTTATGTCACATTGCCTCACTACATTAATATCCTTGTCTGAATACTGATTAAAGTTGATGCATAATGAATAACGTTGGGTATTTCCTGGCCTATTCTGTAGGGATAACATAGGCCTAAGAAATAAAGAAAAATAAAGCATTTGAATGTTTTTTTTTTGGCATTGATTACCATGGCAACGAATAACGCTTTGAAGCTTTGAAGCATTTAGGTCAGCCCTAGTTAATTCAGCTGCCTGAGTATGAGTCATGTGTTCAGCTACACTCCAAACACGTTCTACTTCACAGCATTTGAAAAAGCATAAGATGCAACATCATCTGCAGTATTAATAATTAATTACAAAACGGGTGGTAAACCGAATGATTGAGTGAAAGCGCCACCTGTCAATACTGTTCTAGACCAGTGGTTCTCAAACATTTTCATGTCAAGGACCCCCAGACTTGTGTATTTGGCTGCAGACCCCCATTTCAAAAGATTTTATGCCAAGGACCCCTATAATGGAAGTTATCAGTAAAATGTACTCTCAGAGTTAAATTAGCACTTAGGATTTCGCTGAGTATAAAAGAGAACAAAGGAAACAAAAACAATTCAGGCCAACTACCGGCGAGGTTCTGAGGACGGTGTTGTCAGTTACTTGGTCGCATTGTCTGGCCATCTGTCCATAACTTTGGCATTGCCTGATGTTTGTCAGCAACGCTAAGTAAAGGAGACAGTAGGTTATTGTTGGAAACCAGCTAATTATAACCAAGCCCTAAGATGGAACAACCCCCACAGCGGAAAAGGAATAAACGTTGCCCCAGAAACAGCTGGAAGTAGAGTGCATGGACCAGGCGGAGTTGCCTGAGATACAACCTCGAAAAACTCACCCCAAACCGAGTAAGATGGAGGACATTTTGTTAATGGACTAATACTCCTTATGGGAGCCATAGAGCTTAAAGGAACAGTTCAGAATTAACCTGTATTCTCATTTTAGGGACATGGATTCAGTTTTCACAGAATCTGTGTATTATAGGCTAGGATCACATTTCATTATTTCATGGATTTTACATATGAAAATGGAATAAAAATAAAAGGTGCACCGTTGCTCCAATCTGCACCAAACCTGGCACAAACACTGTTCAGGGGTCGGCCATGACAATAGTCACACCAGGGGCCGCGTCAAGGTCCCCCGGTGGCCTCAGGCACACCATCGCTCCGGTCCTCACCAAACTTGGCACAAATGCTGTTCAGGGGTCTGCCATGACAATTGTCACAACAACAAAACCTATGGGGGGCACTACATCAGCGTATGGGGCACTACATCAGCAGCAGACAGCAGTGTCTAACATTTCAAATGGCCATAACTCGGTGACCATTGCTCTGATCTGCGCAATATAGGACTGGATTTGAAGGCCTGAAAATGTAGTACAGTATAATTACAAAGATTGCCGTATCATTTTTTCAAAGATCCAGCTGTATGTACAGTACATAAAAGCAATTATGTGATAGCAAAAAAACTTTAATGTTTCTCGCAATCTCTCCCTTGTTTTCCATACTTATCCAGACCTGGAAATGATCACAATCAATGTATGCCGTAATTTAAGACAGTTCTGTTTTTCTGTTATAACAAAGCCTACACTCTCTACCCACTAGCACTCTCCTCCTAAGCCAGTAGTTTCAGGCCCTCTAGCATTTGGTATTCTGATCCACTTAGTTAGACACAGTAACCACGGAGGGGTCAAGCAGCGACAACTGCTGTCATAGGCAGTCACTTTCAAATATGAATACATTCATGAGCCGAGTGTACTCAGCTCTGATATAGCCATTTAAGATTGGAAATTATCTATGTATGGATTAAACACATTGTTTTTTTAAACCCATCCAGTACACACCGGCACACCAACACTTAAAATATATCGTATATTAGGGATGCTCCAATATAGAAATTCTGGGCAGATACCAATACTGATGTTTAAAACAGCAATTTTTCTGAGAGCCGATACCAATACAAACATTTATTTAGTTTTTGCTGTTATTTATTTCCCCTTTTGCGCCAGGGAAATAAATAAATCTTCATTATAAAAGAGAGCAGAAACAATATTCTAACGTTTCTGTTCTTGCGTTCCAGCCTCAACTTAACATTCCTAAACCGGATTAGAAGAAATGTAATATTATTCTATTTTACATTCATGTATGCAATATGCTCAGAACAAATTCATATATGTTATGTACTGCAATGTTATTGTCATGTGCTGCTGTTCAAGATTACCCTAATGTGTGGACCTACACGTGGGATCTCTCTAATGTGAGGACGTACACGTGGGATCTCTCTAATGTGAGGACGTACACGTGGGATCTCTCTTATTTAACCGGTAATGGAGATTACAAATTAACGTTTCTGCTTGAAACATTTACATTTCTGCTCCCTAGTAAAATATGGTTGATTTATATTTTACTAAAATATGGTTGATTTCGTTTCCGTTCCCCGAACCGGTTTAAAATCGAAGCCCTGATTTTCAGGTCTTCCTGGAGGGCAGAATGCATCTGTCTGTGCCATTGCCCCAAAGGAAATCACCGCAGGGAGCTGTGAGTCTCCTCTGTGTAAACACACAGAGCTTTGACATAATAAATCTGAGCTGATCTCTGTTGACAGAGATGGAATCTAACAACATGAAACCCATGGCTGCTTCTAGTGTGGGATTGCCGTTCCACACCGTTCCGAGCTTGACATGGTTCGCTGTCATCCACCCAGCCACCCGATCCATCAATCTGTTAATCAGTTTCTCTGATAACACTGATCACGCCAGGCCATACGCCACCTTATAGATAAACAGAATGCAGTTTCTCTACATCCTTTAAGCTAACCAATAGAAAACTGACATTGCAGCAACCCACTCATCAAAATCTAGAGTAACAACCGCATCATATGGTGCTTATAAATGTTTATTGTTAATAATAATAATAATTATTATTATTTGTTGAATACTCAATTCTGATTGGTCAATCACAGCATGGTCTGCTAGTTTTAGATTGCAGACTGCTGTACAGAATAAAATACCGCTGCTCTGCCTGTGTTTACGCTGCTATTGAAGCTGAAGCCTGTAAGTAATATAATCATGAAGCTCATACTGTAAATAGCTAGGTCAGACCTACGTCAGCCTGTTGGGGTTTAATCTCTAATAATGACTGCATCACTATAATGTACTTCATCCCTTAATGTACATAAAGGCAATCTGTTGTGGGCCCGCCTCCGACAAATCCCTGAGACCATTATGTGACCATTAGGTCAATATTGGCTTTCTCCCTCCCGCCTTTATTTCAAAATCTGTTTCTTCTTCTACTTCTTTTTTTTTTTTTTACACAAAACAGTTTATTTATTAAAGAGGTGGTGCCATGGTTTTGCACTTTTTCTGTCTTTCATGTGTCTATGAGGTTGATAGAACTTCATTAAGCCCCCCTAGTGGTGTTTTTATGGTGTTTTATGTCTTCTCTGACAATTTTGAGTTTCTTCCTGGAGGCTGAAACCTTGAGGGTCAAACATGCCAATAGAAAAACAGCACTTTAATGACACAGTAAAATTATACCCTCCCCCTCATTATCATAACACAACAGTGTGGGTATGAGGAGGAGGAGGGACTAGGACAGGTGGGTGGTGCTAAGGTGGTGGAGGAGGTGCTAAGGTGAGAAGCAGGTATACTTAATGAACTGGAGGCGTGACCACATAAAAACATAATTTTAACACTTTCTGTACACTTTTTTGAAAAACATCTTCCTCCTAGTATAACCATAATACCTGATGATTATGTTTTAGGGCGGGAAAAAATCACTGAAAATCACGGCACCCCGTCTTTAAACATACACAAACTGCTTCACAACGGTGCTGGTGACACCAATGTTGGTGTAACTATGAGATTCACTAAAAAATACTGTATATATTTTAGACTACTAAAACGAGAAATTCATGGCAGAGTACTTACTGTTTGGATGCAGTGCGAAAAAACAAGAGGGTAGCTATGATTAATTGGACGCTAGTGTACTATCATCAAAGTTGAGGTTTTCTCAGCTTTGACACCAAGCTTTCTGCTGTCGTGTATTACGACACTATGGAAAAGCGTCTCCGTTGATTTTGCATTGAAACTCAATGCTCAATCAGAATGTGCCAGCGTCGTGATGCTGCTGGGGTGCATTGGGCCTTAAAATACTGAAGAAATAGAAGCTGGGGCAAAGAGAGATGGAGTTTGTGGGGAGGGGGGGGGGGGGGGGGGTTTACTCGGGGGACCAGAAAGCATTACAAAGAGAGTCATGTAAGCCACGATCCAGAAAGAGTGGTGGTGGTGGGTTGGTGGGGTTGTGGGGGGGAAGGGGGTGGTGACGGGGTGGCTCGCTGTTGCTAGCAGCAGGGGATCAGGGCTGTCAGTTAATGTGCTGGGCATGCTGGGTAAAAATAGCCCAGGGAAGCAGGGCAGGAGTCTTCTATGATGAATAATACACAGAAGGGGGGTGGGGGGCATCGCGAACACAGATAACAAGACAATTAATCACAGTAATTCCTGCCCTCATTGCCCTGATCTAGCCTGGGGGGGGTGACAGCAGCAGAAATGGAAGATACCACCTGTATACATTGGCTGTTTACACAGGAGAACATCAAGCATTTGATGGTTGCAGAAACGCCGAAATATGCCACGCAGTGTCATGTAAGAGCGCAGAGTGTTACAAAACCATTTGGGTCTCGTGGAAGTGAAAGGAGAAATGTGGGGCTTTTATCCCCACTATGTCCACAGAGACAGAGGGATATGCAGAAACCTCTCTTTTTCTATCAAATATTCACACGGGGGAGAAAAGCCTTGTATATAACAGATCCCTACAGACCTGGCTGAAACACTATGTACCACTATGTACCTCAATAAATGTACATTCTATACTGTCAAATCAACAGTCTACGCTTGCATCGATACACACAATATATATACAGCAAAAATATAGAAAAACCCGGTAGGTAAAAATCCACAGGTAAAAATCCACATAAGAAAGTAGTCCATCATATAGGAAGGTGTTCCACTTCCAGTATGGCAGGCCAGCCTGGCGACAGCCGGTGTTCAGGCCTTGTTCCAATAGTCTGATGGTAGCTGGGTGTAAACTGTTCAGAAATCTGGTGGTCTGGCTCCTGATACTGCTGTAACCGTAAATACCTGTGTGCGGTTTATTCCGACGGGAAAAATGTATTGGACAAAAGTGGACCGAGTAAATCGTCATTTACGGTATTAATTTTACATGCACTTCTAAGGGAGGACATACGTACGGTAATCACAGCAGGAATGCCCACAAGGCAATTTTCATCACCCAGAATTGCCGGCTATCGCCTGCTTTGACTATGCAACGCATAGTTCCTGGGGGGAGGGAAGCTCACTTCCCGTTATGTGCTCGGCTGTCCACAGCACCCTTTGTAAGGCTTTTGTGGGCGGTGGAGTTCCCATACCAGCTGGTGACAAAATCTGACAAAACGCTTTCAATGGAGCTGTAGTAGAACAAGATGTGTGGGCCCACTCCAAATTTCTCGAGGCGACAGAACCAGTACAGTCACTGCTGAGCCTTTTTCCTCATACGCGTGGTGTGTGTGCCCTACTTGAGCTCTCCTCAATGTACGCCGAGGAACTTCAACTCACTGACCCTTTTCACTGCAACACCATCGATGAAGATATGGGCGTGTTCTCTCCTCTGCTTTCTGGTGTGCTATATTCTAGGTGCAGGCAATTAGACATCTCCAAAATTATACAAACCTGCTTTAAATAAATTGTTTGTTTCTTTCACTCTCATATTGACCCCCAAATGACAATGATTAACTGATTGCATCGAACAAAACTGTTGTGTGTCATGAATCGCAGAAAATATTGAAGGCATACAGTATTATCCATATAGTTTGCTCGTTCATAAAAGGCTTACTGATTATTATTACATACTGCCAGGTTTTGTTTTGTTCATCCCTGGACATCATTAAACCATTTCATACACTGAGAAATGCATCTCATAAGACCAGTACCAGACACATTAGCTGCATTTTTATTTACCCAACATAATTCCACATCATCTGTTCTTGACTGTCTGTTTAAGGGGAAATAGATTTGTTTGTGACGACTCTACACCTCCCACACAAGGACATCAGTCTGCTCTTGGGAGACATTACAATGTCATTCTTCCATGACATTGTGAAAATGTAGCACACTGCTCTTGACCACATAAACCCTCTATTCTTAGTAAAAAAGGACCTGAGTTACAACTGTACTTGGGACATTTTTTTCCATCTACACCAAATCCTGTGAGCTTGTAGATCTGCTATTCTTGGTGAATGTTCCCCCCCAGCTGGGGTTCAAATGGTTAAAGGTAGAGAAAATCTGTAAATTGGTCAGGATTGAACCCACCTTCAAAACAACCCACCGACAATATATTTAATTCAACCCATCTTGCCACTGTGCTATGAGTACTCCAACATTCTCCAGTCCCAAAAATACAAAAATCAGTTGCCATTAACTGTTAATCCTGATGGAAGTGTCAATGACTATAATTCAGACTCAGAGCATAGAAAGAGGCTATTAAAAATCACGAGCATGATATAAAAGAGCACATTTGTAAGTCATATTGTTTCCCTTTTTGATCCCGGCCGCTTAACAAAAACTGTTGTTAAGCGGATTGTGTGATTGAGCGATTGCGTTACATCCTAGCGACCGACTTCAAACATGGCCTGCGTGTGTCCGACAACTTGGGGGAGTGCCGTGCCCAACCTTGGGTTGGTCGGATACCTAATCATACATATACACCAATATATAGCCATATATAGATCCACTTGTCCAGAACCGGCGATCCGACCGCTATGCCCATATATGGGGCCGACCGACTTCAAACTTCACAGAAGGCCCGAGGGAGTGATGCGCCAATAGGGAAGTTGGTTGGATCAGCGCATCTCCAAAGATATCTATAAAACCCCAGTAACAGAAATCTTCATATATGGGCCTAAAAGGGACAGAGACAGACAGCTACTCTGACACAGGTACAACAGGTACTGTGAGGGGCATGCATTTCCAGCTTCATTGTTCCCGACTTGTATCGTTTCCGAGTTGGTCTAGAACAGTGGTTCTCAAACTTTTTCGTATCAAGGACCCCCAAATTGATTTGTATTTGGCCGCAGACCCCCATCTGAAAAGCTTTTGCGCCAGGGACCCCCAGAAAAGAAGATTTATGTAAAAAGAAAAATCAAAATGTTTAAAAATGTATCAAACATTTTCGATATTTTGAATAACCAACATATAAATGGATAAAGTGGTTAAAATGATTGTGATGCTATGTCAACTACTTTTGCTGTAAAAAAAAAAAGTCCCCCAAGAACCCCTGGCCCTGGGGGTCCCCGGACCCCACTTTGAGAATCACAGGTCTAGAATATTTAGTTGCTCTCAAATTCTACGTTGCTGGTCAATGGCAACTGGCAAGGTGGGAGGCTCCTAGCCTTTGGTCTTATAGGTTGTTGACACCAAAGGGTTCTGTGCTTCTCCATTAAGAATTCAACATTGAAGAGGTACTAAAAAGCTACATTGATTTTCACTTACCAAACAGATGTCGGTAATCCTTCTCTAGTCTACTTTAACCGCACTGGTACGTGCTACAGTATATATATCTACTACGCACAATTAACTTTTGGAGGTAGTTAAAGACAAGCATACCCGAAATCTGCATCGTCGGATCCAGTATCAGGGTTAGCCCGATTCCTTTATTTATTTTTTTGCTACTGCAAGTTACACCTGAGTTTCTGGTTGGTGATGTCATGCAGGTAGCAGCATGAGCTGCAGATTAGTTTACTTTTGTGGGGACATACAGACAAAACTTTTTATAGAAGCCTTCAGCCCCACCAAAAGTTGGCAAAACTAAAGAATAACAAAAAAAGCATCAATGTCATGTGAAAACAAACAGGATATGTCACAAAAAAAGAATAAAAAAAAAAATCGGACACTAAAATGCACTGTACATCCATTGCCCATGGAGTAGAGTGAAATAACACATCGCTCTGGGTCCGTCCACCTCTGTGTTTTCCATCTCTTCACAGTTGACAGGACCTTGTCTGTCTATCAAACCCCAGTTACATCTCCTCTAACCCTTCCTCTGTGGACATGTGTGTTGATGCGTGGGTCCCTCTGGCCCCATCAGACTCCCATACCGAGCAGTCACACTCCACTCACTTCGCTCTGCAGGAGGGACGGAAATATCACTCAGGAAACAAAAAAACTGTAAAAAAAAAAAAGAAACATAATCCTTGGCAGTTTCAATGTTTCAGCTGTATCTTTTCATTGTTTTTCTTTCTTATTAGTTCAGACACGGGGTGCCTCAAGCCTGGTCGTAGCCCTGGACAAAGTCTTAATCCTTCGCTAAATATTCATACAATTTTGAATATTCATTAAAAATATATTTTCTTCTGCTACACTGTGGACAAACATGATAACTTCATAACAGTACATTATCATGTTGAAAAAACGTTAGGCTAAAAGAAAGAGAAAAAAAGAAAAACCCTTGGCAGTTTCAACAATGAGAGTACGTTTCAGCCGCATCGGTTCATTGTTTGAGCCTTACTTGTGGAAAATTGATTGCCACAAGCATTATATTGCTCAATGAGTTTGTTTACCCTGTTCTGCTTACAAAAAATGACAGGGGGGGGAAGTTGCACTGCTGCTCAGAGCTAAACTATCTAATCACCCTGTCTCTCAATAGCACAACAAAACAATAATACATTTGTCTTGGTTTGTGAAAAAGGTGGAGAAATCACCCCTTCTGCTGCTTGACAGACAGTCTTGTATATTGGCCATAATGGCCTGGAAATAGCCAATCCTACTCTATAGGCTAGAGAGTGTTTGCATTAATGATGCATCTGCAGTTATCCACCATGACAACTGACTGGTCTAACATATTTATTTATTATGAAACAATGAGAATCAGAATCATATTTTTATCACAGGTTTACAGGTGTAAAACAAAAATGAGGAAATGGAAAAGTACTGTAACAGATGTTTGAGGAAATGTGTTTGGCCGTCTTGCTCATGCAGCGGAGATCTGCGCGAGAGAGTCTCCCTGTGGTGATCCAAGGCTGTGCTAAAACTTAACTGTGTGGAGTTTTACATGTAGATGTGATTATGGGAGGTGATTATTTAGGGATTTGGATGGAGAAGCGGTGGAGGGGGGAGAGATATGCTCTGATTGGACAGTGTTTCCCCACTTTGGGTCATGGACCAGTTTTAATGGTTGCTATTAAATATCTTTTTACCTTTCCTACACACATGCACAGACACACACGCACACACAAAACACGTGGGGGGTGGAGAAAAATGAGAAAGATAAAAATACATATGCTAATGCTGGCCTAACAGTGCTCTTCGTTGACATAGAACAGTGGTTCTCAACTAGTGGTCCGACTACCACCAGTGGTCCTTGAGGGGGTTCCAGGTGGTCCCCAGCTAAATGATGGAGAGTTGGTAACCAAATGGACCCTTAAACCCTTAAACAATAATTTACTCTTGAGAGCGTAAAATGAAACCAAATGTACTCGTATGTAAATTATTGTTATATTGTCCATAAATAATGGAACTTGATATGAAAAAGGTTGAAAACCACTGACATAGAAGACATGGAATGGACCATCTTCACGGAGCACAAGCTCACAGTCACAATTTGTTCTGAGCTTGTAGAAGAGATTTTGGTGTAGAGGAAAAAAGGAGTGGGCTATATATAACTATACAGGGTTCTCAACGTCAGTTCTGGGGACCACCAGGGGTTAAAATGGGCCCTTACGGGTCTGTAACTCAGTCCGGTGCTCGTCTATATGGTATGGCACTCTGTTCCATTTTTCTGTTCTGCACTGTCCTCCCCGGGACTGTCACTAGAACATGTTCTCAGCCGACTTCCATGTTTAATTCAAGGGTTAAAAGCCATATAGGGTCCCATAAGTCATGGGCTAGTGATGAATGGGTCTATTTTTAACATTCTTTTCCACATACATTCTCTTTTTTTCTCAACTTCTTCATCAAGTAAAGGTGTCTTTGTTGCGTGCATGTGCCCGTGTGTGTGTGTGTGTGTGTGTGTGTGTGTGTGTGTGTGTGTGTGTGTGTGTGTGTGTGTGTGTGTGTGTGTGTGTGTGTGTGTGTGTGTGTGTGTGTGTGTGTGTGTGTGTGTGTGTGTGTGTGTGTGTGTGTGTGTTCTTGTGTGTGTTCATATGTACAATATGCACACATGTGAGCATGTGTGTAAAAAGGCAAAGGGTGTATAGATCTTTAACTAGACACTAAAAATGGACCTCGAGTGCTTTCCATGCCCCTTTTCCTGCTGGAGAAAATGAAGCGAGTGCTCAAATATTTAAATGACAATGCCTGGGTGACATTGAACCCTTTTATCAGATTTATCAACTCGAGCGGAAAGAGCCAAAGTGAAAAGTTTAAACCCCTGAACATACCCCGAGAAAGATTTCCCTTTCAAATGTAAAAGCTATGTATGTGGAATTATGTTTAAATATTTGGGGCACTTTTTATCAGATTTAAAATAAAACTACCGTAGGTCTTTTTTTTATCATTTGTAAATACTGATGACAAATTCAGACAAGACGTTTGAAGGTAAATACTGATGACAAATTCAGACAAGAAGTTCGAAGGTTTGGTTTGGGTGACTGCTGGGGACACTGCATGCCCGACCGAGTTTGTGCAATAATTGAGGCTGTTGTGGATACTGGATAGATAGGCACATGTTGTGGGTACGGAATAGGCACATCCAGAGCAGGTCGAAATGTTTTTGAGAAGCCCTTGATGTGCAACTCATATGCACTTAACCCATTCAATCCGGGAACATCTACAAATGTCTTCTAAATCCTAACAGTTTTCTGAAAACCGTATGTTGCTATAATAAAATCAGAAGTTCTCAAACTTTTTCATGTCAAGGAACCCCAAAATGATATGCATTTGGTCGCGGATCCCCATCTCAAAATGTTTTGTTCCAGGGACCCCCAGAAGCAAAGATTTGAGATACAAATGTTCGCTTTAAAAATATATGTATTCAAAGATTTGCACACATGTTCACGATTTTTCAAAAATAACAGATCTACAAGCTCATAGCGCGGCACTCTGTGCCTGTACAGTATATCTGCTATTTTTGAATAGCCAAAGAAATCTGAAATGACACAGATGCATTCCTGGTCTTAGACTCTTAATGGGTAAACTTGTGTCACACATTCTAAAGCTGTTTTTTTCTACAGTCCATCTAGATCTACTGTATTTTGTACATGTGGAACTAATAAAACTGGAGCCAGATCTCAAAGTAAATTTGTATTTATGGTGACCTTAATTCGTATGATGTTGTACGATTGAAATGCAGTATTTTGATATATTTTCTTTTACGTAACCATGATGTAAATCTTATCCTAATATCAACAATGCCATAATCCCTGCCTTAAATGGGTCCATTTGGTTCCATTTGTACACTCTAAGAGTTAAATTAACACATGGGGTTTTACAGTATAGGGTCCGTGGTCTAAATGCATATAACATTGAGGGTCCTTGAAATTGAAAAGGTCGAGAATTACTTGCGTAAAATATGATGTAATACACACTGTAACACTGAGCACAGAGCAGCAGCAAACAATGTGAATCTGGCGAGTCCATCAGATAGCAAGAAGTGGCGCTCTCACAGCCATCTGTCGACTGTGTCGGCTCCAGGAGCAGCACCGTGGATAGGTTGCAGCTTTTGCTCTTTGCCTCCCTGAGGCTGTGGTTAAGCAGCAAGCCATGCCTCTCATCTGGGACACAGGCACACACCCAAAGACACACAGATACACAAGCACATACACACACACACACACACACACACACACACACACACACACACACACACACACACACACACACACACACACACACACACACACACACGCGCGCGCGCATGCGCATGTGAGCGCGCACAGGAGTACAGGCAAACACAAACACATACTTGCACACCCACACTTACAGAGTCACGCATGCAAACACCTGCATGCACGCATACACACGCACAGGCACGCACGCGAGCGCACAGGCGCACACACACACACACACACACACACACACACACACACACACACACACACACACACACACACACACACACACACACAAAGCATGCAAACAAACAAGCAGAGGGAGGGGAAGATGACAGGAGAGCTCATTTTTCTCGAATCTCTTATTATTTATGGATAAAATTTGCATCTTCCAAAACAGGGGAGTTGTGGCAAGGGTTGGTTGATTATTTGCAGGCATGTTAACCCAAATCATTTTGTTCAGTGTCAGAGGCAGTTCTCCTCCTCACTCCTGACCAGATCAGTGGACACGCTTCAGTGTGCCTTGATGCCTTGGAATGCGTTTTGTGGCTATAAGCTGGTGCCGCACGATCTAGCTGGAACATGCACTAACCCCTCCTCCATCACAGAAACATCAATTCTAATTGGATTTCGCCCATAAAGGGATCTAGCATCAAGGAATTCACAACATTTAGCAGCAAGGCAACTGTTTACATCTGCTCGTCTTTTTTCATCCAACCTTGAAACCAGAACACATTGATTTGAATGAACCAAATGTGTTCCCTATGCTGCAAGCACGCACGACTAGGGGTGCAACAGTTAATCAAACTCATCGATTTTAATTAATTAATCAATTAATTACGTATTCAAGTATTTAAGGAAAAGCAAGGTTATATGCACACCTGATCAGGGATCAGGCTTATAGAATTAAACAAATAATAACCCGCACAACAAATCAAGTATCTAAAAAATAATTACTAAAATAACTGAAGACTTGATATATAAAATATTGTAATATTCTCAATTATTCAAAAAAGTAATCAATAGAATAATCACTAAGAAGAAGAATCAATAGTTGCAGCCCAATGCACAACCACACTACACGGCCAATCTTCGATGCTCCCCCACAGGCCACACGTAAACAAAGACAAATTAATCTGTCATCCGGGACCCAATTATAACACCACATAGTATCAACCGCCATTGTGTCATCCCAACATATGGGGTAGCGGCGCTGCAAGGAGTATCCAGTTGCAGCGCCATATTAGTTGACTGACCCCAGATGTGTGATGAACATCGAATCCTCTGCAGTAATTCCACTCGCTGCTCCAAATACCAATCGAAAGGGGGGGTTTAGGGGTTGCAGCTGGTTGCCATGGCAACGGCACTCCTGTCCAATATAGCAAGCAGCGGGCCCACCACTTTTTTTCTCTCTTCATCTCTCTCTCTCTCTCCATTTCTCTTTCACATGCACTCTCTCGCTCTCCCTGCACCCCTCTCCCCACAAATACATTTGTCTCGCTCCCTTCGCCTTCTTTCTTTTTTTTTCTCTTCCCTGTTGCTTTTCTATTTGTGTAAATACCACAGGATGCGTTTCTCTTTTTTTTTCTTTTCTTCTTTTGCTTCCTTGACTTTTAAATTGACCCATATTGACTGTCCACAAACCTTGCCTTTATTTTTTAAATGCCAGTGCCAGTCAGTCATCCAACAAGATGAAACACTTGTATTTGACTTTCAAACCCCCTGGCAAACTCTGGCATCTGGATTTGTGAGTAATCGGATATCGACACCATCAACAGACCTTGTAGGTGAGGCTGGGGAACAGCCTGTCCAATTGCACTTGGCCACTCCAGATATGGAAAAAATACTACTTGTGATTTAGAAAATGTATTTGTACTGTTGTTGACCACATGAATTGTAACTCTATGGAGGTGTTAACAATGAATACAATGTTGTTGTTTTTAGCCCCAGAACTACTGTACTGTATGTCTGAACTCATGATTCAATGTAAAAATGCATTCACATTGTCACTAGTTTCTTTTGTTCCACTATTTCTCTAAATCCTTCTCTCTAAATACATCTATTTCCTTTATGTAACACACCAAATGTCCTTAACCAACTGTGCCAGTGTGTCCACTGACCATTCCTCCATCCTCCAATGCCCAGTCTCCGAATCACCAGACTGCCCTTTTCCACTTGGCTGAATGGCTGTTTGTGTGCCAGGCTGTGGTGCCCTCTGTGCCAGTCCCTCTGCCAGTCCTCTCATCCAAATCCACTTTCCCTTATTCTGTCTTCACCAAGGCATCATGTCAGCCTGCCAGCGAGACCCCATGGTGGGTATTTTCACTGATAAAACTGCGCCCAGACAAACTGATAAAGCGGGTGGAGGATTTAGTGTGTCTTGTGGCATCTGATAGGGATGTGCCACAGGGTTATACTGAACTGAATAACCACAACTAGAATTGACAAAACATTTAGTTGACTGAAATAATTATAAAGATTAGGCTTTACAAAAAAGATATATAACTAACTGAAAATGTATTGTGCTTTTTTTTAGCTTTAGTCAAATTTCATGAAGTAATTTAGCAGTGCCAGTTTTAAGCCCTGTGAGCATGTACAATAGATCGGCTATTTTCACAATTTTCCTGATCTTTTTTAATCTCGCCACTGACTCCCCCATATTATAATAGATAAAACTAACACTAAAACTAAATTAAAATAATCTAAAATAAACTTTAAAGAATACGATAAATAAATAAACTAACTAGCAAACTGCCTTTAAAACTAATTCAAATTAACTGAAATTGAAAATAAAATAAAATGAAACTAATGGAAAACTCAAACTATAATAATCTTGAGGTGCCATCACACAGAGAGAGACATTTCAGTTGTTAATGGCTTTGGATGATAACTCATAACTCACTTTGAACACATTAAGGTTTGCATTGTGAAGGGCGAGTCAACTACTACTGTATCTTCACAATGATGTGCGCTAGGGGGCAGTGACTAGAGCTGTTAATTCAGCTTCATGTTGGACTGTCATCTTCCTGTATTCAAGGGTAGAAGGGACTTGCATTGTGGTACATTGTTTATATGTATCAGTTTCATGAGTGAAAACTAAATGATTTATCTAGTCTAGTGGTTTTCAATCTTTTCTTAGGCACACCAATGGGCAAGTCAAAATCTCAAAATAACAGATCTACAAGCTCACAATGCGTCATGAGCTTGTAGATCTATCTATTTTCACTATGTAATGTAAATGAATAAAATTGAAACAATTTCACCTATGCCCAAAATAGGGAATACAGGTTGAAACTAATAAAAACATGTTTTTTTAGGGTAGAGAAAAATAGTTGTAAAGTTGAATATTGCAATATAATGTGTGGTTTGTCACAAAATCTCAAGGTACACCTGGACTTGTCTCTTGGTACACCAGTATGCCACGGGACACCGTTTGGGAACCACTGATCAAGTCAAAATCTTACCAAATTAATTTGGTATTAAAATGTGACAGAAAAAAGTAAAATCTTTGATTAACAAGAGTTTTGAAAAGTGGTCCTTGATTTCTAGGTTGTTGAACTTCAGCCAATGTATTTTCTCTCTTTCTCTCTCTCTCTCTCTCTCTCTTTTTTACTTTGTCCAATTATTACTGAGCCAAGGCTACATATTTTTAATCCTAAACCCTAATCATGAAATGGGATAATGAACATCACTTGTATTGCCCTCTACTGTCAGACATTGTCAGCTAAAATAACAATGACAGACAAACACGTACGCGTACGCGTACACGTACACGTACGCGTACACGTACACGTACACGTACACGTACACGTACACGTACACACTGTGCAGGTACATAACATCCATTTGAAATGTTTGTCTGTTCAAATGGACAACAGGCACCATTGCGATGCTGTAGTGTAGGCCATAATACAGCACGATACAATACACTGACAAAGTACAATTTACAAATTGCAATTTGCATAGACCAGCACTGAAAATACATGCTAACTGCAGTCCTTTTTAGCCAATTTAGCCATGGAAGTATGTATATTTTACATACATATATTATGTCCAAAGTCCTATTATTGTTCTGTGTCTGATGTTGAAACCGTTCTGGTTATAGTTGAACTATATTTAGACTTCGCACAAAAGCCTCAACGTCAAGGGTTTGATTGAACGGCAGCCCCAGGTCATGCTTGTGGACAGATGTTTAAAAGCTCTCACTTAGATTACCCAGGCCATGGGGGAAATTTGGCCAAGAACACACAGCCACGTCTTAATCTGCTTTCACAGCTAAGCATATTTAGCCAACAGGATTACAAGCATGACCATCATAGCATGCATGTGTCACTAGAGAATATGAAATCAATGATTAGTGAACACGTAAGCCTCTTACAGCTTCATGAGGGAAAAGTATCAAATTATTTGAGGTGTTAAAGACTGGTGTGAAAAGCCAGGGGAGTGCACCTTCAGCAGGTTTATGGCCCGCTAATTTGCCTTGATAATTTTGCATTTGTTAATTACTCATATGTTGGGGGTGATAAACACAGCCAATGAAGATGCTGATGGAAGGCCTGAACTGAAGGATGACCGTTACCGGAACTTCCTGCACAGATATGTGGCAGAGAATTAAACAATAATCTACATTTTGCAAATCAATGACTCTTGTTAACAACTGGTTCTATGTAAAAAAAACATTAGTTCTTTCCTTTAACATGGCTTGAATAAATCAGTCATTAGATGCCTACAAAGAAAAGGAATGTGTCACTCGTTTCCTGATTTCCAGCATTATCTGACGTGCGAGCTGGGATCACACACGCGCATGCGCACACACGCGCACACGGACGCACACACACACGGACGCACACACACACACACACACACACACACACACACACACACACACACACACACACACACACACACACACACACACACACACACACACACACACACACACACACACACACACACACACACACACACACACACACACACAGAGAGAGAGAGAGGTTGTATTACTACTCTTGTGAGGACATCAACATTTTAAGACAGATTTCATGAATTCCTTTTTTAACCATAAGGCCTAAAGCCGAAAAATAAAATCTACAAAGATCAGCTGAAGTTCAGCTCGACACTGGCATGCAGCTTAGTATAAATCATGTTTAACTCTAATTCCAACCGTTAAACCTATGTTTTATCCTAATCCCAACCCCAACGTGAATCTTTTCCTAACTGTAAACGTGTCTCTAAAAATCCTTTTTCATACATAAAAAAAAACATTTTTTCTTGTGAGGACCAGGTAAATGGTCCCTACAATGTCTATTTCTCATATACTACTATACTGTACTTGTGGGGACATTTGGTCCTCACAAGTATAGTAATACAAACACACACACACACACACACATGCACGGGCTGAGAGTAGGCTAGTGCACTGCTGCCCTGGTGAGCCAGCGACCATGGCAGTGAGATGAATCACGCTCTGCTTCACCCACATTTCCATCGCTGCCCAGGAGAAAAACATCCCTCAAGGGCCATCGTCCGTCCCTTGAACAGAACCTCCAGGAGCTCTCCAGGGCTTATAGTCTTCCCTTTGAACGTTTTATTATGAATAATCAATGGTGCACTGTTCATTAGAGCTTAGGGAGTGCAGCAGTTAATCAAACTAATCGATGTAATTGATAATAAAAAGTAATAGCTAATCGATCATTTTATAAAATAATCGAGTAACAATCAACCCCTATTTTGGGCATGTAATTATAGACAAAATGTTAAAAAAAAAAAATATATATATATATATATATATATATATATATATACATGAAAATAGCCGATCCACAAGCATCACGATGCGTTGTGAGCTTGTAGATCGGCTATTTCAGTATTTTCAACGACACAGTTGTGTAATGAAGTATAAAATAACATTTCACTGAATGAAAGATGAATTTGTTGATTATATAAAAATATATATAATAAAAAAAAAACGCTTATCGAATATTCAATTAAACAACAAAGAAATCGATAGAATAATAATGCTAAGGAAATAATTGATAGTTACACCACTTAAACCCAAGCATCCGTATTCTGGGAAAACTTTTGCAGGAGAATAGCAGATCAACAAGCTTGCAACGCGTTGCGAGAAGATATCTAATATAGAGCAAATACAGAAAAGTCACTAGTATAGAGCCCTGAGGGACTTAAATCACAGATTTCAGTCCTGGCACACTGTACGCAGAGAATTCTTCCTACGTAGAACATAAACTGGATTGAATGGTTTCCTTGACTACACATCATTCTAGCTTACTCCATTAACCCCTTCAATCCGGGAACGCATCTGTGTCATTTCAAGATTTCTTTGGCTATTCAGAAAATAGCAGATATACAAGCTCATAGATGAGCTTGCAGATCTGCTATTTTTTGAAAGAAATAAATCGTGAAAATGTGTGCAAATCTTTGAATATATAAATTTGAACTCAAATCTTTGCTTCTGGGTGTCCATGGAACAAAATATTTTGAGATGGGGCCAAATACTGTACATATCCTTTTGGGTGGTTCTTGACATGAAAAAGTTTGAGAACCATTGATATATAGCAACATAAGTAAAAAAATTAAATACAAAATAAATGAACAGTTAGGATTTGTAAGACATTTGTAGAATCCCCAGAAGCAAAGATTTGAGTTAAAAAAATTGCTATAAAAAACATATATATTCAAAGATTTGCACAAATTTGCACAAATAGCAGATCTACAAGATCGTAGCGCGGCACTATGAGCTTGTATATCTGCTATTTTTGAATAGTCCAAGGTATAAAATAATGGCTATAGCTAAAAATCTAAAATGACACAGTATGTGTTCCCAGATTGAATGGGTTAATAGCAGACTGTGCAGTGGATGCTGGCTTTTCAGCACAGAAAATAAGAGAAAGAATACCAGGTTGTTAATAATATACAGTAGGTGAGTAGGGGTGCAACACTTAGTCAAACTAATCAATTTAATCGATTATTAAAAAGAAAATCAATAATTGAAAATTAAAGGAAATAATCGATTAATCATCGATCCCTATTTTGGTCAACTACTATCCTCAACTATAAAATCATTCTCACGTGGTTAATCGATATGCTGATATATATATATATATATATAGTAAAATGGAAAAAAATGCATTCTTGATTATTTGAAAAATGTATCACTAGAATAATCGCTCAGAAAATAATTGATAGTTAAACACTGTAGGTGAGCTTTCAGGACAGGGGTTTTAACAATCCAAATCCCTCTCACTGGCAAAAGACAGGGAAAATGCATGACCACTTCTCACTACTGGGATCCTACCACTGAATCTATACCATGTTGTGGATTAAGAGTGACAAGACGTTTAGCCAGGAAGAGAGAGTGCTTCAAATGGAGGATTGTGTTGAGCTCACTGAAGCATGGGGGAGGAACTTTCATTGTCGACATTGAGGCAACATTGACAGAATACTTCTGCTTTCTTAAATCGACGATGACGGTATTGATATTTTTAAGGTGCGGTCGGAGTTACACAGCCGGTTGTGAAGAGGAACAAGTGGCCTTCCTGTTTTCTGTGTGGCGGAAATGTGATAAATACACTTACCTCCACATGCGAGTCAATAGAAGGCAGCCTAAGGTTCAATTGGTCTGGTTCTATTCAATTAGAGGTGCACACAAACAGCCCCGACAATTGCACTCATTCAATCTGGGCCTGACAATGAAGGACAAGCCATCACACTCTTCAAAGCCTCTGCACTATTTTCCTACTAAGGCCATTATTCCACTGATAGACACCTACAGTACACAGAAGAGGCACAAAATAAAGACAGACATAGTGTGAGCGATATGACTAAGGTGTGGGTAGAAGGGACACAGACAAAGGCACAAAAAAAAGGAAAAGAGTGAAAAAGTAAGCTGAGTGAAGCTGGAGGTGACTGAAAACAATGCCTTCATTAGCTGCTTTGCAGGGAGAGGAAAACACTGGAAAATAAACATAATAAGGCAGAGATAGGCTTGCTGGGCAATAAGGCTGTCAAATGAGCTCAGAAATCACATTCAAAATTCTGTTTAAAAAGTTGTCTGATTTTCAAGACTAGATTACTATCAGAAGGTGTAACTGCAGGTAAAATGATGAGTCATTCTGCAATAGTTTATAGTTTCCCACCTGTCCAAAGTCAGTTAAACTCTCCAAAAGTATACAGTAGTTCCACTCCACCAACATTCCACATCCTGTTTTGTTTGTCTGGCGCAAAGTCTTTCTTAAAGGGATAGTTCAGATTTTTTGAGTATTTTCTGTAGGAAATACTTACCATTAATGTAGTGGTTGCAAAGGTATTAATTGATTGCCTGAGTCCCGTGGTCAGAGTTATGGTCCGTTTCTGATAAATATGAAGTAGTTCCGGTAGATTAGTAGATTTGGTGGGGGCCGCTCATTAAAAATAAATAAATTAAAAAAACTAACGTCATTTGTATTGTTGACCTATTTCTACCATATAGAGCAGGTTTCGTTCAATTTCGACCCCTCTGTCACATGGTACTAATGTTTGTGTCCAGAATCACTGCGCCGCGGCAGCCTACTCACGCACAATGTATATGACACAAAAAATAGTACCATGTGACAGAGGGGTCGAAATTGAACGAAACCTGCTCTAAATGGTAGAAATAGGTCAACAATACAAATGACGTTAGTTTTTTTAATTTATTTATTTTTAATGAGCGGCCCCCACCAAATCTACTAATCTACCGGAACTACATTCATATTTATCAGAAACGGACCATAACTCTGACCACGGGACTCGGGCAATCAATTAATACCTTTGCAACCACTACATTAATGGTAAGTATTTCCTACAGAAAATACTCAAAAAATCTGAACTAACCCTTTAAGGTGCATTCACACCAGACGCAATAAAAACAATCATGTCATTTCAGAGGGAATGTGTAAAAAAAAATGGCCATGCGTTTTGGCATCGAGCTCAAGCTACAGTGAGTCGACACGACAAAACGTCATAGCAATGTTCAATATTAAACCAAGAACCATTGCATCCCATAATACCATAGTAGCTATAGGCCAACTTGCCTATTTATTACTGTAGCTTCCTTTTGGTGGAAACAAAATCAATTTCAATTAAAAGCACCAGCACCGACCAAGACACCTCCTCATCCCTAGAGCCGACTAAGCCAAGGGAGAGCCACTCACGACTTCAACATCATCTGCTGACAAGCACATGGGACATGTATCAATTTGACTTAGAAGTCAGGCGAAGATGAGCTCAGGGCCTGCTTGACATGATGGAAGCTTGAAGGATCCATTGATTGAAGCGAGCACAATTCATTTTTTGTCCTGTGACCTTTTGGGTTCCATCTCAACCCCACCCCCCACCTTCCAAATCGTTTTCTTTCTTTTTTTCCATTACCATAGCACGATTATATAAGACCAGACTCTCCTAGAAAATACCTAAATGAATAATGATGTATTTTATTAGTGACTCTTTGGCTGGGATAAAAAAAAAACATAACTCACCACGAGGATGGGATAATAACAGTAGAGCACAGCGAGCGACTGACTATTAAGAACAAATACTACACAGTCAAATTGAGAGTATAAAAATGTGCCTGTACCGGTCCATTTCTACCTTCTAAGAGTAAGACATCTGGATTTAGCTGAGTACTGTGTAGGTTACTACTGTCCACTTGGATGTGGTTCCCTCAGAGAGGCACTTAACATGTCACATATGTCATCAAGCATCACATGAGAACCGTGCAAACTGTGACAGGTCATTACACGCTCTTTAGGGAGGATGAACTCTGACCTTTATGCTGGCGGGTGGCCGTGTTGTCATGCTCCTCGTGTCGCGTGCGCAGGGATTCCCATAATCCCCTCCCTCTCACACAATATCAACCCACACACACAAGTAACGGCATCCATATACGCACAACACGCCACACACAAGCACACAGACACACACCAACCCTCCCATCATGAAATCCCTTTCATTAATAAACGATGCCTGCGCCTGGTGAGGAGATCAAGCATGAAAGACAAAAGCATTACGTAACGCATGCATGGAATTCTAAATCGCGGACCTGGACCATGGCTTTGGTTTTATCATGAGTGGGAGTGCTAGCCTGAAATAGCCTGGATTATAACGGGGAAGGCTTCATGCTGGGCCTGCTTTTCCAGTCATGTATGTACAGTAGGCCTCGGTGGTCCTGGAGGTTTCAGGTGTTGCTCAGATGCCTGAAGTGAGATATTAACCAACTGGCTGGCTCTCTAGTGCCGCCTTTATTTAAGAAAGATGTTTTACTTTGGAGGATTAATTTGCCTTCTTGTGCTGTCTGGTCCTAAGAAGATACAAGACTCAAAACATGAGTGGAGAAACTCTACTAACAGCGTTATTTTTGTATTGGAATTCCCATAGGCAAATCTTAGATCGCGTCATATGTGTTCCAGAAATAAACAAATCACCCCAGCGATTTTACTCATACGGATATGAAGCATCAACTGACAGTGAAAAAGTACTCATTTTATTTTTTAACAAGTTTGAAATATGTCATTATAGGTAAAATAATAAAGACATGCATTTTAACTTATTCACTGCCAGACTTATTTCTGGCTGCGTTTGCCCACTGCCAGCAATTTTAGTTTTTTTCACCTTTTCAACTGGTCACAGAAAATGCATTTCCATTATGATCGCTCGTCCGACCGTTTATAAACACAAACGGTATCAGTGTGCATCACACAGAGAAAAAACAATCCAACCGCGACCACCCCTTGCCTTGTAACAGCATGTTGAAAATAGCATGTCTCGCGAAATGCAGGGCAAAAAAAGTCAACTCAAGATACAGCCGTTTTCAGGAAAACGCTAAACAGGAAGTGGACGGAGGCGGAAATCTTCGGATGACGTGATCTCCGGATCCGTGTGAGTAGAGAATGAAAATTGTCAATTGTGAACTCTGCTCAGCTGTTTCCAATGCTCATTTGTTAATTGCGTTCTATTTCTATTATGTTTCTATGTCTTATTGCGCATATTGCACATTGCTTTTTGCATATTGCATTGCTTGGCCCCCCCATATGCTGCTTGCAGCTATATTTTATTTTGATACCTGTCATTGTCAGTCATTTCTTTGTATATTTAAAGGGGTGGTGCCATAGTTTTGCACTTTTTCTGTTTTTCATGTGTCTATGAGGTTGATAGAACTTCATTAAGACCCCTGGTGGTGTTTGTATGGTGTTTTATGTCTTCTCTGACTATTTTGAGTTTCTACCTGGAGGCTGAAACCTTGAGGGTCAAACGTGCCAATAGAAAAACAGCGCTTTAGTGACATAGTAAAAACATACCCTCCCCCTCATTATCATAACACAACAGGTGTGGGCATGAGGAGGCGGAGGGACTAGGACAGGTGGGTGGTGCTAAGGTGGTGGAGGAGGTGCTACGGTGAGAACCAGGTATACTTAATGAACTGGAGGCGTGTCCACATAAAAACATAATTTTAACAATTTCTGTACACTTTTTTGAAAAAAAACTTCCTCCTAGTAAAACCATAATACCTGATGATCATGTTTTAGGGGGGGGGGGAAATCACTGAAAATCACGGCACCCCGTCTTTAACCACTTAAACCCCATATGGGTAAAAGGAGTTCCTCAGGGCTCAAGTGTATTTTCAGTTATCTGTAATTGTGGGGAAAGCTTTCGCTGAATATAGATCAACAAGCTCAAAACTCGACGCGTGGTGTTGCATTGTGAGCTTGTCGATCTGCTATTTTCAGCGAAAGCTTTCCCTGCAATACGGATGCTGGGGTCTAAGTGGTTAAGTTATTTGCCATATCTGTCCTGTGCAATTCTTGTTTACAAAGCCCAAAAGGCAAACAGAAATCTATTTCAATTTACCGTATAATTATGTTCCAATGTTCAATGCAAAAAAACACAATAAATTAGTTGTAATTATTTGTATGATAATCGTCAACTAAAATGTCGTGATCGTGGCCGCTCTGTATACAGTTCATGACTCTGAAGCAATCAGAGTCCCACATTCCAACCAGTGTGTGGTGAGCATTGGCAGACTGGTGGAGACTGATGCTGCTCTCTAACACAATGCCAATCAGTGCCACGCCTGGCAGTCTATCAAGGG